>NC_137695.1:83933633-84413633 GCF_964034855.1 Anser brachyrhynchus | reverse complement strand
CATTTTGTAGGACTGTGCCCTACATACTGTTTTCCAGCAAATAATTAGGTACTTAGTGTCTTATTGCTGTCATCCTTTGGTTGCTGCTGTTATGTGATCAAAACACTTCATCTACTGCTACTTTCTGATAAGGACATTTCTTTTGTTCTTTCTCCTTTTATCTTCACCCAGAGAAATGCAACAAATTTGCCTCACCTCTTTTTCAGTTTCGGAGAGTGACTTCAAAGTGTTCTTGATCTACAGTGTGATATTGGTTTTCTTTCTTTTCCTGTTCATGCTTCCTGAATATACTATTTCTTTTTTACTAGCCTTCCAGATCTATTGATTTGTTTCACCAGTTCTCTGTGACATTAATTAACCACATTTTTTTGGTTGTAAAGCAAGATTTCAGATCCTTTCTCTTCAGTTCCTGTACTGTTTTAAACTTATATGTAAAATATGAGTTTGAACTGACTCTTCTTGGTTTAAAGATGACAGAAGAAAACATCTTTATACCTCAACAAAATATCAGTGTCATGCAATAAGCCAGATCTCCTCCATAAGGATGCATTGTCACTAAAGCTGAGATGCAACGTTAGGAGACTTGCCACCATTAGGACACCAAGCCACCATTCTTGAAGGTTCACACTCAGAAGGCCACCTTCTTCTTAAGGGTGGTATTTCAGGATGGCAGATGGTTGTCTTCTCCTCTGGTGGGATGATTTACTTCTACTTGCAGTGTATATTTCTACTGCTGTCTTTAGGTGGTGATTGTGAACACCTTAGCTTTAGGTATTTCTCACTATTAGGCATTCCTTTGTTTTGCAGACCCAGAACAGTGTGATAGTTTTGGGACACCAGGAAGATGGGATTATGAGGCAAGTTCTTGTACATCTGATTGTTTTGCCGTAGTACTCTCAAGCCAACTGATCTCTACTGTCTTGTTTACTCATTTCTGCCCATTCATTGAGTACTACCATTCTTTCCAGTGAAATGACTTACTCCAACAGCTCAGTCTAGTTTCCTGAGAGAATCCAACTGGAAACCTTTTTTTAAACAGGCAGAATGTCCTACGTGAATTTCTTCTGTTGGTTGGTTCATTAAAATCTGATTAAGTTCAACATAATTTCTTTAAGTATGGTATTCACTCAGGCAGTAGAAATTATGGAAATACTTTCATTATATTCAAAATCCTTTTGCTGTCAAAAGGGAACAGACCAATATGAAGCCAAGGATTCATTGCAAGCCTAATTAAAATCTTGATAGTCTAATTATTATTAACAGTTATTTATTATTAAACTAGTTGCAGTACTACTAAGACATATAAGCCAAATTAATACAGTAAGGCCTCATTTAAAATAGTATCCCTAAAACCGTTACATAAAAAAAAAACAACTCCAAATATCTTTTTATTTGGTGTTATGCTCACTCTTAGAACATCCTTGTGGTTACTAACATCAATAGTGACCACATTTCTGAAAGAATGGTGTGGTTTAACCCGGCCGGCAGCTAAGCACCACACAGCCATTCACTCAACCTCCCCCCTCCCTCTCTGGGATGGGGGAGAGAAACGGGAAAGTGAAGCCTGTGAGTTGAGATAAAGACAGTTTATTAAGACAGGAAAATTATTATTATTATTATTATTATTGTTGTTGTTTTGTTGTTGTCGTTATATATTAATATTTATATAATAATAATAATAATAACAATAATAATAATAATAATTGTGTACGAAAAAAGTGATGCACAATGCAACTGCTCACCACCCACTGAATGATGCCCAGCCTATCCCTGAGCAGCCGGCCCCCCCACTCCGGCTAGCCACCCTTATATATTGTTTAGCATGACGTCAGATGGTATGGAATACCCCTTTGGCCAGTTTGGGTCAGCTGTCCTGGGTCTGTCCCCTCCCAGCTCTTGCTGCACCCCTAGCCTGCTCGCTGGCAGGACAGAGCGAGAAGCTGAAAAGTCCCTGGCTTGGTGTAAGCACTGCTCTGCAACAATTAAAACATCAGCATGTTATCAACACTCTTCTAGCCCTAATCCAAAACATAGCACCCTACCAGCTACTAGGAGGAAAATTAACTCTATCCTAACTGAAACCAGGACAGAGAACATGACCATGGGTGACACAGTAAGCAGTCATCATCCCAAATTCTTTACCATGAGACATACAATGTTTATGGGGGGTATCCCTTCCTCCTCAGCCTTAAAGTCTACTTGGACCTATTTTTCTATATTGTCTTGCCACAGCCTGCCTCCTTATTGTTGCTCTCTAGGCAAACTTAGTTAGCTACATGCTACTTTTCCCTCAGTTGATAGGGGCTGTTTGTACCCCAGTAGCTATGTTTCCCCTACAGTGGCTACTCTTCCCCCAGGCATCTGCTATGGGCACTCCCAGAGCAAAGACAACACAGGAGAGAGAACAGACCACCACGAAATTGGTGGTGTGGTTAAAACATGCTTCTGCCAAAGCATGCAGACAAGTACAAAAAGGATGTAAAACTGCTGGGAGAGTGTCCAGAGGAGGGCGACAAAGATCATGAAGGGCCTAGAGGGGAAGACGTATGAGGAGCGGCTGAGGTCACTGGGCCTGTTCAGCCTGGAGAAGAGGAGGCTGAGGGGAGACCTCATCGCAGTCTACGGCTTCCTTGCGAGGGGGAGTGGAGGGGCAGGCGCCGACCTATTCTCCCTAATCACCATTGATAGGACCCACGGGAATGGTGTCAAGCTGAGGCAGGGGATGTTTAGGCTAGACATCAGGAAGAGGTTCTTCACCGTGAGGGTGGTCGCGCACTGGAACGGGCTCCCCAGGGAACTAGTCATTGCACCAAGCCTGTCTGAATTTAAGAGACATTTGGACTGTACACTTAGTCACATGGTCTAAAATTTTGGGTAGACCTGTGTGGTGCCAGGAGTTGGACTCGATGATCCTTATGGGTCCCTTCCAACCGGGATATAAGCCTGTGCTTATGAGTAAAAGCAAGAGAGATTCCTATCAGAACACTAGAGATCTGATTTCCTGTTTGTAATTTTTCCAGACAGCTTCTATTTCAGTACATCAAGGAGGAGTGGGCTTCAACCTAAATGCCATGTCTGGTGTTTTCATTCTTTAAAGCAGTTTTGATGCTTTCACTGAGTATTGCTGTTTATAAGTATGGATCCCAGTCTGCTGTCCTTTTTCGTATGCCTAAGACATACCTTAAAGATACAAATAAAATTCAAACTGGTGGCATTTCTAAGGAAAGATGCATTTGTATGATGGTCGTAAGATCAGGATCTAAGTTTTCCAAGGAAGTGATGACTTTAAAGTTAGGCAAATAATCATGCGGTCATTTAAAAATGATATAATGATTGTCTGAAATTTTTATTCTGATATCACAAATCAGTGAGTGCCCTTAACCCTCTCACTAAAAAGATTAGTGCTAAGGACACATTTCACTCTATTGGTACTGTAGTGATAATAATCATTACATCACTTAATCATTTTAATCCTTTGTTTTGGAGATTTGACAGAATGTAGTGGTTTTTTTTTTTGTGGGAGCCTTTACTACATCATTAAACTTTTATAAAACATGAGTTGGAAAGCTTTATTGGTAATAGAAAGCGAACAGTCAAGATACAGAGGTGTGTGCATGTGTCAATTGAAGCTCTAAATAAGATTTATAAATCCCTGACTTCTAAAGGCTTTTCACTAGAATCCTAGATCCAAATTTGAAATTCTCTGCACTGTAGATAGCAATTTTTAAAACTGCTTTAATCTCTCAAATTCCTGTAAGATACTTACAGAATCATAGAATCATAAAACCATTTAGGTTGGAAAAGACCTCTAAGATTATCTAGTCCAACCTTTAACCTAGCAACTACTACTTCATGCCCTAAATCTAAATGAAGTGATATGTTTTTTTGTGCCTAATTGCTATACAGCTTAAAAACATTTCTGTGGCAATCTGTGACGGAATAGAAACAGAAAACCTAGAATGCCTCAACCAGATAGACAAATCCTTAAATATTTGTATTGAAATGCAAGTAAAATCCATGTGTATTTTAGCATACTAGAAAACAGTAATTAGTCAATGAAGTTTTGTTTAAGGTCTGTGTAGGGCAGAGACTCAGTTTTATGATTGCTCTGAATAATGAGTTATTTTTACATCTTGATGGTTTTCTGTGTCGCGTGCTTTTAAATACAAAACCAACCAGACAAACAAACAAAAACTTAAAAGATGAATTTACTTCAGTAAATAATATAATTCACTGCAAGCTTATTCTGTTCAGGTCTCACTTCCAAAAATTTTTACTCATGTAAATAACACTTAATCTTACATGTAACTATCTGCACGATGAAGGATTGATAAAAGAGTGTAAATCCTAGGTTACCCTGTGGCAAAGGCATGCATCCCTCTTTCTCCACAGTGAAAGCAATTTAAAAAATCAACTTGGATGGAGTTAAAATAAAACATGTCTAAACCGTGGTTTAGATACCATATCCAAAACCACCAGTCCCCAGGTGTGCTTCTGCTTGCCTTAAAAGTTCACTGTGTTAACTTTTCTCATTCTGCACACTGCCTGCTGAGGATGGTTTGTCACCTGACAGGAAATGTCCTCTCTTTTTCACATGGGACAGCAGATGGTGGACCAGTGAGGCCCTGGACCAAGAACAGAACCAGAGTACATTTGTCACAAACCCACAAATAGATCTCTCACTAAATGTGGTTGAAACAACTCCTTTAAAATTGCTGGAAAAAAACCAACACCATAGTGGCTACAGCACTTGCCAAAGGGCTTATTCTCACCTAAGCCTGAGTGGGTTTGAGCTCACACTTCCCCAAAAAGTTGCCTGTGGTTCCTGAGAGGTCTGAGTGGTCTGTCTGCTTCATAATTGTAGCTGCTCTGCTACTGAGGAAGGAGTATGAAAGGCCTTTCAAGATTTATGGTGTCAGACAGAATAAGAAAGGTCATGAGAGCCTGTGTCTGTAATGTAATAATGAGGCAACTTGCTTTTGCAATTTGCATTAAGTAATTACTGAATAAAAATGAAAGTAAATTAGGGGAATGCTCCTGAGATCCATGAGATACCTGGTTTGAAGCCTGGCTGATGCAGAAGGGAGTGTTCTGACAGTGGTGTGAAGAATAGGCAGAGGCAATCAGGCCTTCTCTGTGTGCTCTTAAAGAAAAAATTATTAGTACAGTTCAGTTACATTTTCCAGGTGAGGCGCTGTAATACTACTGTGGTTTAAATTCCACTGTGTTATTTAAATCAGTGTGTAATTTAAAAATTAGGTGTTGCAAGTTTAGCAAGAACTTGGAAGTTCTTTGCAAATGGTGCTATGTTTATATCAAATATTAACAAACAGCTCTGTATCTTATGCATAAATTTTCTTATTATGGAAAATAATTATTATTAGGGTACAAAGCCTCGTTGCCACTGAACATATGCGTATATATGCATTATATAAATGTGTATGTGTATGATATATATATGTTATTGAATCACTGTGAAACAACGGTTTAGAAGAGTGGTAAATCAGGCCAGCTTTACACTAGAAAACTAAACGTTTACTCAGATTGCTCACTCTTGCTGATCTTCAGATTTTAATACTAATCCTCATTAACACATATGCAAAAATGTTTGACTGTAAAAGCCATATTCTAAATTAACTGTAATTGTATAATACCATGGAGCAAATGCCATATAGTTAGTACTAATGAGTGCGGGCCTTCATGGTTCTTAGTTGCAGAAGTCCCAGCGATCAGGCTTGAGAGTTCATCAACAAGAGAAGTCAGAAATTAAGAGGGCTAATCTTCCTTCAGTTCCTCCAGTTCTCCAATTCTCCTCTCTTGTGCTTGATATTTTTATACTACTATCTCCTCCCATCACAGGCACTGGGAAAGTCTTCCTCCACTCCCATATATTGTATCTTGTTCTCTTTGTCTTGCCAGTCATTCTTGTCTATGTGGAAGGATGACCTGCCCATTTACAGTCCCATGTGCTTATCTTGCTCTTTGTCTGGCAGCTTTAGTTATCTGGATGCCTGGATGCAAATAAACCTATTTTTCTCTGCCTCTTTGGTGATCTTGTAATTCACATACTTAAGAAAAATTGTGTCTGACTATGCCATCTCAGTGCTATAAATACATACTGCTGTTAATTATAGTATTTAATAGCTTAATAATTATAGTAAAGCTTATGCTAATTATACCCTGATTAGTCCATTTATAATTTATTGGTGTCACAGGCCTCTGCATTGGCTAAAATCTCCTTATTTGTTTTGAATTAATTATTTCCCCTATTTATTTTTTTTCATTTGACTGCAAAAACTGTGGCATAAATCTTTCATAATGGAGTGAGCTTGTGGAAGGAGACTTTTTTTTTTTTTTTTCTGACTATCTGCAGAGATGACTCAGCCCCTTTCACCCAGTGAGCTGTCCATGACAAAATTGCTTTGCTTTAAACCAGAGTCAGAAGAGAAAAGTGCTGTTTTCCATCAGCTAAGTGATTGTATCACTGTCTGTATGGAAGGAAGTATTAAATTTCCACCAGAAACAGCATGTATATTATTAATGCTTCTAATGCTGAAATGGCTTACTTATTTCTTTAATCAAATAGTAAAGAGAAAATACAATTATTTAGTACAAGCTTGAATGACAAATTAATCAGACCTCTTTAAAGTTCTTATTTTGGATCTGGAATGTTGTCTACTCTGTTTAAGAGCATTTTGCCAAGTACTTAAGGTGCTCAAAATGTACAAACTGAGAAGCATGTGTATTTTCCTGGCAAATGTCCTCTGCATCTACTTCAGCTATGTATCTCTTAGCTGTTCTTCCAGAGTAACACTACTTTCGTAGTTCTCAAAGTACATTTTTGCTACCAGGGAAGAGGAAATTCAGTCAGTTATTTCTGGGTCCAGATGTATTTCCTGCTTATGTATTTGGGTTGTTAAATCACAGTGAAATTTACTTTAAGCAAAGTCTCTGTAAAAACTGAAAAGTAAATCAAATTTTCTTGAGTTTTATATATGGTTACACAGTGGGAACCAGGAAAGAAATCAATTTCATAAATATTACCCAGGTCTTCAAGTGTAGCTTTCAGATAGCCTCCTGTGATCATGGCACACAGACTGCCTAAAGAACAAACCATTGTGGAGTAGCAGATCGTATGTAATTTTTGATAATGTCAAAGCATTTATTTATACATTACCTTGTTCACTTAAATTCTACCTTGTGAAAGAATGACTGACTCTGAAGAGGCACCTTTAATCACCAGCCCTGTGTGCCATTTTTTACCAAAGCATACCAAATGAATGTCAACAAATTCAATCTGGGAATCACCAACTATTCATTTTTTCCCTAAGCCATCTGCTGTGTTATGGTGGGAAAAAGAGTGTCTGCTTCAGAGTGGAGAATTAGCCACCACAGAGGTTGTTGTGGCTACAGTTTTAAGTTCTCAATAGTTAAAACCTAGCTTGGACACCTACCCATTGCTGCCTGCCGAGTGAAACAGCAGGTGTCTACTCTCTTCTCCTCTCCCTCTGCTCCTCATTACATTCAATGTTGAGGTTGAGAGCCACTATTGACTGCAAAACTTTTCATATGTCTTACTACAATCAGCTTCATCTTCATTTTAGAAGTGTTCCTTTTCTTGGTTTGTCTGTCTGTATCCAGGGACAAACAGAAGTTAATATCACATTAAAACTAAACTAGCATTAATCCAAATAAAATAAGTGTTCTTGGTATACTGAGAGAAAATATCTCAAATTGAGATTTGAAATCCATTATGTACTTTGTGTAGTCACTCGTTACACGGCTATCAGATTTTTTTTTGTGTATTTGGCTCTCTGTGCAGGAAAGAAAAATGATAGCATCAATAGGAAACACAGAGAGAGAATATGTTAGCCATTTTATTCAGTTTGAAAAATATATCATTTGGCAGGGGCCACCAACTTGCATAGGCTAACACTGAAAAATCAGACAGATTAGGAGGTTAATACTATTAAAATGAAAATTTGGATGAAAAATATCCTTTACATCTGTAAAACAAGATTTGGACAAAAGAACATTTATTAGACTTAAGCAAAAAGTTTCTTGAAATTAATATTTCAGGTAAATGTGTTTCATACATGAGATCAGATTGGACTCAACAGGTACCCTATTACATTACAGGTCTCATGTTGGGTTGGCAGGAAAATACAGGAGTTTATTTCATGGACAACATACATTAACTTTTTCCAGAAAAACAGAGTCTTGACCAGCTACTTCAAGAAAAAAAAAAAAAGAAAAAGAAAAAGAGAAACATCCATAAGATTCCCGAATAACCAGACTTCCATAGAATTTGAATGTTTGGGCAAATGCCTGGAAATGCGACGTGCGCTTAAGTATTCTCAACTATTTTGAGACAAAGGGTTTCCCTAGTTTTGGCAATATAAAACAAAGAAGTAACAACAACAAAAACTAGCAGTACACCCTTCCTTCCCCTCAATCAAACCACATCCATACTATCCAGTTTAAATACTTACCAGTTCTGCATAAAAGCAATGATAACAGAAATGGTGTTATACTTCCAGTAATACACTCACAGGTGCGCCAATGTCTGTGATTGCTGTATCTTTGATAATTAAACCTAGGATATGAATTTTTCACAGCTCATCTTTCAACATGCATACACAGCCAGTTACACACAATGAGGGATTTCTTGAACTGAGATACATACAAAATGCAAATACCACAGAACCTCCATGTGGCAATAAAAACATTTTTGTCATTTGTATTGGTGGTGAGAATCTAATGAGCAGCAGAGATTTGGAAACTCACGGAAACATAACAATTACGGAAAAAATTTGAAGAATATAGCATTTTAGAACGGGATCAGAAACTCAATCAAAGAGATAAACAAATGTTTGTCCATTTATTAAAGCCTAGGTAATGCTGAAGTACTCCTGGAACAAAACATGATAACACAGGTAATTCTGAAGTGCTCCTGGAAAGAAACATTATTTATAAATAATTTTATGTTCTGTGCAGCTAGTGACAGAGAGAAAAGATGGTTATATTATACCAGGGACCAGAAATGGTCACCTAACCCCCATAGAGCATTGTAAAATATGAAGAATAGAAAGAAATCAGTTGCCCAGTGAGACTGTCCTCATTAACTGCAGCTATGTGAACTACAGAGACTGCCTTCAACAGAGCTCAGGGAGCCTATGTCTGTCTTATCATGGATAAAAAAACACCATTAAAAAATGTAAGACTTGGCAAAAATTCAGGATATTTTTTTAGATGGGTTGTGCTGTATCCTACTGTCAGTACTGTGCAGTAAAATACAAGATCAAGATAAGAGTACTGTAAAGAAAACTTAGATGTCTTATCCTTTTTTCATTTTGTGATCCCCTTTTGGGATATTTCAATGGAAAAAGGCAATATGGACCCAGTATGTTCTCTCTGCTAGCTTGCTTATTTGTGCAGTCATTTCAATGAGACTGCTATGCTTCAGATGCTTCAGAGACTTGCTGTAGTTCTGTAACAAAGAAAATAAATCACATTAAAGTTTACTCTTTAGCCTCCTGTTTTGTTTGTTTATGTTTTCCTTCTCAACTGTAATGTACAGTGCTTAGCAAAAATAATTTCGCCTAGAGTGAAAACTGATGGAACAGGACAACAAACCTTTTGTGTAGTGCTTGTAAAACTCGCACAATGCCTGGCCTTGCTTTCTGCACTACATTTGTCACTGCAAAGATATCTTTTGCTACTGAGGTAAAACAAAACTAGCTTTCCATATCACCTTTTGCATGAAATAAATACAATGCCTTCTTTAAAAATAAATAAATAAATAAATATTATTTATTGTTTCAGTCAGGCAGCATAATGTAATAACATTAATGTAAATAAAACTACCTTAGTCTACTCATCAAAAATACACCGATGGCAGGAAAAAAATTTTTCATTATTTACATAACACCAAAAAAGACATTTATTTGCATCTTCCATTTATCTATTATACTCTACTAATGAATAGATGACTAAATTGAATATCTAATTTTATAACTGCAGTAAAAAAAAAAAACACAAAACAAAACAAAACAAACAAACAAACAAAGGAAGTCTTCATTCAGGGATTCTATAAACGTTAAACTTCTGTGGTTATTTAGAGTACATGCAGTACAAGTAATCTTACTTGAAGAAGCTGAGCACCTCAGAAACATTAATTTTGTTTACCAGAAAAGCTTTAGAGTTTCAAATACTTAAATGTACGTATTTCTCTCAGGTTCTGATGCAGTTAAGTTGGAAACTTGTAGGCCTCTCACATTTTGCTAATACATTTATTTTCTATTTCTTTAGTAATCAACAAAGTGTAATAAATATACTCACATCACAAAAGATATTAAAAATATTTGGCTTTAACCTAAATAGAAAATAAACTTATTTTTAAATTTAAGAAAAATCTATTGGGGCTGAAGTATTATTAAAATAACAGAAGAAGAATTTTTTTTTATACACAACATGTTTCAGATTTTATTCCAGACCCTACACCATTAACCTTGTTTTTAGCTAAATTTATGGTAAAGTAAAGGTCCTGAGCCTCATGGTTTGGGTTTATATTCAAAACAAAAGCTCTAATGGCTCAAATTGTGAATAAACTAAGAGATTGCTACTAACAAATCGATTTATTAAGAGAAATTTCTTAAGCCAAAGAAAGATTATGATCTTACTTTGCCAGGTCTCTGGCAAGCATGAGTTAAACCACTCACTGGATCCAGTACAGCAGGTGCCTGGGAAGAGGGAGCAAGGCTCAGGCTCTCCCTCTATGTGAGTGCTTCAATAGGAAAGGTACAGTAATGTAGCATTCATGAGCAAAATCTTCTCACCTCTTGCTGGCCAGGTGAATGAGATTCTTTGCTGCAGTATAGCAGGGCTTTAGCAGAAGTGGATAAATTCCCTGATACAAGTTGCTGGCTGAAAAACAGTTTCACCAGCAAAAGAGAGGGAGAAAGTGTGCAGCTGAAAAGAAATGAAGGAGTAGTGAGGGGGGATGAGAGTGAGACCAGTATTAGTTCAGCACTGACATACATTGATTCAAAGTGCTCAAAGAACTGTTGTATAGCATGTCAAAACAATTTTAAAGAGCTTGAATTTTTGTCATCTGTTTGGCTAAGGTTTTGACATTCCTACCCAAGTAAACTTTTCATCATACACTTTCCTAAATAACACATATTCACAAGTCTTATGAGGAGTGGCTGAGGGAGCTGGGGTTGTTTAGTCTGCAGAAGAGGAGACTCAGGGGAGACCTTATTGCTCTCTACAACTACCTGAAAGGAAGTTGTGGGGAGCAGATTACTAGTGATAGGACTAGAGGGAATGGCCTCAAGTTGGACATTAGGTTGGACATAGTGCTTAGGGACATGGTTTAGTGGGTGATATTGGTGGTAGGGAGATGGTTGGACCAGATGATCTTGGAGGACTTTTCCAACCTTAATGATTCCATGATTCTATGATTCTATATTATATATTATATATATATATATATTTTTTTTTCCCCAGAGGATCTTCTTGGTTTTATATAGTCACTTTTCAGTTTTAATGTATTTTTATTTCTTTCTTTTTAACTGCCAATGAATCGGTAGTCTGCTTATTGTTTAATGTAAAATACTTGATAATATACTTAATCAATTTATCTTACTTTATGTACCTTAATTTAATGACAATATATCTTCTTTTACCCACTACCATATCTTTCAAATTCAAAGATGAACAGGAGAAGCTTTATTCCCCAGGAAATCATTTGGTTTATCATAAGATATAATGTATTTGAAACTGATGGAGCATCCTAAATCAAGAAAACTTCTTAAAATTTCATTCTTTACCTATTATCAAGTATGTTGAATTCTGTGATGTTTACTATATGCGATAACCTCCACATTGCATATATTGAATTCACATTCAGGGCATCTTTGAAGTTAGATCTTGGGCTAGCATTAAGTTAGTATAAACAACTAAATATTTCAGTGGACTCAGCATTTCCTTAAGTGAATGCAAAGATCAGTGATGATGTACAGCAACTTAATATTTAACCTCACATCTTATTGGTTAGATATTTATTCTGACAAAAATATAAACATAAGTTCCACTGATGTCCAGATGAACATGTTTTCTATCTCTCAGTAAAGCTTTTGTTTTCATTCAAGATAAAAACCAAGTATATTTAATTCTGACCTCTGATTCTGGAGTTTATGGGCTGTAGACTTAGTAACAACAATTTGAAACAAGTTGCATAACATTCCTTTAGTAGTCCTCACAGCTAGTGAGGAAAATACTCATGATTCACCAAAAGTAGAAAGCAAACCGGCACTTAATGATGACAGCAAGAGGTTTAATCTTTCCATTTTGTATTTCTCTATCACCTGCTGTCTGTTTAAGCACAAAACTATATAAATGACTTATACTGCACTAACATGAATAAGTGACATAAGTAATTTGAAAGATCAAAAATTCTGTGATAATCTGAATTTTAGCATTTTAATACTAGATTATTTAAAGATTATAGTTAAACCTACTTTTCACCAGTGGGTTTCATGATATTTCAACAAACATTCCTATTCTGATGCTAAAATCAAAACTAAGTAGTATCTCTAGTCTGAAAAGAGTGCATTCTTTATCAACAAAATATAATCTTTACACAGACCTGTGTCTTATATGCAACATACAGTTTTAAGAATATAGGCTATTTGATGACAGAACAATTCCTTTCAAACAATGTTTTCTCACTCTCAGTCACCAAGGGCCTGTGTTTATTATCTGGAAAATACTTAGTTGTCTTTCATTTTTGAACTCCTCTGACTATGCCATGAACTTTAAAAAATACAGTTTAAACAGGGAATGTGAAATACATCTACAAATTTGACGGAACAGATAGAATGAAGATTGTGTTGCACCAAACAGTGAAACTAAACTTACTGTATGGTCAAAGTGATATATTTCAGACCCAGTCCTCATTTTCAGCCCACTTTTGAGTTGTGACATAAGCTGTATTTTTGAATGAGAACATTCCTTGTTTTTGAGTAATGGGTACTTTTATGAGCAAACAAGAATGAAACCCATCAAACCCTCAAATTACTCTTTCTAAGCTACAGCCATGTATTTAGTTCCTCTAGACTGACACTAACCATGTCTCTTCTCACAGAAGCAGCCTGATGGTTACCTCATGTCTGCTTCAGAACTCAAACGTCATTGACTGAGAAATTCCTTTCCAAGCAAGATTGCTTGTTTACTTTATTGTCAGTTTGTTATATAAGAATCTAAGTATGTAGGGAACCTTGGGGAAGGGGTAATGGTGACAGAGAAGGGAGAAAAATGTACTTCTTAATAACCAGAGGATCAGAAGAGCAACAGAATTGGTGCAGCTGTCTGTCATACTTTATGTCCCATGGACTAAAAAAGGTACTGGAATCTTGGACTGCATTGATGGATCCGAAGTATAGTGATGTCCATGCACCCTAACAGAGAAAGACTGGAGTCTAATAGGAATCAGCAGCAAGGGCCATACACATAGGACATGTGTCCCAACGAGGTACAAAGGCAGGCTGTAAAAAGCTTTTAGTTGCACTTTCCAGTGTTTTTAGGAACTCTCAGAAAAAAAAGAGATAAACGGTGTAATTCCAGTGTCATCTTGTGAGAGTGGGAACTTCTACAGCATCCTCTGATAGACTGCAAAATCACCTGAGTTGTATGCACACTCTCCTAAGCAGAAACCTGACACAGGGACCTTTCAAACTCTCTATTACAATTGTTCGAAACTAAGCCTTCCAGCATGCAATTATGGTATGTTTAAAATAAGCCCTTTGGTTCAAAAATATCCCTAATATCCTTCCCATTCAGAGGAGTTTAATAGAGCTTGCTGAGGCTTAAAAAAACTCTAAAAGTAAAGGTGCCTTCAAAGATATTCAGTTTTTGTCTACCAACATGCATTGTCCAATAAATAATACAAAGGGTCACACATAATCGATATAACTTGAAAGCGACTGTTACTCAACTGTTGTCAAAGCTGGTTGCATTTTATTTTGGAATTCAGTCACATAATATTCTCTCTAAAATTAAATTTCTTACAGTGTGTACATAAAATAATTAGTGATTTAAGTTTAATATGAATTTCTCCATGACTATCGGATGTATTTTAAATAGACCCTTAAGGTCTATATATATGGCTTGTTGTCAGAACATTTTGTTTTCCTGAATGGTAAGAAAATGATAGAGACATGTCAAACATGTTATACAGAGCAGTGTAATTAAATAATTTCAGAAAAAGTTCAATGAAAAGAGGAAAGAAGAGAAAAACTTTATTGCAATATAAATTCCATAATTTTGAAATGTGGATTTGTTCTTGTAAGAAAGAATTCTGAAAATGTTTTTTTTTTTTCATTTGTTTTAACTTATTCTGAGTAACTGTATAATAACTGAAAATTCATTTAAGTTAATATATGTACATATATTAACACATAGTACATGGTTAAGTTAGTAGGTAACTATTCTGAATAATTTAGAAAATTAAGACTTAAGTTTTGAAAGTGGCATAATAAGCTACTTGGGATGAAAATTTTAAATTTCAGTACATTCCCAAAAGGCTTTTACCCTTTTTAGTGCACTTTCTGGCCATATCAGTTCATAAAGAACATGTGAAATGGTTGACTGACTTCAATCTGTAACATCCAGTGTCAATTTTTTTACTCAAAGTAAAGTTTTCATTTCCTATCCATACAGATTTCATCCAATTCTCATGTGTGTGGTGCAATTGCCTGAAGTAACTAGGAAAATAAAACTAACATTCACATTTTAAAGAAAATGTACAGCATTGAAGAGGCTTTCAGGGTAGGGTGTAGCTGCATTACCTGAGCGGTCCCTAGGCTTCCAACCTTAGATGCTATCACACTGGGGGAACCTGGTGTGCTGGCTCTAAGGAACAGTATGGAGCGTAGAGTGGAGTGGAGACACCACAGCTAGGCTCTGTGACCAGGTGGGGACTCGATTGTTCTTGTGCACACCAAGACTGATAAACTGCACTTTGTGCTACCCTGAGCCAACGACCTGTCATGTTTTGACAAATGCTGTACTCCAGTGTACTTTTGCTCATTATAATTTCATTATAATACCAAAACACACCTCCATCCCAAAAGCTACCTGCCTCCAAGGTGCGACCACCCCTCACTGAGCATGCGCTCTGAATTTCTCGGAGCCTATTCCTTTAAACAGAGACGGGAAAACTTTTTACCAATCATAACTAAGATATGCTTGACTAGAGTCACTCAAGCTCCACCTAAAAGGTAGAAAATAATATAAATTGGCCTAAGAGAGAGGGGATGTTAGGGAAGATACCATCATAAGAGAAGATACCACCATCAGGGGAGATACAATCCCGAGGGAATACACCATCCTGAGGACCTCCTGACTCCTGGGATCAGTCGACGGGCTGAGCCTCTCTTTTGAACACTTGGTAATGCTGTGTGTCTCCGCGGAAACTTAGAAATCTCTAAAGAGTCTTTGTGCCTTTTAACGCGTTAATTTCCAGGCTGCGCACCTGTGTATTTCATGCATGCTAGCTTGCTTTTGCAGACAGTAACTATCGCCAGCAATCCAAAGAACCTGTGTACCTGTTGCTGTAATAAATTGCACTTAACTGCATTGTTCCTAGCCGTGATAGTTCTCATTGAACGCGGCTAGAGCAAGGGTGGTTATATGTTACTGGTGAATCCGTGACCATGGTAGTTCAGTGCTCTGAATCCGACCAGACCCATATCGGTTAAAGCCTCATTCGTTAATCTGTGATTGTGATAGTTCAGTACCCTGAATCCGACCGGATCCGTAATGGTTAATTGGCTACACCCCTTAACGCGACAATGTGCTACTAGTTACCTCTGGCTTTATTTATTTATCTATTTTTTTCTCTGTGTCATACTAGTATGTCTGATAACTACTGTTTTGTCTGATAACATATAATAAGGTATTTCTGTTTTTTTTTTTTTTTTTTTTTCCCAGTAAGATCATGTGAGCTAATAAGAGGTACTACTTTGCTCTACAAATTTGGTTGTATTCAACTGTAATGACAAAAATATGCAGCTGCAGGGGAAGAGAGACTTGCACAGATTTTTTTAACACATTATATATAACATTCTTCTGATTGCTATAGTTAAAATTAACTCTTCTGCATAGTAAAAGTTACATAATTTGAATGCCCAGCTGATTCTGTATTGTAACAACAACCATCTGAGGTCTGTGATATTATGGAAATCTAAGCAATTAATGTTTTAAGGGAGCACTGGATTTAAAATCATCTTCATTAATATCCCAGAGCTTCTACTGAAAACTGTTTCATTCCAACTGACTTTCAGGTTTTGCAAGTATGATTAATATTTCTGCCAGTGGAAAGAATTCTCATAACCATTCATTGCAAGAAATTGAAATGCAAAAATTCAGTTATACGGGAAGGTGGGATGAAGAGTTTCACCATTCCAGTAAATACTCTCAGATCATGGATTTTGAATACTGAAGTGGAATATATATCAGTTTGGGCAATGGAGCACGTTATGTTGTTTTCAAGTAGAACTGGCTATTCACTTACAGTGGTTCCTGCTTCTTGCAGCCAAAATACATTGACAAATGTGTCAATGGTAGTAGTGCATAAAGCCATCTACTACAACATCAACTGCTAAAAGCAGAAAAATGAAAGCTGTCCAGACAATGCATGTAGTGTTGCAAACAGCTTTATTGGATTTCAAAGATTTGAAAAATACTAAGGAAAATTCATTCAACAGAGGATCTTGTGGCTGTCCTTCAGACAAAGCCACATTCATTCATGAGAAGTGAGCTTGAGCTTGAGTAAAAGCATATAAGGCCTGTGGAAAATCATGTGTATCTGGCACTTAAGAAACATTACTTTCCTGCTTCAAATTTTAAAATAATGATGATAATAATAATAATAATAATAAACACTATGAGGTAATTTCATTCTCCCCTTACATAGATGTATATACTGGGATTCCTTGTCTGTTGCTTAGCTTTTTTGTGGTCTGGAGGAAATACAGAGTTTAGAGGAATTTGTCTCAATCATTGTCACTTAAGTGTTAAGGTATTTCTAATTTCATAGTAATTTTACTATTATTTATGTTAGATGAGTTTCCCAGAGTCTACAGTTATCCTTCCCTCCAAAATGTCCACTGTGTCACTAAAATTGGAAATTGCAATCCTCTTAATTTTAGCTGCAGGTATTATGAGATAAGACGGCAACTTGCCAACTGTTGTCAGACTAAGTCTATTTTTGCAGAAACTTCAAAGTAGGTATTTGCTACTGGCAAAATATGGGGTTTGTCTCATAACAGACATTCAGAGCCTTACACCAAGTACAGTGAAGTACTGTATAAGGTAATTCTGTTGCTGTGTTTTACTGATAACCCAGCTGCCATGGTTTCTGGATGAGCATCAGAACTCTTCAAAATTCCTTATTGTTTTGTCATTGTTTTGGTTTGACAGCTGGGATACCAGGTTGAAAGAGTCCGCTTTCCAGAATTCCAGTTATATTCTACACTCTTATCTGAAAGAAAGCTGCTTCTCTGCTGTATGGATATGAAACAGTTCAGTTGGGAATGCTCAGGGAATGTGGGTAACTCAAGGGAGTCATGGTTCCTGAAAGAGGGTACTTCTCCTCACACATTTATGCAGACATTAAGCATGCAGAAGGCTGAACATCATCAAAACAGGTAGTGCCAAATCCGCTTGAAGCCACTGCCAGAGCTTCTTGCCAGCATTAGCATTTACAGTGTATCTCTGTACTCTGGCATATTTAACAAGGTTTGAAAACAACTACAATATTTCTTTACTCTAAACAAATTTAAAACACTTTGGCTTAGAAGGCATGATAGCTTCAAATACTTCTTGATTTTTTTTAATTATTTTTTAATTATTTTTTTTTATAGTAGTTGGCCCATAGTAACAACTGTGGGTACAGAGCTCTTTATTCCACTAAATGAAAATAGCAGAAAAGAAAACCCTAAGACAATATATATATTTTTTTCTTTTTCCTTTTTAAAGTCATTCCAGTACTATCACTCTTATATTATATACACAGCAGCCCCCAAAAACATGTTGTGCTCTCAACTTTTGCAAGGGTCATTGTTTTATATTGCCTGTCTCACTAGATGCTTGCTGAGTGCTTGATTTCATGGAGACCTTGTATTGTAGAATCATAGAATATCCCGAGTTGGAAGGGACCCACAAGGAACATCGAGTCCAACTCCTGGCTCCACACAGCACCCCCCAAAAGCCAGAACATATTTCTGAGAGTTTTGTCCAAATGCTTCCTGAACTCTGACAGGCTTGGTGCCATGACCACTTCCCTGGGGAGCCTGTTCCAGTGCCTGACCACCCTCTTGGTGAAGACCCTTTTCGTAATATATAATGTGAACCTCCCCTGATGCAGTTTTGTGCCATTACCTCAGGTCCTATTGCTGGTCACCTCATAGATCACCTAGTCAAAACCATCTCCAGCCACACATCAGCGTCTCCACTGTGTCGTTCTGTTACTTTTGTCATTGAAGAGTTGTAGTGACCTTTCTTTTACAGAAGAAAGATTACCCCCCATATACTGTCTCCACAGACTACTATGATTCATTCATTCTTTGAAATTGACAGCCAGATACCAGTGATTATGCCTACCTTTACGTGTAAAGCTCAGTGAATGCTGTTCTGCATTAAATACAGTTTTGTTTAGACAACCCATTTAGCCAGTCATGCTTTCTCATTTTACTATTTTATAAAAATCCCAATAATGTTTTAACTGTATCTTGTAGTATGGGAAATCCACCATTTACCACAGACTACAGCACCCACTAACTCATTTGGCATTTGTGTAGTTTCAAGGAGGGTTACAAATATGGTGAAGTGTCTAGAGGGGGAGACAGATGAGGAGTGGCTGAAGTCCCTTGGTTTGTTCAGCCCCGAGCAGAGCAGGCTGAGGGGAGGCCTCGTGGCGGCCTGCAGCTCCCTCACGAGGGGAGCGGAGGGGCAGGCGCTGAGCTCTGCTCTCCGGTGACCAGCAACAGGACCTGAGGAAACAGCGTGGAGCTGGGACAGGGGAGGGTCAGGCTGGATATTAGGGAAAGGTCTTTCACTGAGAGGGTGGTCAGGCACTGGAATGGGCTCCCCAGGCACCAAGCCCAATGGAGTTCAAGAAGCATTTGAACGAAACTCTCAGACATATGGTTTGATTTTTGGGTGGTGCCGTGTGAAGACAGGAGTTGGACTCAATGATCTTTGTGGGTCCCTTCCAACTTGGAACATTCTATGATTCTAAGTTTTACTGAAATAATAATACACACTTTTTGAGAAATCCCAGTGGTTCTCTGAAATATCTGTACCTTTGTTGCTGAAAAATGTAACATAACTTATTAAAACCATGTGCTGTGTAGCATGCCCTCTTTTACTGTTGATAAATCTGTTTCACTTCTTTGATCCTCCTGTATCTCTTCTGTGATTTTACAGCAACATCGGTTATCTGGTTAAGCATTTTCCAATTTCAGCTGGTCCATCGGAAAGTATACTGAGGAATGGTACCTGAGTTACTGAGTATGTTATTACCTGATGACGCATATTGTGTGCACCACATGATAGGACAGGAAATCACACAACCCCCCCACTTTCCTAGCACATTAAAAAATAATAATATAATCATGTATGAGAGGATACACTAGTTTCTACACTACAATCCACAAAATATAAAGGACAAACAGTCTGCATACTCCAACATTCCTTTGCTACCTGAGCCATGCAATGCTTTCTTCCAAAATTTCTTGTAACCTAGTGAGCCCAAGGCTTTAAGCAGCTATAAAAACTCAAGTCTCACATGCTGGGAAACAACCTTCACGGTATTTAGTCCTGTAGTGCATTTTATTACTCCTTACAACTGCTATGCAAGAAAAAAATGATGTTGTAATCCCAGTCCTAGGAGCACAGAAGGATAACCTGGGGACTGGAATAAATGAATTTCTGGTCTGATTGTTCTGGGAGAAGAGTTGTTGCCTGGAGAATTTCCCAGTAGAAACACATGGAGAAACATGGTTGAGTAAATTCTGACAGACACATAGAATAGTGCCGTTTAAAGGAAATGAAAGCTAGTAGAATGAAGGTCAAAGATAACAACCAATGGCCAGGAAAAGTTTGTCTGATGTACTCATACTGTAATGAGCTGACCCAAAACTTGATCTGAAAAAATGTCAGTTTACAACACATGGTCCACAATGGTATTGTGAGGAATGACAGTCTGCACTCTGGGCCAACATTGAAACCAGGTGTCTAAGTGAATAAATTCAACAAGACACCACATTCCAGGGATAGGGTGTTGATTTTTCTTACCTCCCTTCCCTGGCTATTTGGCAGCACTTATCACAGCAACCGTGTGCATCACAACTTTTTCCTTACTTGGAACAAACTTGGCCCCCCAAAAAATCTATTATTGCATCTGGAGAAAACAGACAAAAAAAAATCCTTAGAAGAAGTCTGTGCTCAACCATGTATGCAGAAACCCAGAATTTTACTGTCACTGGCATCTTGTGGACTTCATGGTGCTACACCCAAAATAGGCCCGGTGGAATACAAGATGCTGACAGGGGGAGTGACATGCCAGAATGGCAGATCACACCTTTCTTCCATAGTACAGAGAGCAATGCAATAGCCAAAATTAATTGCTTGGGTGTAAAAAACTCCATTTCAATATATAGAGATTCATTTCAGCCACAAGCCACACAATAGTCCTGGTACTGAGCAGGGAGTACCAGCTGCCAACCTTGTTAGTACTCCTGTAAGCATCTGACCTTCAGTCATAATAGCAGCTAGATGTTAATATCCCAGGCTTGTCTTGTGCTCCTTCAGAGGAGATTCTTATGGTTCACACAGCAAGAACAGAACCAATGATGTAAGAAGCAATGGACAAAATTATTTCAGAAGACATGGTACCCACTGTAAGATAAAGTTTCCATAATATCCATTTTCCATAGCAACTCCTGGTGCAAAGACATAGCAAGGTATATGACTGCACAGCTGTAGAACAACATAACGAGACTTCCATATGATTGTAATGGTTGTCATCATTGACTTGAGTGGAAATGTACACAATTTACCAATGACCAGGTCATCCCACTGGCTTGCTTTAAAACGAAAAAGAGAACTGAAGTGAAAACACATCTCACAACAATGATAGTCTATTTCGCATCCTAATTTCCAATGGCTTTTAACAACACCAAAAGATGTTGTAAGCAACTTTGTCCCCAAGCCAAAGCTCAGGAACCACTAGTCTATATTTTCAGTTCTAAATGTCTGTAAGTTTGGTCATTTCTTGAAATACTCCCCAAAGAACACATTTCACACATTTAGCA
Source organism: Anser brachyrhynchus (assembly GCF_964034855.1). NCBI lineage: Eukaryota > Metazoa > Chordata > Aves > Anseriformes > Anatidae > Anser > Anser brachyrhynchus. Next base: position 84,392,250 of record NC_137695.1, on the reverse strand, counting down.
TGGTATATTTCTCTTTCACACTCAATCTAAAAATAAATGAATAAGCAAATAAATCATCTAGGATAAGACCCATTTCTCAAATATGTTCCCAGCTAGAATACCAAGTAGTATTTTACTGTTGGTTATATTACAGTATCACACAGTATCACAGATTTCTAGATTGGAAGAGACCTCAAGATCATCGAGTCCAACCTCCGACCTAACACTAAGTACTCCACTAAACCATATCGCTAAGCTCTACATCTAAACGTCTTTTAAAGACCTCCAGGGATAGTGACTCCACCACCTCCCTGGGCAGCCCGTTCCAATGCTTAATAACCCTTTCGGTAAAGAAGTACTTCCTAACATCCAACCTAAAACTCCCCTGTCGCAACTTTCGCCCATTCCCCCTCGTCCTGTCACCATGCACGTGGGAGAACAGACCAACCCCCACCTCTTTACAGCCTCCTTTCAGGTAACTGTAGAGAGCGATAAGGTCGCCCCTGAGCCTCCTCTTCTCCAGGCTGAACAAGCCCAGCTCCCTCAGCCGCTCCTCGTAAGACTTGTTCTCCAGACCCCTCACCAGCTTGGTCACCCTTCTCTGGATTCGCTCGAGCACCTCCATGTCCTTCCTGTAGTGAGGGGCCCAAAACTGAACACAGTACTCAAGGTGCGGCCTCACCAGAGCTGAGTACAGGGGGACAATCACTTCCCTAGACCTGCTGGCCACACTGCTTCTTATACAGGCCAGGATGCTGTTGGCCTTCTTGGCCACCTGAGCACACTGCTGGCTCATATTCAGCCAACTATCAACCAATACTCCCAGGTCCTTCTCGGCCAGGCAGCTTTCCAGCCACTCATCTCCCAGCCTGTAGCTCTGCTTGGGGTTGTTGCGCCCCAGGTGCAGGACCCGGCACTTGGCCTTGTTGAACTTCATACAGTTGACCTCAGCCCATTGCTTCAGCCTATCCAGATCCTCCTGCAGAGCCTTCCTGCCCTCGAGCAGATCGACACACGCACTTAGCTTGGTGTCATCTGCAAACTTACTGAGGGTGCACTGGACGCCCTCATCCAGATCATCGATAAAGATATTAAAGAGGACCGGCCCCAGTACCGAGCCCTGGGGGACACCACTAGTGACCGGCCTCCAACCAGATTTGACTCCATTCACCACAACTCTCTGGGCCCGGCTATCCAGCCAGTTTCTAACCCAGCGAAGCGTACGCCAGTCCAAGCCCTGAGCAGCCAGTTTCTTGAGGAGAATGTTGTGGGGAACGGTTTCAAAAGCCTTTAGAGTATAAAGCTATTATATCTACCACTGAAGATCCAGAAAACTTCATAAGTATTCAGGGTGGGGTGGAAAAAGATAATGTGTTTTCAAGGGGATTTTCAGTCAAGACAAACTATTTCTTTCTCATTCTAACATTGCATTGTGAAAGGAATAATTTCTGTTAATCACTGCTGCACCACAGACTGAAATCATATTTCTCTCCAGGTCTCCATACCTGCTTTTGTTGTGTCAACCTCTCTACATCTCTGACTTTTCATGGGTCTAAATATATAGCTGGAATGGAAGCAGGGAGTCTCTGAGGAGTGAGGATATTATAGAATGGGAGAGGTTTAGAGGCAAACAGCTGTTCCCTGTGACTTACTGACAAGCCTTGAAAAGGTAAAACAGTTGTAAAGATTATAAACTTTACCATCCACTGTAGCACTGATGGATTTTTCAGGATTGTAATTGATAGGAGAAAATAACCTTGTATTTTTAAAACAACGTAAGTCATGTTTTAGTGTCAAAAAGTTGTCCTCAAGTAACTAGTCAATCTTTCAGTTAATTTCTGAATCTCTATTTCCCTCTAGTACATCCAGAATATTACTGTTTAGTAATGGAATAGCATAAGGAAGATCCTAAGTGCTAATTGCTATGATCTCTGGAATCAGGGGGAGAAAAAGAAAAAAAAAAAAAAGAGAAAAAAAGAAAAGCTCAGTATTGAACATCTACCTCATTTACTTATAATTGCATGAACAGATGTTTACTCCAAGAATCGTTTACTCAACATAAGATGAAGTTTACCCTGTAACTTGTACTAATTATCACTGTAGGGAAATGAAATTTCCTGGTAATGTACAAAACATTAAAAACGGTGTTTGGATCAGGAGAATCTGTTTCCTTGTGTGCCACTTAAATATATAGATATATTAGAAAGTAAAGCAGCAAAGAAATAAACTGAATTCCATCCATTTTGATGGCTATAGTTAATGCATCACCTCTGCTCAAGCAGCATGATAGCAGAGCCTTATAACTGCTTCTAGAGAACTCAAACATGGAAATTCTGCTTTCTGCCAGAGACGTTAGCAGAACACTGCAATTGCTAATACTGATTTTTATTGTCTTAGACAAGACACAACTTACAAAGTCAATCAAGCTTGCTTGGGCTTGCCCTAGACTAAGAGTATTTGTAAAAATTCTGAAAGCAGTTGCAAATTAGGCTAGATGGAACTTTTAAATACATGTTCAAAGCTTTTGAAGTCTTCAGTTGTAGCGTAACAACCACACGGACACCAGGGTTCTTTTAGGATCAGTAACTGCTACTTCTTTATTGATGACATATCTTCAACTCTCTCTTACTGGGGGCATAACTTCATCTCCTTATTGAGGACAGGCTCCCTTCTTATACCATTCGCCCCACAGCAGTACTTTTCCACTAACCATTCATTGGTCAACAACTTTGCCCGGCAACAGCAAACACCCAGCAACTTCCATGCTTTAACGGCTGGAGAACAAGCAGTCCGAGACAGCAAGGCTTCTCCTGAATCACCCTTCTTTTTTCCCTCTAAACTCTTTACATTCCTGATGGCCTCATTGTTAAGAGTCCGATGTTATCCCCAACCATGGGGCTTGTTGACCCCCATGGCCACACTCCCACATTCAGTTATTGCTATCACATTTTGTTAATAATAAGCAATTACAAATCTAAAAGGTAAAGGATAATAAACAGAACATGAAAGCTACAATCCATACAAATATTGCAGGTGCCATTCAGAATTGCACTCATTCAACCCAAATTTCAGGGTTTGTATTAGATGACACGCTCATATCTATGGCACAAACCTGAAACAAAAAAAGATTACAAGGTGCCATTGAGCCTTGCAGCAAGATTAAAAGAAGCATTAGGAAATTACAATCCTAATGTAGAAAGCCTTGGACAGGTTTCAGGTAACAAAAGGAGTTTATATATTCCGACTTGATTATCTGCATCTATTACTTCCTAGAACTGCTATTGAATGCCAAGACAAATATTGCAATTAAATTTATATAATCAAGAAAACAGTCACAGAATCAGAGGATCACAAATTGGCTGAGGCAGAAGAGATCTTAGAAGATATCTGGTACAACCTCCATGCCACCCAGAGCAGGTTGTCCAGGACCATGTCCAGGTGGCCTTTCAATAACTCCAAGGAGGGAAACTCTACAACCTCTCTAGACAAGCTGTGCCTTTTTTTCAGTCACCCTTACAGTGCAGAAGTTTTTCCTGACATTCAGGCTGAACCTCCTGTGTTTCAGTTTGCACCCACTGACTCTTGTCCTGTCACTGGGCAATGAAAAGAACCTTATTCCCCCTTCTTTACACCCTGTACATTGATAAGATCTCCCCTGAGCCTTCTCTTGTCCAGGCTGAAGAGTCCCATCTCTCTCAGCCTTTCCTCATGAGAGAGGTTCTCCAGTCTCTTCATCATCTCTATGTCCCTTTGCTGAACTCTTTCCAGTAGTACTATAACCTTCTTGTGCCAGGGAGCCCAGAACAAGATACAACTCTCCAGGTATGGCCTCAGCAGTGCTAAGTAGAGGGAAAGGATCACCTCCCTTGACCTGATGGCAGCCCGGGATACCATTAACCCTCTTTGCTGCAAGTGGTCATTGCTGGCTCGGGGTCAACTTAGGGTCTGCCAGAACCCCCAGGTCCTTTTCTGCCAAGCTGCTTTCCAGCTGCAAGGCCCCCAGCGTGTAGTTGTTTCTCTACAGGTGCAGGACTGCACTTTGCCTTGTTGAACTTCATGAGGTTCCTGCAAACCCATCTCTCCAGCCTGTTAAGGCCCCTCTGAATGTCGGCATAGTTGCCTGGTGCATCAGCCATTCCTGCAGACTTGCTGAGGGTACAGTCTGTCCCCCATCCAGATCATTAATAAAGATATTAAACAGGATCAGACCCCTAGGATATACAATTAGTAGTCTCCAACTAGACTTCATGCCACCAATCACCACCCACTGGACCTGGCCATTCAGCCAGTTTTCACCCTACCTCTGCTGATCCAGCACATATTTTATCAGCTTCTCTATGAGGATCTTATGGGAGACTGTTGAAAGCCTTACTGTCTAGATAGATGATATCCACTGCTCATCTACCAAGCCAGTCACATCATCATAGAAGGTTATTAAGTTGGTCATACTTTGCTTCCCCTTGATGAATAAATGCTCGCTCCTCCTAATGACTTTGTAGTCCTTCATGTGCTTGAAAATAGTTTCCAGGATTAGCTCCTCCATCACATTGCCAGAGATCGAGGTGAAGCTGACTGGCCTCTACTTCCCTGGGTCCTCCTTTATACCCTTCCTGAAGACAGAAGTGACATTTGCTTTCCTCCTGTCCTCAGACTCTTCTCTCAGTAGCCACGATCATTCAAGATTATCAGTAGTGGCCTCTCAAAGTCTTCAGACAGCTCCTTTAACATTTGTGGGTGCATTTGAACAGGGCTTATGGATTTATATATGTCAGGTTTGCTTATGTAGTCCCTTATCTGATCCTCTTCCACCAAAGTTGCATTTTCTTTCCTTCAGCCTTTCCCCCAGTCCCTAAGGGAAACTCCTATCCTTCTCTTATTACAAAACAACAACAAAACAAACAAACACAAAAAAAGACAACTTCCATACTTTTTGAACTCAGAGCTGCTATTATGTAGGTAGAGTTTTATGCATTTCAGCTAGAGATTTTAATAGAGTTCTCAGTCCACAACAAGGAAATTTTGTGTGAAACAATGATTTGAAACTTTTATTCAAAAATTTGCATTTTTCTCACACGATACTTGAACTATCTATTAGTTGTTTGTAGAAGTGGCCCAAATATATGGTAACTCAGGATGCAAATGCCAATAAAAGTGCTACATTTATTATGGCAAAACAGACTGAAATAATGTCTCATTTTAATAAATAAGGAATGACTGCATTAATCAGGTTATTTTGTATGTTTGTATACATGATTCCTTCTGAATTTATATGTACATTAGGAAAAGGCATTCTGTACTGGGTTAGCAATGTACATACAAGTCAGGAAAAGTTAAAAGCAATATGTGAGTTACTTTTTAGATGCCATATGCTGAAGGGTCTGCAAAGTGAGACAGTACTTATAGAAGGGTCTGACAATGGAGAACAAAGTGGAAATAGCAGTTGATGATTACTGACTTGGTTTGCAAAATATGTCTGCAACTACTTCTTACTACCCAAGAGAAGAATAGCAGTGCAAAGCTGTACTGCCTTTCTTCATCATTGTTATGTCAGTACATCACTGAGCTCTGAGACAAACTGTGCTGCTGCCAGACATCCTCACTAGAAAATAATATGTTTTGTGGGGAGCTTCAGTGTCGATTAGCCCACATGGAGAACAGTGATATACAAGGTCACTGTCTGGTGCACTAATATTCTCATAGCTCAGGGCTCCTTTTCCATAATCCTTCTTTACCCATCCTGCAATTTAATATTAAAAATAAATAAATAAAATTCCATAGCCCATCAGACTCCATTTTTTTTTCTTACTGTCATTTTGCCATCAAAACCCTATCGATCCTACACATATCAATCAAATGTTTATCTCAGTCATTATAGAGATGCTGCATGGTGATAATAATAGAAGAGGTAAAGAAATAGGTTAGCCTGAGATTTTAAATTATCTTCTCTTCTCCTATGCTTTTGATCCCTGTTTTAGATAAATTCTTGTTCACACTGTGAACTTCTGGAAGCTTGCCTATATTTAATTTGGGAATGTAACTTGGCCTTTCTCACCAGACCAGAGTTTGAGGAAATCTTCGAATTCTTTTATAGCCTTGGCATTATTATGAAGCTCATATTATATTTATTTATTTATTTATTAATTTCCCAGAAGGTCTTTGGAAGTAGATATAGAAGGAAAAAAAAAGGAAAAAAAAAAAAAGGAAAAAGTTCTTAATAGCTCCAGGTTTGTCTTAGAGTAGACCTGAAAGGAGCAAGCCTGAGAAAGGAAGTTGGACAAACTCTATAAGTAATTCAGTAGCTGTTGCTCCCCTGTTTGAAGGCTAACCAATATATTAACAAAGGAGAAGCTGTGCAGTATGACTGATTACGAAATGAGTATTTGAAAACAAATATTAATGTTAGTTGCACAACATTATTCTATACATCTAAATTAATTTTGGCTTTTTTTTTTAGGCTCTCAGCAGTGTATTTTTGGCTGTGCTTTAGGAAGGTATATATGCACATCTGTGTAGTGTAGAGAAATAAATTATTTTTTTTGTGTTCCTTTAATCTTATTTATTTTTAATGTAGGCATTTTTTTTTTCTGAGTACATCTTTCATATTATTTGTAGGAATTAAAAAACATTTAAAAGTTTGAAACAAGTTCTTCCAAGGAAAATATAAATGAATCATTAAAAATGAACAATTAATAGAATCATCAAATATTGGAGAACACTGGGCACAAAAATGAAAATGTACAATAATATTCTAATTTTCTATCTAGTGAATAACCATCAGATTTCATCAAGGATGACCATAGATATATGAGAAACTTCCCAAAAGACTGGAATTTTTGAACATCCCTTTTTCAGCAAGAAATAACCAGCTGATTCTACACTTTTAAAAGTTAACATTATATATGGCAATAGTTCAGACCATATGAGACCATATGGAAGAAAAGAATCATAGAATCATAGAATGGTTTGGGTTGGAAGGCACCTTATCTAGTTCCAAACCCCCTGCCATGGGCAGGGATGCCACCCACTATATCGGGTTGCCCAGGGCTTTGTCCGTCCTGGTCTTGAACACCTCCAGGGATGGGGTATCCACAACTTGTTCCGCAACCTGTTCCAATGCCTCACTGCTCACAGTAGATAATTGCTTCATAATATCTAATCTAAAATTAGATATTAGAAAGTAAGTAACTTTAAATTGTGAGTTCTTATTCTTGCCTGTGATGGTCTTACTCAGGTGGGCGGCCGAGCTCCACCACAACCACTCTCTCACTCCCCCTCCTCAAAGAGGAACGGGGAGAAAATATGATGGAAAGGGCTCAAGGGTTGAGATAAGGACAGGGAGATCACGCAGTAATTATTGTGACGGGCAAAAGAGACTCAGCATAGGGAGATAGTAAGATTTATTGCTTATTACTAACAAGCTAGAGAAGTGGGAAAGAAACCAGAAGCACCTTCCCCCTATCCACCCTCTTCCACCTCCTCCCTCTGAGCAGTGCAGGGGAACGGGGGGATGGGGGTTATGGTCAGTCTATAGCGCTTCTTCTCTGCCGCTCCTTCTTGGTCACTCTTGTCCCCTGTGCTGTGGGGTCTTTCCCATGGGATGCAGTCCTTGCTGAACTGATCCAGTGTGGGCTTTCCACAGGCAGCAGCTCTTCAAGAACTGCTCCCACATGGCTCCGTACCACGGGGTCCATCCCTCAGGAGCAAACTGCTCCAACCTGGGTCCCACACAGGCAGCAGCTCCTGCCAGGTCACCTACTCCTGCGTGGTCTCCTCTCCACAGGCCACAGCTCCGGCCCGGAATCTGCTCCCACGGGGGGTCCTCCACAGGCCGCAGCCTCCGTCGGTGCAGGTCCACCTGCTCCACAGTGGTCTCCTCCACGGGCTGCAGTGTGGAACCCTGCTCCACCGTGGTACTCCATGAGCTGCAGGGGGACAGCCTGTTTCACCATGGTCTGCACCACAGGCCGCAGGGGACTTCTGCTCTGGCACCTGGAGCACCTCTCCCCCTCCTTCACTGACCTTGGCGCCTGCAAGGCTGTTCCTCACTCCTCTCACTCTCCCAGCTGCTATGTGGCACAGCGTTTCTTTTTCCCTGTCTTAAATAAGCTCTCATAGAGGAGCAAACAACATCACTTACTGTCTTGGCTCTGGTCAGCAGTGGGGCCCTTACCTAATATGGGGCAGCTTCTAGATTCTTCTCACAGAAGCCACCCCTATGGCCCCCTGCTACCAAAACCTTGCCACGTAAACCCACTGCATTGCCTCTTGTCTTAGCAGATCTTCTATTTATTTACCAGATTTATTTTTTTTTTAATTATTATATTTTAAAGGAAACTAAAAGTAACAAAGGTGGCATATATGTAAAACAAGAAATCATAGCCTGTATTTTTCAAGTTGCTCTTTCCTGGGGTATAGTCTGTGAAATGCGATAATTTAATACTGGAGACAGTACTAAATACTATACAAGAACAACTCTGCACTGAGCTGTTCCTGATCTTCCTAAAGCCAGCCACTTAAGACTCTCAGAAAGAAAACAAAAAAATTACAATATGAAAAACTATGATTGTACATCAGTGCTGGAGTCCAAGTTTGCATTCAGTTAGAATTTATCTTTAAGTCAGTGTTAAGACACTCAGTGTCAGACATGAAGAAGTTGTTGAATTTCCATCAGACAGCTATTGATACAGTCATTTACTGTGGTAATTTACCAGCCCTGGCCCTTCTGGAAAGCTTATGTAGCTGATGGTGGTATTTGATCTAAAAAAATACTGTTGTACAGAAACTGATCTTTAAAAAAGATCTTTGATGAGAGCAAGAAAGGTCTTCAAATGCTGTAATGCTTTCTATTTTTTCTTCTCATACATTATTCTGTATGAGAAGAAAATCTGAGTATATTAATTGGCTTATTACTTGAAATAAGCAGAGACTTTATATGGCAATGTAGGCTGCTGAAATCTTCATATCACTGATATTTATAATTAGTGGAAGGATTTAGTTTATGTTCTGACTTGTGATTGGTCCTTGAGTATTTAGACAGTATTTCAGCACTTTTGGTCTAAAAGAATAAATGCAACTTTGGAGGGAGGAAGTTATAAGTTCTAGTGAAGCCTTCTGCATTAACATGCATTTTCAGGTTTGTTACCAAGTTCTAAAAAAATTTACTGCCACTTGTCATCAAAAAGCAATAACAAGAGTTGGTTACATCTCTGAAGAACATATATAGACCAAAATTGTAGTTTAAGAGAAATCTATAGAAATTTCGTCATGACTTAAGCAGAAGCTAGGACTCAGGAGTTTTTAAATTTAAATAATTCTAAAGATCAATTGCATTTTACCATGCCAACACAAGAACATAATGTGATCAATAATGAGAAGAAAGGTTGAAAAAGCAACCTGGTCTAGTGGAAGGCGTCCCTACCCATGGTGGGAAGGCTGGAACAAAAAGATCTTTAAGGTCCCTTCCAACACAAGACATTCTGTGAATATCCTATAGAGAGTGATAAGCTGTGGTATTATTGTTTAATTGAAGTAATTGCTCAATAAAACATGAGATTAGAGCACATCATAAAGATGGGAGGCAATATTTTAAGATAATGTTCACTCTTGCCAAAAAGCCAAAAAATTTTGGGTTGACAAATTAACAAATAAGACAGAGAAAGCAAAAGGGGGAGAACTTTTAAAGCAATATGAAGTATTTTTTAGTGTAATGGATTATTTATGTCTTAAAAAAAATACTACATTGAGTTAAAAAAAAATCTTAGCTTTAAAATTTTAAGAGAGCTGTTCGTATCTTAAACATATGTTATGTTGCCTGATCCAAAGCAAAGAATATAAGGAATATTTTTAAACAATTCTGACCTTAGGTACTTGGAAAATAAATAATTGTATGGTGTGGGAGTTCCCAGGATCTTCAGGCAGATATAACCTGAAGAAAGCTATGCTCTGTGGAGTGGATCCAACTCAGGAGCAAGTTTATCTCAAAGGATTACAGCCAATGGAAAGGACCACGCTGGAGAAGACAAAAAGTGTGAGGAGGAGAGAGCAGCAAAGATAAGCTGTTAGACTGACCCCATTCCCAATCCCCTTGCAACACTCGGGGGGAGGAGGTAGAAGAGTTGGGGATGAAGTTGAGCCTGGGAACAAGAAGGGGTGGGGGAATGTGTTGCTTTATTATTATCATTATCATTATCATTATCGTTATTGTCATTATTATTATATCACCATTGTTATTATTATAAAACAACAATAATAATTATTAATAATTAATAATAATCAACAATTTTCATCCCCAAATCTATTCTAATTTGCAATAAATTAAATAATTTTTCCCCAAGTCAAATCTGTTTTGCTTATGATTGTAATTGGTGATCTCCCTGTCCTTATTGTCATCCATAATATTTTTCATCTTATTTCTCCTCCTGTTCTGTTGAGGAGGAGATGTGAAAGAACGTCTGGGTTGATTGGGCAGCCAGCCAAGGTTACTGCACCACAATAATGAAGCAGTCAACTTAGTATAATTTTTCTTTGATAACCTGACACAGTCTAGCGATTCTTCCACCAAAGATCTAAGCACATCCTACTTTTAGCAGGATTTCAGAAAAGGGTAAAAATATAACTCAGCCATCCTCCTTGTATGACTTAATAGCATTTGGTATTCAATTGTTTAAGGACCGTCTAAGTAGAAAATGAATAATTACACCTTATTAGCTTTTTCTATATTGTTCATGATTTTATGATATCCCTCAGTTTTCTGCTGTTTAGACAGAGGCATTACAATCAGTTTCTCTTATTCCATGGAAAGCATTCCTTATTTCTGACCACCTTTGTTATCTTCTCTGTAGTTTTGTGCAGTGAGGAAGTTGGAAAATCAAGAATTGCAAAGTGCACACAAGATGTGGTAGCAATGTATTTATCATAGAATCATAAAATCATAGAATGTCTTGGGTTGGAAGGGACTTTAAAGATAATCTAGTTCAACCCCCCTGCCATGGGCAAGGATGCCACCGACTAGATCAGGTTGCTCAGGACCCCATCCAACCTGGCCTTGAATACCTCCAGAGATGAGGCATCCATAACTTCTCTCGGCAACCTGTTCCAGTGTCTCACCAACCTCTGAGTTAAGAATTTCCTCCTTATATCTAATCTAAACCTAACCTCTTTTAGTTTAAAGCCATTCCCCCTTTTCCTATCATTATCTACCCAAGTAAAAATTTGCTCTTCATCTTTTTTTATAAGCCCCCTTTAATTACTGGAAGTCTAGAGTTAGGTTTCCCTGGAGACCTTCTTCAGGCTGAACATCCCTAGCTCTCTCAGTCTTTATTCACAGGAGAGGTGTTCCAGCCCTCTGATCATCCTCGTGGCCCTCCTCTAGACCCACTCTAACAGGTCAACTTCTTTCTTCTGCTGGGGGCCCCAGACCTGGATGCAGTACTCTACATGGGGCCTCATGACAGCAGAGCAGATGGGGATGATCACCTCCTTTGACCTGCTGGCCATGGCTGTGGTGATGGAGTCTAGAATACAGCTGACCTTCTGGGCTGCAAGAGCAATTTATGTGGTGGTATACTACTATTTTCTGTTTTGTTCTCTGAAATGATTTTGAACGAACTCTAAGTAGTGACTATCTACAATTGTTAAGATCTCCTTCATAAGCAGTGGTAGTAGCTACTATTGAACCATAACAATTTGCATACGGTATTGTCTGTGTGCTCATGTTTTATTTTTCACATGTTGATATAGAATTTTATCTGCAATGTCTGTCATCTAGTTATTCAATATCATAAGATCTCAACGTAGTTCTTTGGACTCAGCTTTAGTTTGGACTGTCATGAGGACAGTCTATTTTCCACTGCAACCTTACTTACCTTATTATCCACTCTCTTTATCAAGAACTTATGAGTAAGTTAATGGAACCATATCTTTCTGCTCTTTCATTATTACTGTCCCTCTGTGAGGCAAACTTTGCTGCTTAACCAGTGCAACATACTTTCCTAAGAGCTGAGTGAATACTGTTGTACTGAAGGCCCCTTGTGTTATTTCCTAAAAAACATGAATTACTTGTTTGGAGATACTCTGATATACAACTATGCAAGGTATAACATTTTTATTTATTTTTTTTTAATGAAACATTTTTTTTTTTCCCAGAGCTTACTTTTTAATTATTCTCAGAAAAATATAGAAAATATTGTAGTTTTTGGACACACTGGTGATATAGCTAGTCATTAAGAGAGATAACAGTATTTTCAACACTTATAGTTAAAAGTTAAAGTTATATTAGAGGAAGCCCAAGTACAATTACTATCAGAATATGAATGTTAATTAATAGAATTAAAATACAGAACTTACACACATATGAAATTAATTAAATGCTCTGCTGGTATCAACTGGGTACCTCACTACAGTTTTTATATCTAAAGTAAAAACATTCAAATACTGATATACTGATTTACTGAACTGTGATCTATGCAGGGAAAGGATTTGAGTTAACAGCTCCCCTCCTTACAAGACTGCCTCTGTTCAAACTCTGCACTCTGAAATTCACTGAATACCAGCTTTACAGACTCCAGAAATCCTCCTTCAAAGAAAACCTAAGGGCTTTCTTTAAATCCCAAGAAAGCCCTAGGAGATTGCTACATTTTTTTCCTAGGTAGAACCAAAGAATTGCAAGAAGAATCTGTTCATACTGCAGAATCTCTTTATACAGCAGAAAAAGCTCCATATTTATTTGGAAGAATAAATATTAATAGTACTGTATTCTGAGTTATTTAATAAGCTTATTACTTTATCATGTTGTTACAAGAGATGTTGTGCTGTATGCCTCTGTTCAACTGAGTAGCATTCAGTGGAGGACTCACAAAAATGTATCCCTCCTCTTTTTCCCTCCTCTCCTAATCTCAGGGATATAACCACAAAATACATTTTGTCCTTTGGCAGAATTACTTTGAAGAAAATGAGGCTTTCCATAGATTCACAAACCTTTCACATCCAGGACAATTATGGATCAAAACATTTCCTTGACACATATTTTACATAAGTATTTTAGCAAGGAAATATTTTCCATTCCCATTGTCAATTACTAAAGCCATATACCCTTTTTATGTTTCCCAGTATGTCCTTTGTCTGGATCCCATAGCAAAATTACCATATTAATAATTTATATAGAATAACTTAGTAACTACAAAAATTGATAGGCTTTTAAAAACATGGAGGAAACATGAAATAAGCAAGAAAGATGAATACGAAAGATCTTATGAAATACATCAACCTGAAGTTGAAATATTTCAAATTTGTCATAGAATAATTTAGACCCCATAGGAATGGCACATACTTTGGTGATTCATGCTACAAGAAGATAATACCATTATGGTAATTTGTCTCATGGTGAGAATCTATGTTTTCAAGCTGCTAATCAAATAGTACACTTCAGTAATCTTAGAGAATAACTACTGACAAGTGGATTTCTAAAGACAAGCTACCAAATTAACTGGAGAATACGACATGGAACTGTCTGAGTATCTGAAAAAAATCTGGTCAGTTATTATATCTTTATATTATGTCCAGTTATTTAAGGAGTAAAAGACACATAAAGAAACATAGTGATATTTTACAGCAGATAATTAATCTCAGGGGATTTTCTGTGTGTCAGACCAATAATACCAACTGTAAACTCAGCAGTTTAATTTTAAATTATTTTTCCTCATTGCTGTTTTAGGAAATAGCTCTCAGAGTTGATTCTGTTTTCCAAAATAAATTCTATAATATCTTTCTAGCTTTAAAGATGCTCTTGTTTTCAAAATATATTTGTTCATACCTTGCAGACAACTGACAGTAACAGGCATAACTGAAGATGTATATAATTTAGTAAAATCTGTTTAGGAATATTTCTAGAGCTTTAGTGAATCATAGTCGGAAAAGTCCAAACTGTTGAATTGGTTGGAGAAGAAAAAGTCTTGTGTTAGCAGTAGTGTGATAAAAAAAAAAAAAAATCAAAACAAAACAAAAAAAATGTATACCCTGCCCTTGGGACAGAATGGTGATGTGAAAGATAAAAGCAAGCTTCTGAATTTTTCATCAAAATTCATCCAAGTTCAAGTACTTCTGTTATGTTGGTTAAAAAAAAAAAAAGGCAACTTACAGTACACAATGTCTTTGAATCTGCAGGAATGTTGAAACACCATTCCACTTGTCACTCACCTTAGTTAATCACCTTCAAAATGTCAATGAAGGGAGTTAAAATGCATTTTGGATATCTGCATTCTGAATAGGTTGCTACTCATATAATCTCAGGTGATGTAGCACTATCATGTGACATGACAATAAAATTAGTTTTTACCAAGAAGAAAACATGCCCATTGTGCAAGTCACTTTTTTGGAATTTCAGTTCTGTCAACCATAATGAGTAATGACGTTACAGATATCTTCATATATATACTTAGAGAATAAGGGAGAAAAGTTTAGACTTAAACACTGAAGCAGATTGTTTTTTTGTTGTTTTGTTTGTTGTTGTTTTTAATTATGGAAAATGAGCACTTGCTTTTTTTTTTTTTTTTTTTTTTTAACCAGAACTGTAAGTATTGCATAAAGATCTTGTGTTATTTGTATCTCAGCTAAAGTTAGAATCCATTGAAATTTTCAGAGAAAACTTTTTGTGAGCTATTGGAAAGCTAAAGTCTCCAAAAGGAATCAGATCTGGGTATTTTCTGATTTTCTCCTCACTCTGCAATAATTCCTGACTACAATTTAATCTTCTTGTTTTCTGAAGCCTAACATGCTCCAGGAAGAAATGTTCTTTTCCTTCCTGGAAACAGGGCATCTGATTCCTAAATGGATCACAATCACCTCAGAAACACCAGTACCTTGAATTATCCAAATAATGCTTTGAAGCATCCGAAAGCTGGCTGGAGTCAACAGTAATTTCAGTGGAGTAAAATTGACCATGATATTAAACAAAATTTGTACATGGGCTCCTGAAGACAACAATTGAAAACTGCTGCTGATAAAATATAGCCTTCAGTTCATCAACCTGCATTATTCAGCACTCTCTTAAAAAGAAAATTTGGGGCATAGTGCCCATGACAGTGTTTAAATTGGATGATCCCTCTAGTTTTGGGGATAATATTTATACCAGGAATGCTTTCAGTAAATTTAGACATTCATTCTTAAGTAGTCTGGTTTGCTTGAGCAAAGGCTCTTGATAAATGCTTGGTAAATTATTTCAGAATGCATGAGGAATTTATGGTGTTTCCAGTAGAACAATTCACAGCTCTGATTTCAAATGGAGTAGATACTTCAGGACAACTTTTGTCAACAAAACGCTCTCCTGCTTGTACTGTTGAGCAGAGCACCACATTTTAAAAATTTCATCATGTTTCAATGTCTGTACAGGTTAACTATTTCCTACCATTACTAGTTTCCACTGGAATGAAAATATGCTTTTTTTTTTTTTTTTTTCCCCCAAACATTCAATGTCCATCCAGACAAACACTCCAAACACAATCATTATCCTTTCACACTTTTCCTTATTCCAGGAAATGATAGTGTAATTGTATTTGACAATTAAATTAGCAACTTAAATAATTAGGTCACAAAAAGATTCTATTTAAGGAAACAAACACCTAACACTATTTTTCCTATTGCTCATAAAAGCTCAAACAGGAAATAACAATAAAATATCTTAATAGAGGGGAAGTGTTGAAACACATTCTAAAAAAGAAAAAACACACACACAAAACAAACAAACAAAAAAAACCACTTAAGAAACAATTAACACCGAACATGTAAGTTTACCAGACTAATGCTTGCTACATGTTGTGTAACATGGCCAGAAAAATCAATTATAGCTCTTTGTGTCAGCATGATTATTGATCACTGAATCATAATCCTGGCAAAAAAATTACATCATCCAAACCTGGCTTGTCAAAAACAAAAACAAACAAAAACAAAAATTTTAAAAATTAAATAATTATGGCCTTTGATTTTTTCCATTTGGCTCCAAAATAAATGAAAGACAACCTTCCATAAACCATTTTCATTCATTTTCATGTCACTGAAACCTGAGTAACTGCGCCCACAATTAGCACTGACTGAACTAACAACAGAAATTACTTGTTCAAAAGCTAGAAAATGATTGCTAAATTTCCCTCTTTAATGTTCACAGCAATCACTTGTAACTCCTATTCACCACTTTAAGTCCCAAGTCAGTGCACATGTAAACAGAGGTTAATAGTTTTCTCACAGGAGCTAAACCGGATGGATTTATGTCTTCTATCTAATCTATCTAATTCTATCTAATCTAAACCGGTTAATATGACTGAGTCAGAAAATCTTGTTGATTAAATCCTGAAATAACACAAAATAATGCCGAGTCTTATTCAAGGTAACTTCTCTGTCTTTTATTTGCAATTGTTTTAAAGGACTTCATTTTGAACGCACTCATGTTGGTGGGCTCAAGAAACTGAAAGTTGTCAGTGAAAGCTTAAAATTTTTGCAAAGCCTTGATAGTTTCTTAAGATAAGTTAAGGAACTTGCATTTCCTAACTTAAGCTGACCAGAACCTTCGGAACTGACAAGTATTTACATGTTACGCTGGTCACATTGGTGCTATGTGTAAAAGCCACTTGTAGGCTTCTTAGCCTACAAGTTACGGTGAGCACTGAGCATTACTCTATAACCACTCTTACTGTCAACAGCAGAAACATCTAGAGAAGGGCTCCATGGGATGGTCAGAAGCCTCAGCTAAAAGATAGTAAAGGGGTGAAGAAAACAACAACATGGATGAGTATTACACCTCCGTGACAATCTAGCAAAACCAAACCACCAAACCACCAATTTTACATTCAGGGTCTAGAAGCTCATCATTTGTTCCTGTGTACAGTGTGTTTTTGTGTGGGCGGGTGGGGGAAGGTGGGTAGGGGGAGGTGGGAGGAGAATAAAGGAAATCTCAGAACAGTTTCACAGTTACAAGAGCAGTAGTTTTCATCTATGTAAAAATGAAATGGAAGAGGTGAGAAGAACGTGTGGGCATGATGTACTTGAGCAACAGGTTTAGTCTGTGCATGGTACTCAGATGTCTGGCATTGGAATGTCAAACTATTGCATAGCTAGCTCAATTCATTTTTATTTATTTATTTAATTAATTAATCTTTTTTTTTTTCCCCCTCTGCAAAGCAGAATACTTCCTTCTTTCCAAGATAATCCATTTGTTTCACACACATTCATAGCCTTTCTCAAAGATTCATAATCAAGAAGCAAATCATAAATTAAATGAAGCAAAACACCAACTTACTGGCATACAAAATTGGAAAACAGGTAACTTATGTTCTGCTTTATCCTTGAAGGAACAGAAGTCACGGTGATTTACATACTTAATTTTTTTGACCAATAAACATTAAAGAGCTTTCTATTCTACTGATTCTCACCTGCTGCAGTCATATTCTCTGTGCAAAGTGATGAAGTGATGCTAATGGTGAAAAATATGTCTGAAATGGCAAAAATAGAGATGGTAGATCATATTAATGGTTCGGTAAAATTGCCTGCATCCTAAAACTGCCTTGTAGTTCGTGTTCTCCCTGGCCATTGTCTTGCACTCCTGGCTGGGTTAAAATTTCATTAACTGATTCTCTACCTTAATTTCTTGCAAATCACTTAGCCTTTCTCTGATTTTCTTATGAATGGCAGAGATTTAACTGCTGTAATCTGGTTTTCATGTATTCTAAATTGTGGAGTCCAAATAAGAAACAAAGTGTAAGTAAATGACACTGTCAAATTTAGCTAGGTTTGTGTTGCAGGGATCCTGATCCTGAAGTTCTGTTCAGCCTAACTGTTTCTGCAGCCACTTTCTGAAATGCTACATTCTTAAAAAATAAAATAAAAATAAAAATAGAAATAAAAATAAAAATAAAAATATAATCTCATCAGGTCTTCTCTATTAGTCATTGCTTTTAACTGCTTGATCTGAACTGAAAATTTGAAAAGGTTCATCTACACGCCCTAAAGTGTTTGGGCCCAAATACCATTATCAGAGTGTGCAACATAAAAGCCTAGATTATGATTTTAAAAATGTATATATATTTGCTATTCAAGACAATAAATGTCTCCCATCCTTTCTGCATATAATATCACTTCAGAAATTTTTCTGATAGTAAATGTCTGATGAGACCATGAAGACACTTTCATTTCTATCCAAAGTGCCACAGGTAAAACTGATTTACAAGAAATAAACCTGATTTCAAGTGGGTAGCAACAAAAATATGTGATAATGAGTTGAGTTTTTCTAACTACATTATTATTTCTAAAATGATGAAAGTTAAAAATGTATACTCTTCAGGACTGTGATATTTAAACATACACACACAGGGGATATATATGTGTATATGTACATGTATATTATATCATACTTAACATACATAGCATATATGTAAGAAATACACTATATATATCACGTACACCTATCACATTGAACGCATTCTACATAATACACATAATATGTATAAAATAATTACTACTCATAACTATGTTTTTCTTCTGATATTTTTTTTAAATCCAGAGTTACAATTTCTAGATAAAGTGAAAAAATAAGTAACTTGTAAAATTTTTTTTGTTTTCATATTCTGTTTTCCCTAATTATTCAATACGTGATTTGTGTATACTTTATTTTCCTTTCTAATATCTATGTATATTCATGTAAAGTTATTTTTGACTATAACTTGAGCTTTTAGCCAGTAGCTAATTTGGCAAACAGAATAAAAGAAGTTTTAATAAATGTAAATGTTATCTGAAAGTTAATATTGCAATTGATGTCCTCATTGCTTTGATAACTGATAGCTCATTTTCTCATTAGTTATTCTAATTGACCATTTATAATAGCTATTGTAAAAGAATTTCAATAAAAATACAGTATAATTTTTTAATACAAATACAAGAGAAATTCAAAATAGTATTTCATGCCAATAAACACAGTCTATTTTTTTCTGTAAATGCAATTAATTTGGCATTATTTTCTCTTCACATGTGGAGAGTACCTGAGATATTGTTTAAAGGGACATAGGAAACTCCATGTCATTTAGACTTTCAGCATAGGATAATTTAAAAAATACTATTGAAAAAAAATATTGTACAAAAGCCACCCATCAGTGAGAGTGAATGCCAAGTTTTGGACTCTCCAGTTCAGCAGAATGACAGATTAGGTGGGACAAGACCCTTGAACACCCTTGGGAACCTGATCGACGTTGCTGTGCTCTGAGTGGGACCAGATGATGTTCCTGCCACCCCAGGCTCATCGAGGACATTATTTTGTGACTCTAAGGTGAAGCAGTTGGACTCGTTGCTGAGCTTGAGACTGAGCAAAGCCTAGCGAGCACATAAAATCTTCACAACTAATCGCATAAGCTAGTCAGGATGATGAGAGGCAAGTCTACATAAAGGAATCATCTTCATTAGCATTACTCTGACAAAATTAAAGCAGCTGGTCTTCAGCATAAAGATGTACTGAAAAGAAATGACTTTGCTATTTAGTGATAACACAATGTTAACTCTTTTGCTTTCAGAATAGGAACTGATGTGTCAGGCTTCCATATCACTATTTTTCTCAACATGAAGTCATCTCAAATTCACTCTATATATTAGGAATAAATAGTGAATATTCAATGCAGCACAAAATTTCAAGGGAAGGAGTGTAGTCTAAATCTGTTCATATGCTTGTGAACTTTGGTTTTGCAACGTGAACAGCTGAGGTAAAGGTGGATGATGGAATGGATGCACTCTTCTACATTTCCAGATATTAAGAAAAGCAAGCCTTTTTTATGCCTGTTCTGAAAAGCATCCAATGAAAAGTTATCAGCATCAGCCACATACAGACTAAATATCCCACCCCGTCTAACAGCTTTTGTGCTGGAGAGAAAAGAAAGCAAGGGGAGAACTTTTTACAGTAGACTAGTGTTCATCTACTTGGTCAAAGACCGTTACCAAAAACATACACAGGAAGAACACTAATTTAGAAGACAGGATTTTTTAGTGTAGTAGTTTCTGATGTAAGAAAGATTTTGGGATTGACTTGTCCCGTGACAGGTATTTGCCTCAATACCCCTTTATATGAAAAGGTTGTTTTGGTGTCTCTGCTCTCTGCTCTCTCTCTCTTTCTCTCCTTATGTAAAATTGATGTATATTCCATCAAGCTCAGCATATAGTCCCAGTGTTAATATTTTTAACTGAGAAGGCAGGTGGGGTTGAATCCAAACTCCAAAAGGCATTCTAAATGAAAAGTGGTATCAACAGCAACTTTGATTCTTCCTTTTAGGCTAGGAATTCTTCATGGTTTGTTCCAGGCTCCTGGACTCTGTATAGTGTGTACCCTAAGATAAAGACACAAATTCAGGAAACATGACACTGGGAAGAGTGCTTTTGAAAGGGTAAACTAGGTATGAAAAAGGCATGTTCTGTGCCAGAAGACTGAATGGAAGAGAGAAAGAAGCAAGTGGTCTGACACTCTTTCCAAACAAGGAGAGAAAAGTAGAGAGAAAAGGAGGTTGTTTGTTTGCTTTTTTTTTTTTTTTTTTTTTTTTTTTTTTTTTTTTTTTTTGTCCAGACAGCTTAGCTACTACAGTGATCGAAATGACTTCACAGAGCTTGGTGTCTGGTATTGTGAGCCATGGGCAGATGTGAGAGTGGAGTCAGGTTGTGCTTAGCACTGCCAGAGAGCACAATCCTGCAGACAAAGCTGCAGCATCTATGCACAGTTCATACAAAGTCTTGAAGGGTGCAGTGTTTTTCCAGTACACTGGCATGTGGCAAGACCTGCAGGAATCTCCATCTTGCAGCCAGCTGGCCCAGTGCAGTTATGAGTCTGCAAGGGTTCAGTGCAAAAGCAAGGGAACATGCCAGTCACCAGAGCATAAGTGCTGTCTCCAGCAGTATTGAGTTTCACTTGGTGCCTTTCTTTGCGGGAGTGGAAAGAGGGTGCCATGAAACCTCAGTAGAACTAGAGTTATATACAGTGAAGCACTCATCAATTTCTTCTGCATCCTCATCTCTATATATGATGGACATTTCCAACAACGTGACAAAATTTCCACACAGTGGAAAAAATAACTTGGACTCATTACAGAGCCTGAGGCAATCCCAGAAACACATCTCAGATGGTGAGAACACTTCTCAGTGGGAAAAGCAGCAGAAACAACAGCAGCTTATTATACCAACAAGAGCTAAACAGGATTTGCAGCCAAAAAAATGACAGGCCAGAAAGTATTTCTCTTGTTCTCTAAGATCATGTTAAACATATTTCATGGACTTAGGTTCATCTCACTCTTTAAGTTCTCTCTATATTGATTCAAACAATAAGTGTAAGAGGAGGGATTCGATGGATTAATCTTTTATTTCCAGAATGGTGAGCTTCAGTCCTTTGGTTTCATTACAAATAAATGTCAGTTTGATGCTCTCATCACTGTCCCTTCTTTGCCTTTTCAGTTTTTTAAGGACAAATCTATTTACACTTTAAAATTAAGTCTATTGTAAAGTTGGCTATTGTAATGGTGAACTGAAATGTAAATGAGTGCCGCAGAGGTGCATCTGTCTCCATACCTACCTCTTGCAGTATGAGTCTTCTGCCAGTTCAGTTTGTGCATCAGTTGGAATAACAAATACATAGCAGCTGAACTCAACTTGAAATCTTTAATCTCTGCATGGATTCTTACAGTGTGGCTGAGAGGTCAGTAATGATTTTTTTAAGTATAGACCATTGCTTGTCTTGATCATAACAAGCCTTCATGCCTATGTAGAACAGAATATCCAGGTCCCAAAGGGAATAGAAGATTTCATTTATCTAGCAGACAGTGTAGGTTGTTAATTTTACACTGGCAACAATGAAAAAATTGTAAAAATCAGAGGAATCAGTATCTATCCCTATAACTGAACCAGTTTTATAGTGATAGGATTTGATTCTCTTGGGAATATCCAGAGAAAACAATTTCAAACTATATGCCTAGAAAAAAAAAATAATCTCATAGTAGTATTAATTATGTACAAATAGCATTTGCATTTTTTTTTTCTTCCTTCCTGTACATTTTGGAAGGCTTATTAGCATTTTCAGTGTTATACATTCTGGCTTGAATAAAATGTTTTCTGTATACTGAAAGGTTGACAACCTTTTTCTCTAATTGTCCATTGGCTCTTCTCAATGTTTTCAGTACATAGCATGGTGTAGTGCTGTTTTCACGTAGTAAGATTACAATGAAATAAGTATTGGAAAGCTGTATAAAATATTTTAATTAACTTACAGCCAAGAAATAATTTTCCTTTCTATTTTAATAAAGAAATGGTGTAAGTGTGTTATTGTAGCAGGGTTTTATTTTCAATTTTGTATGATGTCCATAAATAGTTCAATCTATTTATTTTTAGATTGCAGTAATATACAACTTCTTGGAGATAAGTTGAAAAACTAGAAGATTAGGCAGAAAAAAACAGTTCTTACCTGTTAAGGTGAGAACAAATGGTACAGCTAATATTCAGGATTATAAATTCTTCATATTTTTATCAGTATTTGTATCAGAAAAAATATATTAATATTGAATTAATTTAAGGTGTTTGAGATCTTAAAGATGTACTAAGACCTGTGCTGCTTCGTACCTTAAAAGTATATAATTATACCCCAACCACGTTTCATAGCAAAACAAAGACAAGACAATCAGGGAAAAATCAAATTGTCAGGTAAATGAGCTTTCATCTAGGAAGTAGGGAATAGATTTGCTCTAGATTTCCTCTAACACATGAACCATAATTAGCAGATATTCATAAAAAAAAAGTAAATAAAATTGTAATGCTGACCTCCTTAAAGTAAACTAAATTTTGTCATTGACCATTGTACGTGCAATTTCTTCCCTAAGAATTAGTCACAGAAATTATTGTGGAAACTCATTTAAAGATCTATTAAGGAAAAAGCTAAACAGGAGCATAATTTGCTTTTAACCCTTTCCAAAAAATATCTAGAAAAGTTTATTAAAGAAAGAATTTATTGCATCTCACTTGCCTTTCAAATTTAGGCTGCCTTTTAAAATATTCGCCTTTGTTAGTTAAAATTTTCTCACATATCTCCTCCCATGCTGCATGTCATCAAAGTATTTGCCACTTATTTCAATTTTCAAGAATCTTGTAGACACAGAATTCTATTTACTTATTTATTTATTTTAGGCTCAAATCTCATTTCCACATTTCATTGCATTTGTCCAGCATGCAGAGGAGGGAAGTGACATTTTCATGTAGCTTAAAGGAAAACTGCTCTCATTTCAAGAAGTCCAGCTTTCTAAAAGTTCACACATTAAGAATCATTTGTCAACTGAGACACAGAATAACATTAAAAAAAAAAAGTGTTAAATATCAGTTGACGTTTTGTAGGGAAACAATATGTGGAATTTATCTCAGTGCGAGAAACTATGCAAAATTTTCCAGCTTTATTTTGCTTATGCCTTCAATGGAAGAAAAACAGTAACTCTCTGATTGTTCCCCCCTCCCGCCCCCCCCCCCCCCCCCCCCCCCAAAATTTTATTGCATAATAATCTGCTGTGAAGTTTCTGTGTGTTCCACTGAAGCAGTGCTGTAGACAATGTCCTGGACTGGACAACTAAACTACCTGGTACACGTGGTACTCTCCTCACATGTGAACAATATTCTCTTTAAACTTTCTTAAGAAAATGTCAGGGTCAAACCCACAACATTACATGCACATAATTTTTGATGCTGATTAAAGAAATAGGTTAAAACTACGGAAAATCTGAGACATTTTATGATTGGGGATGATGCAATGAAGTTTTTGAAAATGTTGAGATTCAATTTCAATTTAATTAAGAGGTAGATTATTTTGGCTGTTCTGAGAGTAAGCATAAATTGTGAAGTACCTTGAAGTCTGATTTAATATGATCTTTAGACGTAGCTTTACACCATATTTGTAGTTGTTTTCTCTTTACACTTCCAATGCATGAACCTTACAAGTATTTTGATTAATCTGAATTAAAGTAAGAAGTAAATTAAAAAAATATTCAACCAAACAACCAAACAACTTCCCTCCTCCACTTGACAGGTAGAATTTCCTGAAAAAGAAGAAGCTGTTATATATATTTTATATATATATAACATATTATAATATATATATAACGCAAAAAAAAAAAGGACTCTCCCTCTATATATATTACATAGATAATAGGTATGTGTAATATAATATAACATAATATAATATAAATTAAAGATATAATTCCATATTATGTATATATATAGTTCCATATATATATAGTATATTCTCTATATTAGATTATATATATATATATGGAGTTGTAGTTTTTGATCATTGTTGTTACTGAGAATATTAAAGATAGAATAACTGGAAAAAAATAAATGATTTCATAGGGGCATGTACAGATTTATAGTTCTCTTCAATCTGTCTGGTGAGCAAGTATAACTTTTAAAATATACATTTAGATAGACAAAAGATTTGTGATTTAAAAACTTTAACGTTAATTAATTAATTTGTTATTGTTCAGGAACATAAATTCAGGAGACATAGCAAGGAAGTTTAGAAAGAGGGATTAACAAGATAATGCCTGTATGAGGAAAAGAAAGGTTACCTATAGGATCAAAAGGCAGGGAAAGGAAATGGCTTAATATAACAGGAATCTGTGAAAAAGAAGTGCAGAGTTACAGGTAAAAGTGTGGTCTGTGGTAGAGTGTTTTGGGTAAAGGAAGCAAATTGTCAGCACTGAATAGCAAGATGTGGACAGAGAAATACCAGATTAGAAATCAGGTAAGAAACAAGACTTTTAAGTGCCTTCACCTGGAAGATGAACAAAGGGATAACAGAGGAGTGTTTCTGGCATGGTATAATTTATCCCTGAACTCTACAAATTTATTATGCCTGTTAAAAACTTTTCATTCTTACTGTCCTGTGAATAGATGTTCAAAAACATTTGGTGGAATATTCCAAACATTTCTGTTGCTAAATAACTCACAAAGCATAAAGTTAATTTTCATTTAATTCACTGGTAATGCTTTTTGCCCTCTTCTCAAACAGTTCATGGCTATCTTTCAACATTTTTATGAAAGGCTGCAATATGCAAAAGTTACTGCTTTGAAAACGAGACTGCTTTACCAGCCATGGTCAACATTTTCAGAAATTAATGTCTCCAGAAAGTAACCTATGTTGACACTTTGTCTGAAACTTTTTCAGAAAACACCATATCCCTGGAAATTGCCTACAGTGACAACCTCCATGCAAAGCAAAAACAGTGGCACAATTTTGAAAAGTATAGGATCCATTTAGATATCAGGAACTTTTGTTTTTGTTTTATGTTGAATTGCTGCCTGAAAATAGCAACATTTTATATGTATATACAGACACACACATATATGTATATGGTTACATACATATATACATTATCAAGTTTACAGTTTGAGCGCTTGATAATTGCTATAATGGTATAAGTTCTATCTGCATACTTAAACCTCAGCTGTGATCTATGAGAAACAGGAACTACCTTTCTAATTACCTGATTTTCTTGTTACAAGGAATAATACTTAAAGAGAAAATTAATACATACTTTTTTCACCCATGTTTTGGACATCTCCATTCATCACAAGTATTAGAATATCTATGTGATATCTATATATAGAATTAATTAATTAGTTTCAAGGGATGGTGCCTTATAGATATGCACAGAAAATTTTTAAGTAGGTCAGACAAAAATCATTCCATTTTGACAGACAAACTACCTGGCAGAAGCATGCTGGTACTGAGGTAATCCCAAGGGCCCAGTCTGCAGATGAATCAGCAAATACTGTTGAAAGACACAACACTATTGATGGATCATAAATGCATAGTGGCTCAGAGATAGCCATTAATATTTTATATATAGCATTTTTAATTAAGATATAATCTAATGACATTTAAGATGTATGGGAAATATATAATGTTAGGTTGTGAAGCTGTGACCAATGGATTTCTGCTGAGTGGCATAGGCTCACTGTCTTCTTTCCACTCAGAATTCAGTGACTGGTACCAGACAAAATCCAATTGTGTGGAAGTATTTATATTGCATCCATTTTTTAAGGGAACTTTAAATGGACTTTTACCTATCCTGTGCCTCAGAAACTATTAATAGTACTGTATTTCAGTCAGTAGTCTGCATTCTCTCGGCTGAGGTTTCAGAACATGCCTCAAATATTTTTCAAAAGTGAGATTATGTGTAATGAAGCATTTCTACAGTATTTGACTGAACGTGAACACTGAGCTTCATGGAAGAGCTGAAAATGTATCTGACAGAGCTTCCTTATCTGATACCTACATCAGCAGTATGTTTGGCCTCTTGAAGCTCTCTATCCTTGGCATTTTGCAACATGCTGAACAGAAAGAAAGAGACAATAGAATGCTGACCTCCCACTACTCCTGTGTTGGTGGCGTGCATGTGAAAGTCTACTATACTGCATTTAAACCAAGCACATTCAGTCTATTCGCTAATACAAGTCTCTAAACATTTCTAAAGATCATCACTGCACGGATTATGATATTCATTTTAAAACTGAGTGAATTCATCTATGCGTTTCTTTGAAAAGTGGCTTATATTAGTCAATGAACATTGTGTCCTGGTAATTCTTCAAAATCAAAGTCTTAACACTATGTCACATATGGATCATTGCCAATTTACTAATAAATAGATTATGTAGTGGAAAACTGTTGGCAATAGAGGAAACCTTGCAAGTACATCTCAAACCTCACATGGTTTGTCTTTCAGTATATAGATTGAAACAGCAGGTACTCAGTGCAAAATGACAGTATATGAAAAATAATCCTGACTTCAGTGTAAGATGATGGATACTTAACAATATTGAAAATGTAATAATTTGTTCAGTAACCTGTCCTTCGGCTGCTGCTTGGTGATAAGGTATGTACCTTCTGGATTTTAATATGCAATAAATTTGAGATTTAGATTGAGCATAGCATAGTTTTCCAGAAATGCTGATCTATGTTTCTTCCCTTTAATTTAGCACATGGTTTGGCATGGGTGAAAGGGAATAAAAAAACAGAGCATCAAGTACTGGTAAACTGACACATTTTACAAAGTACAGCTAGAACAAGTTTTCAAAGAATAATGTTTATCATAGCATTAAAAAAAATGAATAAAAAATCTGGTGTTGAACATCAATATAGAGAAAAAAAAAAGAGGAAATGAAAGAAAGTGAAAAGCATTCTTAGATTTCTTCAGTCAAAACCAGCATGAAGTACATCAGTTGTAAGTAAAAGAGAATCATTCAAAATCAGTGTAGCTCAGAGAGGATTACTCAAAATATACAGAAATTGACAGTTGTTTGCTTGTTTGTTTGTTTGTTTCTTCATATGACAATACAGGTTACCTTATTTAGCAGTCAGGCAACTCAGTAAGACCCGGCAATTACATATGCTCAGCTACATCCCTTCATAGTAAAAAGAAAGACTGAGAGAGATGGGGCTGTTCAGCCTACAGAAGAGAAGGCTCAGGGGTGATCTTATTGCAACTTTTCAATACTTAAAGGTAGCTGGCTTATATAAAAGATGGAGAGCAACTTTTTGCTCAGGCAGATAATGACAGGACAAGGGGAATAATTTTAAACTAAAAGAGGGGAGATTTAGATTACAGGTTAGGAGGAAATTTTTCACTCAAAGGGTGGTGAGGCACTGAAACAGGTTGCCCAGAGAAGTTGTGGATGCCCCCTTCCTGGCAGTGTTTAAGACCAGGTTGGATTGGACCCTGGGTAACCAGATCTAGTGGGTGCAGGGGGGTTGGAACTAGTTGATCGTTATAGTTGCTTCCAACCCAAGCCATTCTATGATGATAATACAGACTAAACACCCTCTTAAATAGACTTTTGCTTCCCTTCCTCTGATCTGAGAGATTTTTCAGAAATCCTTTCTTTTGATGGTCAGATGTCCTGTAATATCTGGGCTAAATTTAATTATAACCAGTTTATTCACATTTGTGCTTTTGCCAACAGTGATATTTAGCTCTACCAGCTTCTCTAATAGCTTCTCTTATGACATATTCAAAGAAAGTAATCTTTTCAACATTTCAAAATTTGAAAATGTTCAAAGACAGTAACCCTTTTCAACATTTATTTTGCTCATAAAATCAAGTTGTGCTCTTCTACCAGAATCCTCTTCAAGGACAGGCTCTGCATTCCCCTGATGCTCCTTGTTGCCTTTCTGTTGTCCGGTTTGGGACCACATTCCTATGTCCCATATCCATTTTGGTTATTTTATCTTGAATGTGATTGACTAGAACTTTACAGTTTTCCAGATGAGTTCTGACTGGACCCTTATACAATGGCACTAATACATCTATACTTTTCTTGGAAATGTTTTGCCTGAGGCATCCTAGGATTGGATTTGCCTTTTTCACAGATGCATCACGTTATTTCAGGAATTTGATTTCACTGAAAGGAACAGTTAAATTAAAATAACTTTGAAATAAGCTCATTCCCACACTGTTGCTATGTGGACTCAGTAAACAGAGTACATTTCTTGCAGACATCTTTCCTTCATTATGTATCAGATTCCATCTTTTTGTCATAAAAATAGACTTTTTAGTTCAACAGTTTTGTTTTCACCAATAGATTTAATATGGTGATCCTCCATATGTGAAATTCAAATGTAGTTTAAAGGAAAACATTTAAGAAGCACAGAATAAATTTTATGTAGCCAATTCAGAGTCTGTCTCAAACCATATAAAGGATACATCACTTCTCAAGAAAGTACAGTTTTTAATAAACATACTGCAAATTACTTTAGGTAGATAAAAACATTGAAAACTAAGTGATTTTTCAATTTATCAACATTATTATAAGAAATAATGATGAAAGGTGACTACTTCCTTTGTAAGCACATAAATAAGCAAATATCAAATATACATTTGCAAGTTATATTAAAAATGTGAACATGTGTATTGAACTATATTAACATTTCGAAGCACATACTTACCTATCAAAATCGAGTAAAACTCCACTAACTGTGAAAGAGAAACTGTATTGAAATTACTCTTTATAATAAAACTGAAGGAAAAAAAAATTACATTCAAACTGCATGACAAAAGACAAATATAACTACAGGCTGAAAGGCTCAATGTTTCTTAATGTTCATTGTAAAGACACCCTCTATCCTTCCTACCCCAAAGAACAAAACTTTTTTCCCCAGATTTTAGAGGAAATTCATAGTCAATAACATGAAGTAATAGTAATATTAGGCAAAGGAGTATAGTTTTGTTAAATGCCAAACAAACGTATTGGTTTATATAAGAATACTGATGA
This sequence comes from Anser brachyrhynchus, assembly GCF_964034855.1. Taxonomy (NCBI): domain Eukaryota; kingdom Metazoa; phylum Chordata; class Aves; order Anseriformes; family Anatidae; genus Anser; species Anser brachyrhynchus. The sequence continues at coordinate 84,362,961 of NC_137695.1, read as the reverse complement.
CAGAGCAATCTGAAAGAATACTAGGACTGGAGACTAAATAAGACGGGGAAACAACTGTCAGTTGTCAGTCTTCACCATATGAAAGGCCGCTTTTAGTGGTTAGTAGATGGTACTAACCTTCATTATGTCTTCCTCCTGAAATATTCTGGTTCCTGCTAATTTTATTATGAAATATTATGACTAAAAGACCGATGAAAACAATCATGGCAATAAAGTTAAGGATAAGCATGGAGAGAGTATAAGTGAGAAACAGGACAGAGTGAAAAATTAAACTCTAAGTAAGTAAATGCACAATTTTATAAATGAACTGATTGGTATATCATTGTTCCTTTGACAGGTTACAAAAGACAGTACTGAATGAAGGCAATGCATCAGGGTATAGAAATGTTATCAAAATATTAGAGAATATCACCTCATCGATTTGACTGAGACCAATTTATATCTATCATGAAAATACAAAAATCTTGTTGACAGTTCAATACAAAGTGTACTGATACAGATCAGTGGACTGAGATGGAATACTTTACCAGAGTCTGAATAGATTATGTTTTCATTCTGGGTTTATCAAATAAATAAAATACAATGGGAGCTAGAAGGGTTGGAATTATCATTAAAAATTAATTAAACAGGAGAACTAGTTATAAGGAGGAAGAAAAGGAAAAGAAACCTCCTTTGGAGGAGAGGGTACTACTGAAAGCAAAACAAAACAAAACAACAAACAAACAAAAAAGAGGGAGTAAATGGTGAAGGAATGATGTACATCATATATTTCAACTCAAATCTGCCAACAGAATACTCTCTTTGAATGATAGGAAAAAACGGTGCTAAATCTGACAACAAGCAAACAAACAAACAAACAAAAACCGTTACTTATGCTAGGTATGCATAGAAGCCAGCAACAGTTTTACATGTGACACGCAACAACGAGATTTTTTAAATAAAATCTTGAAATTAATGTTGTTGAAAATTTCAAGACAAAAAGTTTTTTCATAGCTATTTTATTAGATTATTTGGATAAGCCTGTTAGATGTTAGATCCAGAAGTTATTTTACAAATTTATCAGTTCACTTTATTTTTATGCATGAATTTGTTTCAGTTTTAGTACTTTAGTAATCCTGTTGATTCTTCAACCTTTGATTCATTTGATCAAAGAAAGCTTAATTATATACTATATATTGCGTGTCTTACTTCCCCTGAATCATGGAAGAACAGTATTTTGACCCTGCTCCTGAATTAGAGATGAAATGTGGAGTTTATAACCTTAGCATTTGCGCATTCATTACATCAGAATGTGCCTGTGTAACTGAAGTCTATTTATTTATTTATTTTGTGGCTGACAACACAAGAAACAGAAATGACAGAGATGAAGAAAGTGAACAGAGTGGTTACTGAAAATAAATTAAGTTTGAAGATGTTGAACTACAACGCATCAGTCCTTTACCAGTAAAGCAGCTTAGGTTGCACTGCTTTTAATCCAGTGTCCCATTATTGTTTTCACTTGCAATTATATAAGCTTTCTGGTACTGAATAAAGACATATTGTAGAAAGAATGGAATACTTAAAACCAAAAAAAGTAATATTAAAAAAATGCACCTAATTTGTGACAAACTGATCTCTTTATTGCAAGTAAGTTCAGCAAGTGAAACAAATCCGTAAGAATATCTTTAGTATCAGAGTGTTTTGAGATAAAGTGTCATCTTAAAAAAAAAAAAATAAAAAAAAAAAAAGCAGTTCATAACTGCCTAATGATATTGTAAGTTCGAAGACCTCGGTGTAAATTATAGAAAGGCTTATTAAACGGAATATTTAGCCTCTATCTTTTTTAAACTATATCAGATATATACCATGCATTGTTTCTAGAAGTAAATTAAAATGAACTGACCTGTTTGAGTCAATGAATACTTCTGCTTATTGTTCAGTAGTAGGAGAAAAAAAAAAAAAGAAAAAAGAAAACAAACAAACAAAAAAAGCCCAAAGCTATCTGACTAGGCATATCAATTACTTGTAACTGGTATCTGGGTGACCATAGAAAGCATCTTCACATCTAGCTTACCTTTAGAGATCTTTGACTTCATTGACTTCCTTACTAAGAAAGGAGATCCTGTTCTTACATGAACAACTAAAATCACCTTTCCTGTCACAGCTATCTCAGCCTGCAGCTCCACTGCCAAATCTGTCAGTACAGACATTTCATCTTTGGCAACGTAATCATTCTGCCACTTGGATCTATTTCAGACAGTGCTGAACAATAACTCCTAACACATAAGTTCAGCAGGCTACATGAAAATGGCTTAGACCAATGGATTTTCTAACTCAGTATCTTTCTTCCAACGGGGTCTATGAGCCATCTCATTGGACTCTTTTCAGAGATCAGGTGTCCAGTTTTCAGCCTACCTTTTGGGTTCCTTATCTTTTCTGCTTTTAATCCTCTGACCCACAGTTCATTCCATGCCTCCCATTGTCATTCACCCCAACTTTTTGTCTTAAACCCATTTATTTTCTTCTTGATGTCTTTTATTAACCTCATTTTGTCAGGGATCTGAGGATATATTAGATATATCTCTTTTCATCTGCATGCTAAAACCAATAGGCAGAGTAAGAATAAACTAATGGTTAGTAAAGTGTAAAAACAGGGCAAGATTGCAAAATATTTCTCCTTAATACTATCCAACCTTTTAAGTGTTATGAACTTAGGCCCCTGAAAAAAATTCTGTCTGTTCCCATGGTCCTTAGAACCAATATATTCTTATATTCACAACAACTTCTGGACAGGCTGCTGGGTAAACATTCCAAGAAGACTTTTGTCTCTGTCCTTTTGTTTTTTTTTTAATTGACTCTTAATAGCTTGATAAAATGGACTTGAAAGGATAAGAAGGCCTCTTTAGGCCATTACTTTTAGCTCTTCTATTTAAAGTGAAAGCATTCTCACATCCTTCTGTCCTAGCAAGATCAATTTTAGTTAGCACTGTCTTAATAATCATAAAATAAGTTAACTCCAGCATCTTGCCTCATCACCTGGACTTGACTCTTTCTGTTATACAAACAATGCCTCAATTCTGAGTAATACGGCACATGGACTATTTACAGCTCTGTCAAGCAGTGTTAGATTGGCATAAAAAGTGTAAATTTTAAGTTCATCAGAAATACTAAAGATCAATAAAAAAAAAGCTGTATTTGTTCTCTTTCACATTATTTCTAGACTGATCATCACTAGGGATGATAATGAGCTGATACACTTCTTTTTTTTTTTTTTTTTAAGTTATAATTATATTGCAAATTTACCTGTATGTTTGTCTATTATACACTTCTGGATTTAAATCTTTGAAAGTTTTTTTTTTTCTTAAACTATAAAAGAAAATATAGAATACCTCTCTGTTGAATGATATTACTGGTACTATTAAATGTTGAAACTTTTAAAATGGATATTTTTCTTCTTACAGTTAAATTTATTGAAAAAATTCCATCTAAAACCTAGATATTTTTAGATTGTGGAAGTTGTGTTACTATCATATAAAGTATATTTCATGCTATAGATTAGAAGTATTTCCAATTAATGAACTATAAGAGTTGTTATTTATGTTTAAGGAAGGAAGTGCAATACTTCAATGATAGTCATTGATTTTTCACAAATCTTTTCTGACTGGATAAAGCTCAGCTCATGAACATACTGAAGGAACTACAGTATGGAGGAATTTAATTGGGAAGAACTTTCCAGGAGATGCTAAGAAATTTTCTGTCATCACAGTTACTATGGGACAGATTCTGCTGGTGACTCTTGAATACTGTTGCTGAAAATAAACCAGGATCTGGGGCCTAAGAAGAAAAATCCAGATGGCCTTTTGGTGTTTACTTTATGATATGCAACAAATAAAAAGGCAGTGTTCAAATGCACTAATTGCAAATCTTTAATTTGTCAAAATTTCTGCAAACCATAGTAGTAGCAAAATTTGGGGTGTATATTTTACAGAATGTGTGACTATCTCTGGTGACTTAGAGGCTATTCAAATAGGACCTTTGTGGCAAGACACAGTAATTGAAAACTTAGTTTGATATGTAAAATCTAGGTTAGGGACCATTGCACAAACTCTCATGAACTGCATATTTAAAAAAAGCAGCAACCCTAATTTGTAGGAATCTTTGCATAGGGTAATGTGTGTGTGAGGTATCAAATCTTTTGAATAGGGCATTTGGTTGCTGTGCAGATGGCAATGGGAGTCTCCATAGAAGGTCCTTGCAATGGTGCCTTCAGCAGGATCAAGTGAGACTCCCTGATTTGCTGTGCTGCTGAACTCTTCTCCAGCTTGCCAACTGTTCTGTGTGACTTCACATGCACAGGTTGTTGCTAATAGTGTTTCTAAACTATATACAAAGAATCGCTGAACTAAATTGGTGCACAAAGATTTTTTGACATAACCACTTTGACACTTGTAGAACAGTTTTCACTGACTCTTTACAAGTTTTAACCTATGTACAATGGTAATTTCTGTATCAGCAACTCTCTGGGAGTACCTGTTATGGCCAGATTCTTTACCCAGGATGTTAATCTATCCATTGAAACATACTGGTTTCTCTGAGTACAGCAAGAGCCACCTGGAGGAATCTTCAGGGCAGTTGAAGATTCCCATCTGCAGACTCATATTCAAATACTTGAATCCATTGAATACGTATTCAAATGGCTAGACTTCAGTCAATCATTTGGTCTCAGGTCAGTTCACTGTCCCAAATAAGTCCATTGCCTCATCTGTGCAGATGAGTAACTCAGAAGTTTCTGGGCCATCAGAGAAGTTAATCACTTAAGTGCATGTGAGCAGAGCCCTGACATAACTATGCCATGAGTACAGCTATAGAGAAGAATTTGAATTTGATTCTTAACTCTCATTTACAATTTAAATTCCATTGTTGTTGCCACAGGACTAAACCAAACTGTATGACTGCATCCTAACTGCATACGGCACTTGGTATCCTGGGTTGATTACAGTTATAATCAACATAGAATAAAACTTCACACAACTTGTTGCCTGTATGCTACAGCAATAAAGACATATCTATTAAAGCAATGTCTTTTGTATCATACAACGGTAGAGCTATAAGGATGTGAAGACAGAGAAATATAAAAGGTCAGAATATTCAGAGTATTTTCTCCACAGCTAATAGTTCTTGATAGTCCAATTGAGTTTAATCCTGTACTTGTACTATGAAGAAGCAGGAGCACCAGGACAGAGATTTATGTAAAGCATTGGTTTCCATCAAAAGAATTTTTAAAAGTAATGAAAACCAGGCAATTTAAGATGACTGGCAGTTCTTCGGCCTTCTTCACTGCACACAACAAAATATGTTTAAATGAATATTTAGTCAAGCAGTCCATGAAACCGAAATTTAAAAAATATTTTAAGCCATTTAGCTGAAACCGAAATTTAATAAGAGGCACTCACACTAAGAGGCCACTGTCTTGAAAATTGTTCAGTTGTATCAACAGTTGTATCAACAGCAGATTTTTGTCATAATAAATTGACTATTGATTCCCATAAAATGTAATTAAATTGGAAATTAGGATGTGCTTGGCATGTGTTAATGCATTCTATAGTCACGCACATATCCTTATGCACACACACAAATAATACTTTACTTTGTCCAATATTTCCATTTATGCTACCTTTTGCCAATAGCCAACAAAGTTTCAGAACAGACACCTCACTGTGGAGGTCATAAAGTTTAGTAATAGCACAAAACAAAAAATGGTACGTGAAAGTAGCTCTGAACAAGATCTATATTCTCTACTCTCTTTATCTGATATATTTATATTTCAAGAATCTTTTTCATTTCAAACTTAAGAAAAGAAGAGATCATATCAGACCACAGGCGAGAATTTAACACCATAATAATTTTGAATAAATGCTTGGCAGCTAAAATCAAATCCTCAGGTTGGTGCGATGTTTTCAGATGAAGAGTACATTTGATGTTGACATCTTATATCATCAGTCTTCATGTTGCTTTAAAAAATGTCTAGTAAGTTATCCATAAAGTAATTTATTTCAGATATTACACAGTCAATACATAATGCTCCCACTAAAATTATACCTGAGAGTCATTCCTATTCCCCTCCTCCCTTTGCCATTTTGCTTTTATAGCTTTTTCACAGAGTTAGGGTTCAAATCAGTAAACCAGAGTAATTTGACATTGTAATTCTCTTTGCTTTTAACCACATCACATATGAATTAAGATCATTCATATAATGAAAGGTAGGTCATTTAGTCCTGCATGGCATTGTACTCTACATCTTTGTTGTAGTAAAGAAAAAAAAATCTTTCATAGATTTGCATTTTTGACCATCATAAAAATCACAGCTGGATCCTAACTTAGCCACAGTGAAGTTATGTTGGCAACTGACATGAAAGAAATACTGTGGAGAAAATCCAAATCATACACAGGTTTGCATAGGCAGGCTTTGGTCTAAGTACTTGTTCCTCCTTTCAGATTTGTTCTTCCTCTACCGTGTGAATAAGGGACCAGGGCTCGTACATTTATTTTGCAGTTGTTTTAAGATGGCTGCAGTATGCAGAATGGGCATGAAATTTGAGAATTAGGGTAGTGAAGAATCAGGAAGGTGATTTTCTAACCTATGTTGCATTCTTCATGATGCAGGATAGGATCTGAATCTTGTATGGAAAATAGTTCAGGCAGGGATTTTATCTTAGCTCACATTAGTCTGCACTGCCTTTCAGCTGTCAGTTCAGCTCCCAGTCATTCACCTTCTGTAATTTTTCACAGTTGGATGTCATCTTTACTACCCTGAATAGTCTAACAGAATCAGCAACTTCTGTCATTTCAATATTCACCTCCCTTTTCCAGGATACATATACATATGTTGAACACTAAAGGACCCAACACAGATCTCTATGGAGATTCTGCTGTGAACTGTCTTCCACTGCAAGAACTGTTGTTCATTTAGTCCTGTCCTTTTTATTTTATTTTATTTTATTTTATTTTATTTTATTTTATTTTATTTTATTTTATTTTATTGATTAACCTTTTCATTAGAAGTACTTTTTTCAGTTTAGTACTCTTAAAAAACATTGGTGAAGTATTAGTGAAAGCACTCTGCAAATCCAAAGAAATGTTAGTCAGATTTCCTTTATCTAAATGCTTGTTAGTCTCTTCAAAAACTCCAGTAGGTTTGTGACATCCCATATTTATCCATATGTCTCTTAATTCCAGTCTTTATTCATCTGTAGTTCCCCTGGAGCTATTTCTACAAATAAATAAATAAATAAATTGGCGTAGTTTTAACCACTTTCCAGTTCTCTGACACTGAGTCAGTTTTCTACACACCACAGTTTGTAGTTTGGTTATTTCACACTCGAATTCCCTCAGAAGTCTGGGGCAGAAGCCATCTGGTCCTGGTGATTTGTTATTGCTCATATCATCTTGATACGTAACCTTTTCTGCCAATAATTTAATTTCAGACAAAGCCTCTGACACATATGTTGAAAAGAAAGATCCCTGCTTCTACACTTCAAACTGTCCCACAGTTAACATGGATGCAAAATAAATAAATAAATAAATAAATAAAAATAAAAATAAATGCACGAACAAAAATAGACAACCAACCAACCACAACGCCCCCCCACCCCCAGCGCTATAGCCTTTATCTACTTAAAACATTATTTCTTTACTTCAGTTATTCTGCAATCTGCAGATTATCTGCAAACCTTCCTGTTTCTGTTCTATACGAAAAAAAATGTAGTATCAGTTTTTGCACCTTTCCAAGTTGTTTTTCAGACGCTTTTTGTGATCCGCTGATCCACCTTACTATCTTTTTATACCGTGCCTGCTGAAGTTTATGTTTTCTTGGACACAAATTCATTTTTTTCAAGGACATCTTAATTTATTAGCTTCCTTTGCATTGCTGTTTAGCTATTTGTATTTGCCATTTCTCAAGTCTTTATTGACAGGTGGGGTGCTTTTGATTTAAACTTCCACTAGTTTTCATGCTGCTTTCAAATTTATTTATTTTTTGTCCCCTTCTGCTAGCTTTCTCACTTTCCTGTGACTCCCTTTTTGAAAACTGTGTACAGATATGGTGAACTTCTTTTTGTTGTTCCTTGAGAGAGGTTGAATCTGAGCACTTTGCAGTCACTGTTTCAGAATGTCTCTTTTAAGATTTTGGAGCAAGTCCCACATGATGGTGTAGACCAAATCGGCAGTCACTTCCTTCATGAAAGAGTCATGATGGGTAACTAAAACAAGCTTTAGTGTCATGCTTCAGTGTTACCTTTCTCCAACCTGTAAAAAAAGTAAATTAAATATTCCATTCTCATTGCCTCTTTTACTTCCTGAGCATGTTAACGTCACTGTTACCATAGTAGAAAGAAATGACATATTCCTTGCCTATAGATTTTTGGCTATAGTAGCAAAAGATAGTACTGAAAAATCGGGAAACAGGAGTCTTCAGTCTATTCAGTTCAGTTGAATTTCTTTTTTATTCTTCATGTTGTTTCTTAATAACACATTTTCACATGCAGACTTATTACTAAAGAAAGCATAGGCCAAATTCACATCTCTCCTCATGCAGTAAATGTAAGCTGTTCCTTTCTGCTTATGCAGTCATATGCCTCTGCATCAGCATCCAATGCTTTCCCTGTACCACACCCTTCCACATATGTTCCTATTCCTCTGCCTCATAGTCTAATTTTCTTTCCAGATTTATTGCAGGGGTTGTGCAACTATAAATTCAACATAAAAGAGTAGTTAGATGATATGGTTGTAATTTGCTGTTATTCAAACCAGCCAGCATAGATATCCATGATTAAATAAGTGCGAAGCCCTTGTGCTGAAATTAGTTGGAACACTTCAAAATTCTGAGTCAATGAGTTAATATTAGATGTAATATTATACTGATAGGTCCTACTGCACATTTGCCTTCCATTTTTAATGTTATTCTTCCATGTTAACACACTCTCATATAATCTCTTTATTACTGAAAAGCTAAGTAACTATTCATATATACTCCTGTATAAATGCAAAATATACTATGTAAAACAATTTATCACACATATATTCCTCCCACATTTTTCTAAAACAAATACACAGTCCAAATTAAAGCATTCTGAATTTTTTCTTTCCTCATTTGTTTATTTTTACTCCATACTCAACAGACTTCACAAACCCTATTTCCAAATAGCTACTTTCAAACTGATAGTATTGTACACAATATAAAGCTATGCAAATACTAAGGAAATACTCAACTATCAGCAAAAATGATACCCTGCACTTCAGCCCCAAACCAATTGCTAGAGTAAATGGCAGCTGTTTTGCATCTTTCCTGGTAGGGCTTCCACTTACAAACCTCAGTTATGGTCATACATGTTATGTTTCATTCTATAAGAAATGGAATGAAACTTCTGGATTATCAAATCCACTCTCACCTACAAAATGGTGTAGAAGTGTCATTCATGGAAAACATGCAATGCCAGCTGCATACAACAGCTTCTTATCTTAAAACACATTTAAGAATTAAAATAGTAGGTAAAAATCCACAACCCTATTAGCCACAAGAAGATAAGAGAAAAAAAATAATCATATGGATCTGACAGTTCTAAGAATAGGAAGTAAATTAGCAGCAAGCTTAGGAACAAGGGGTTAAGTCGGAGGACAATTTTAGTAAGTGCTGTTAGACAATGCTAGAAAGCATACTACTAGCTACACTAATGAACAAAATCCTTTCTTCTCATCTTCTGCCTCATAAAAGGGCACCCACATCATAAAATCACAGCATCAAGATTGTAGGGAATAATAGTTTCCCATGGTACAGCAAAAGTCGAAGATTACCCTTGCAAATGCCCCCACCCCAGAATTACCTTCTTTTAAAGGAGGTACATCTGCTGTGTCCAGTCTCAACCACCAAGAGCTAGGAAAAATCAGAGATGGTACCATGTGTGTTTGTATAACTGGCTGGAGAAGATTATGGTTATGAAGTGTGCTACTGAAAGAAACATGATGTAAAACTGTAGTCCCTATCAGCAAGGGAAGATGGTGAAGGATTTTATTGCTTGTTGGAGTAAATTTTGATGGCTAAATGCAAAATTTGAGTAGAACCTCTGGATGACCCTAAGAAGAAGCCAAGAAACAGTCTGTAAAATCAGCATGTTTCAGCAATGAATGGTTTGCTGTGGGGTGCACAGACCACCGTGCCAAGCACTGATGAAATGAAAATCCCCGTGAGTCAGTAAAGAGACATTCTAAACACAACATTGGTTTAATATGAATAACAAATTATTATTATTTATTTATTTATTTATTTATTAAATTCCCTCACTTTTGACTTATTATATTGTTGTGGTTTTACCCAGCTGAGCAGCTGAGTTCCACGACAATTGCTCTCACTCCCCTTCCTCAAAGGGAAGGGGGGAGAAAATATGATGGAAAAGGGCTCAAGGGCTGAGATAAAGACGATAAAGACAGGGAGATCACTCAATAATTAGTGTCATGGACAAAACAGACTCAGCATAGGGAGATTAATGTAATTTATTAACTATTACTAACAAGGTAGGACAGTGAGAAACTAAACAACAAACAAACAAAAAAACTAAATCCACCTTCCCCCCATCCACTCTCTTCCACGTCCTCTCCCAAGTGGTGCAGGGGAACAGTGAATGGCGGCTGTGGTCAGTCCCTAACGCTTCATCTCTGCCTGCCGCTGCTTCAAGGTCAGTCTCTGCCCCTGCTCCACGTGGCGTCCCTCCCACGGGATGCCGTCCTTCCTGAACTGATCCTACGGGGGCTGCCCACAGGCAGCAGCTCTTCAGGAACTGTTTCCACATGGCTCCGTACCACGGGGTCCATTCCCCAGGAGCAAACTGCTCCAGCACGGGTCCCCCACGGGCGGCAGCTCCCCCCAGACCCCTGCTCCTGCGTGGGCTCCTCTCCACGGGCTGCAGCTCCGGCCCGGGGCCTGCTCCTGCGGGGGCTCTCCATGGGCCGCAGCCTCCTCCAGGCCACATCCACCTGCTCCACCGGGGGCTCCTTCACGGGCTGCAGCGTGGAGATCTGCTCCGTGTGGGACCCGTGGGCTGCAGGGGGACAGCCTGCTCCACCAGGGGCCTCTCCACAGGCCGCAGGGGAACTGCTGCTGCCTGCCTGGAGCACCTCCTGCCCTCCTGCTGCACTGACCTGGGGGTCTGCAGGGCTGCTTCTCACAGCTCTCTTTCCCAGCTACTGTGTCTCAGCCTTTTTTTCCCTTTCTTAAATCTGCTCTCACAGAGGCTCCCTGGTTCAGCTCTGGCCATCAGTGGGTCCCTTTGGAGCCAGCTGAAAATGGCCTTTATCTAACATGGGGCAGCTTCTGGACTCCTCTGAGAGGTTACCCCTACAGCTGCCCCACTATCAAAACTGCCACATAAACCCAATACATATATATTTCTGAATTTGCTGATTATTTTTGATGTGTTAAATTAATGCTATCACTTACATTTTACCTTAGTTTGCATAACTTAAGATATTAAGATATTCAGTCTTACTGACTAATATCAAGCCATTTGACACTCAGAGATATGGTAAGTAAACCCGGGGCATTTGAGCACCCTTACAAATGCTTCACTCCTCAACGCACTTTTTCCATGTATCTGAAGAAACTCTATGGTATATTTGCTATATTTCACTCTACGGAGAATTTATATCATAGGAATCAGAGGAGGTATTTTCTAGCCTGGCATGTGGGAAGGTAACAAGCAGTAGAGTTGCTGGGACCCCAAATGTTTTCTCAAGAGACAGTAAAAAATACTTGATAGATTTTAATTTCTCTAGGGTCCTAGGTCATTGCCTTACTTTCCAATTTTATATCACATTTCTAATCCTTCAGAATCAACAGGAAAAAATACAAAAATCAAGTTATGCATCAAGGGAGATAAATAAAGCCTGTCTGGTCTCAAAAGAGAAGTCATTGCCTGTAGTTCTGTAGTTGTAGCATTTATTCATTTCTAATTAATTTTATGACTTCTGTGCTTTTTTTTTTTGTCAGAAATCCTCAATAAGCTTTCTATTCTGAATCCTTAAAGTCCTGTGAGTTTGAGTTTTCTCAGAATAACTGAAATCATAAGAAGTACTGCAACATTAACATAAAATAGAAAAATATTCCTTTTTTGGTTTTGCTTTTATTTTGATTTGTGAGGTTTTTATTATTTAATTATTTATTTTAATAAGAAGCAAGTGTTATTCTGTCTTCTAACTGATGGCTAATTATTAGCGCGTTGTGGATATGTCTCCAGGATGGCCTCTTTAGCTGTCTCTCCTAGTAGGACAAGCCACAAGTTCTTATATTTTCCACCCTTTCAGTGGAAGGATTAAGTTCCTACTGAACTTCCATTATTTTATACAATTTCCTTCTTTTAAGCTATATTTTGATTTAAAAAAAAAATGGCTCCTCTAAGTTAAATTTCTGTTATGAAAGCATTTTATTACTTGGCTTTCTGAATTCACTTGCCCTTTATTAATGCTTTTCAAGCATACCAAAGTTCTTTTTCAGTATTTCAACCACATGGTTGCTATTAAATTTCAAATAAATTTCCAGAAGATCTGCCTTCAGCTTATGCATTTATATTTTTTAGCTTTTGATAGCAAAAGGCAAAAGCTAAGCAGGAATAAAAACTGCTGTAACAGAGCTAGCCTACACCCAACCTCTTTTACAATCTTAATTATCGTGGTGGCCAGCAGTTAAGAGTGAAGAATATAGAGAAAACAAGCTAACAGTTCATTATTTTACTACAAGACAAATTTTCTTTCTCTTAGTGATCACTTCATACAATACGACTGCTTAAATGTAGATTGAGAATAGTGATACAATCAGCGTCAAATATTAAAAACTAAGTTCTGTCTGATTGTTGTATTCTTGTGTCTTAATACGCAACTGGTATTTGGTTTAAACACCACTCTCTCGGAACAGAACATCACCCAAAGGATGTATCACCTAGAAAAACAATGCATTGTTTTCTCATGTGTAATGAAAGTTACCTTCTGTTCGTATGAATAAACCTTGAAAATGGAATCTGCATGTTTGGTCGAACTGTGATCAAACCATCAATAATTCTTAGGAAGGAGAAAGGCAACTCCTTATGTTAAATTCCAACCCCAGTTTACTGCCTCTCAGGGTAGAGGCAACTGAACAGAGCTATTTAGCAAGAAGAATGAACTCTGTGTTAGCAGCCTAATATTGCTCTCACAAACTAAGAGGGGTCTGTAATGAGCCCAGCAGCTCTCCTGCTCTCTCCACTCACTTATGTGGAGATGTTTCTCCTGCTCTCCCTGCAGTGCAGGGAGGGGGACACTGTTGCACTTCTCGTCTCCTGCCTCCAGAAGTGAGTCAAGAACGTTAGGAGAGGAACAAGGTCAGGAGAGGCAGAATGGGTCACACTGAGATCGTGTGATAGATGTGGGATTAAACCCAGGCAGGAAAGGACTGAAGTGGGTATGAGGCAGCAGAACTAAATCTTCAGCAGAGAATAGCTGAATGTGGGATCCAGAGCTGTTGTATAAATAATCAAAATTTCAAATCTTCTTAGGTAAACTGGAAATGCAAATGGTCACAAATACTTTACCACCTGGGTGGGAATAGGGAGTTCCGAAAAAAAAAAAAAAAAAAAAAAAAGGAAAAAAAAAGACCAAAACCCAGAACAGAAACCCTCCAAGAATTTGCAATAATTTAAACCAATGATCAAGGAGTTGCTTTCTTAAATACACAAGAAAACAGTCGGCTTTCTAGCTTACATCTTAAATTCTGTTTGCATTAGAATCTAAGTCTGCTTAATACATGGTGGTGGAAAACCCACATACAATCTTAGAAATAAGAATGTGCATTCTACAAATTAAAAATGAGTAGTGCATTGCTGAATGATATTAAAATTAAGAAAAAAAATAATTTTGTTGGAAAATTACTGAACAGACTTCACAACAAAAAGAGACAGCCGGGATTGCTTACCATTTGGTTATTGGTGCAACCTGCAGTATGGCTTTATTTTTGGTAGACTCACTGGAAATACTGTAACTAATGTAAGAAATAACAGTGACTTGAAAGGGACTCTGAAGTGAAAGTATAGATAGAAGATCCTGGTTTTGCAATCGAGTTTATTTATGATGAATCATAATTGCAATTATGCATCAGTTGTGTTTGTTGTGTGTCTTCAGTTACTTTTGTAACTGTGGAATACTATCTGATGTGGTTCTATGAAATAAAATTATATGGCGAAATACCTGAAAGTAGAAATTTATAAGTGTTTTTATTTATTCTACCTCTGTCATTTTAACCAAGATTAGAGATTACTTCATGACTTGTTTGATGGTAAGCCTGACATGAGCGAGGAATGTGCACTCGCAGCCCAGAAAGCCAGTTGTATCCTGGTCTGCATCAAAAGAAGTATAGCCAGAAGGTCGAGGGAGGTGATTGTCCCCCTCTACTCTGCTGTCATGAGACTCCACCTGGAGTACTGCGTTCAGCTCTGGGGCCCCAAGCACTAGAATGACATGGAAGTATTAGAACGACTCCAGAGGAGGGCCACAAAAATGATCAAGGGACTAGAGCACCTCTCGTATGAGGACAAGCTGAGGCGGTTGGGGTTGTTCAGTCTGGAGAAGAGAAGGCTCTGGGGAGATCTTATAGGCCTTCCAGTACCTAAAGGGGGCCTACAGGAAAGCTGGGGAGGGACTCTTTTTCAGGGAGTGTAGTGATAGGACAAAGGGTAATGGCTTTAAATGAAAAGAGGGTATGTTTAGATTAGATATAAGGAGGAAATTCTTTAGGCACTGGAACAGGTTGCCCAGAGAAGCTGTGGATGCCCCATCCCTGGAAGTGTTTAAAGCCAAGTTTGATGGTGCTTTGAGCAACCTGGTCTATTGGAAGGTGTCCCTGCCCATGGAAGGGTGTGTGGGGGGGGTGTTAGAATTACATGATCTTTAAGAGCCCTTGCAAAAGCATTCCAAAGCATTCTGTGATTCTATGACTTCTTTTTAAGGGGAATGTTTATTAGCAGTTATGATTTACCTGAGTTATGAGAGAAAGACAGGTTTTGTAAATAGAAAAGAAAAATATGCTAAAAAGTAGATATAAAATATAAACAAACAAAAAAAATCAATGCAAAATGTTTTAGTTAAAAAGATGAACTTGACATATTAAATGTCTGAGAAGCAGTAAAATATACAAATGTGCTGAAAAGTGCCCTTTGTTCTTCAGGAGAAAATTTCAATACCTTAGTCAAAAAGTTAACATCACCTGAGGCACCCAGTTATAGCATACTGGTCTCTAAGGAAATCCCAAGTGTTCTGTGTAATAGTATCTTTCATGCAGACAGTCATTTGCATTAAACATTTTTCCTCATTTGGAAGAGATAAAGCATCATTGTTAGAGGAACTGATGATACATTTCAAGTCTTTTTCTCCTGTGGTTTCAGCTACCTTTAACATGGAAAGAAATACCTTTTAAACTATCAGCACAGTATCTCCATCTCGCAACAGCAACGAGTTGATATAGTAACAACATTTAGAAACTTTAATATTACTGATATAGGTCAGCAAATCTTAAGTGGAATTTAGGAGGGACTAAGAGCACTGTGGTATTTACCTAATGAATTTCTCCATACCAAGAGAGATCCATATTATTTCTTAATCAGAACCCAAACAGCAAAACTGTCTTGCCACAGCTATAACTGAGGAAGGTGCCATCTCAACAAAAGATATATACATGTGTGTTCATTTAACCTCTTTGATAAAATGTCCATTAAAATAAATATTTTGCTTGTGTATTAATTATGCTAGTAGACTATACTAATTTGCACCTGACTTAGAACTCCAGCTAATTGCAACCAAGACACACAAGGAAAATTTCCTAGATGCTCTTTTCCCAGTGGATAATCAGGTGAAATGATATCAAGAGAATGAAGAAAAAGAGCATAGCCTTAATACCTTCTCTGTGCTCTTGTGAGCTCTTGTGTCACTACAGGTGCACAAAAGCCAACAAGTATTTAAACAGATCCTCACATCACTAAGGAGACATTACCTAGTGTTTGGAAACTACCACTTGCTACTAATTCAACTTAACAGCAGCCTGCACTCAGAGGGAAGTATTTTGGTTCCTTAGGGGCAAGAGTCTATTTGGAAAATAACGGGAATGCAATGTAGCCAGGTTGGAGCAGAAGTGGTTCATTCCTGCAGCTGCAGAAGATATCACAAAGCAATGGAATGACAGGCTCTGCTGATAGGAACTTGCCCAGATGGGGCAGTTACAGGTTCAAGCACCTTTATTTAGGGTATGGAACCTGTTCTTCACCAAAAGTGGGTCAGGTAGGCAGGCATATAAACAACAGTATCGACTGAAATCTTTCAGATAAGGCTCTAGGCAGCAAATATTTTTTTTAATTATTTTTTATTTATTTATTTATTTATTAATAATCCACTTACTTGTTAGTTAAATCTTGCCGACTGGAAAGACTGCAAATATTTTTTAACTAGTGAGGCCTGCAAAGGTCTGTAAGACATTAACTGTTTTATGTCCACATTGTATGTGCTGGAAATTACAACCAGAGCCACAGATCAAAAAAGTGTAGTCAGTGGAAAGAACTAGGCTAATTTACTTCAGTTACTGGATTTTGGTATAGTTTCACTTCATTGATTAAATGCCAAACATTTAGACAGGGAAATAATCAGTGATGGTTCTATGATTTCATTCTATTGTATAATTAATTAATGTGTTAGGGCATCAACATTCTTTGATATTTAACTAGTTACAATTTTATGTCAAAATCACAAATGAATTCATAACTAACACTTATGCACACATACTATTGTTCTCTCTCTAAATGTAAGCACAAGATTTAGATACTGTTGACACTCTGAAAGAACAGAAATTCAGAAAAAAAAAAAGAGGGCACTACTATAGAATACAGAAGGATGTTCTTGAGTCTTTCTTTTATATTTCTAGCATTAGGAAAACAAAAACCAAAACCAAAACCCACAAAACCACAACTGATAAAGAATATGGAAATAAATGAAAGAAAATAGCCTTCAGCTGCAGACCAGGGCCAGACAGCATTTATCCATGGCCAGGAGCACAGAGAATTAGTGGAAATAAACAACCTTAGCTCATCTTCATTATCAAAGAAAAATGAAATTAGTGCTTGCCAAGTTCATGCCTTTTGCATACAAAAAAAAAAAAAAGTATTTATTTTTAAATAAATATATAAATAAATATAAATATAAAAATATAAATATAATATAATATAAAAATATAATATAAATATAATATAAGATAATATAATAAATATAAATATAAAAATATAATATATAAATAAATATATAAAATATTTATTTTTAGTTATTTTTAAATTTCTCCTTCTTGGAGCTGTTCTACTGCATTCTGTCAAGTAAAAGAAGATTGGGGGAGAGAATGAGAGAAAGTGGTGAAATCAAGAATAAATTATGTTTATATACATACTTATATGCTTGTAAATGTCCTGGGATCTCAAAGCAAACTGTTTTTACAGAGATAAAGAAAGATCACCGTTAAGGAAAGAGTATCATTGATTCTGGCAGGGGAGCAATAATTCCTTGCTTTTGTCACTCATCTTTAAAACAGTGATACAAACTGGTCAATTAATTGACAGATTTGATTACATATTTATGACAACATCCTGAAGGTTTATTTGAAGGGGGAAGAAAAGCATAGAGGAACTGGTTGGCTATCTTGTTTTTTTAAAAAGACAGGTTTCTTTCTCTAATGCTCCCATTTTGAAAGTAAAATGTGCATTAAGAAATCAATGTAAAGTATTTTCTTCATGTCAAATTTAAAGTTGTTATCCCAGGAATGTTTATACAGCATTAGATATATTATTTCATTACATTTTTCAAATACCTTTTTAAGTTTCTCTTAGAGCACCCTGAAAGATATGAAGTCCCTTAGATCGCATGTCATCTAAATGCAGGGGAAAAATGTATGATGAAGCATGTTTTAGTGTTATCCAAAGACTGTGGTACAGGAAGTGTACCAAATATCAGAATACTTCTTCCCATTCATCTTGTTTCACACCCATGCAGGTTTTGTTTCAGAGTTTTCATGTGGATTTTGGGAGTATTGGATATTTGCAGGGAAATTCAATTCTGCACTTGGAGGCCAAGAAATAGACATTTTATTTTTTCCCAACTTTCCAAAAGATAGTACATGCAATAGCGCCATAAATTTTAGTTTTAAGTAAATACTTGACAAGCAGAAAATATATATTTATATATATATATATTCTGCTTGTCAAGTATTTACTTAAAAAATATATAAATATATTATATTATTTATATAAGGTATTATATATATTATATAATACATATATATTATATATATGTATATATATTATATATATATTTATTTAAATATAATATATATATGTGTATATATGTGTATATAATAGTGTATATATATATAAAAGGTCTGAATTTTTGGATAGACCTGTGTGGAGCCAGGAGTTGGACTCAATGATCCTTATGGGTCCTTTCCAACTCAGGATATTCTATGATTCTAATATATATATTAGTGTGCTTGGCAAGCATTTGGGAGCAATTTGACAAAAGATTTTGCTAACCCAACGCAAAACTGCAGATAAATGCTAGCTGAGCTTATGTCATATTAATGAATTGTGCATGAGAGCTCAGAGCTACATCTTAGTATGAGGCATCAATGGCCCCAAAATTAAGCAGAATGAGCTTTTCTGTCCAACCTGCCTCCAAATGCAGACTGCAGCTAAATAAGCTTAGAAAAAAATGTTTGCTACACATCATGTGAGAAAGGCTGAGCCACTGCTGTGTGTTCCTAGCAACTGAATCAGAGTTCTTCTACAGGCAGAGATATTGTCAGTAAATTCTCTCTTCTCAGAACATGGACATGGGTTGTAAATTGCAGCACAACCTTTGTTCTTAAAAAGAAAATGAAGGGGAAAATAAAAGGAAAAAAGAGGATTTCTGTGACAGTGTTTGGTAAGGGAAAGCCCCTGGCAGGGGCCCAGTGCTCTTCCTCTTACTTAATCACTGCTCACAACTTGCCCCATTCTTCCTGCTTGGGCCTGTTTGCCTGCAGAGCTAGGAAGAAGAATTGCTTTAAGTGCCATTTCACATCAGAAATCAAGCCTTCGGTGTGCCCTTCTCCCCACATGTAAGGCAATGCCTCTCAAAGGCGTAAATGCTAGCTGGAGTAGTGTGTCTGCATGTGCACAAGGGATATATCGGAAGCCCTTTGGGAAATATATTTTCTACAGTGAGAGGCACTTTTATGGGCACAAATTGGTTAAGCATGTTAATAACACAACTTGGAATATACTGTGAAACAAAAGATATCTCTGTGAACTGACTGGAAAAAAACAGTCGAGCGGTGCAGACCTGTAATCATAGCAGCTCACGCTATACACGGCTGATCACTGCCATAGCAACAGACTGTGTTTAGTTACATCACTGCAATCAAGGGGGGATAAGCTACAAGGGCGAACAGATACCAAACAGTTTCTGTAAAGAAGAAATTTGTTTGAATATATACATTGAGCAATTCACAATGTTAAACAAACCAAAGGGTAGAGGAAGCAGGAAAAAGAACTCAAAACATACGTACAGAAATTTCAAGTGACTCAATGAGCTTTATTGTTATCTTCCAATTTTTCCATATAAAGTGCATTTGTGTTGAACATCTTTAGTTTTCTTTGATATTTCTTAGAGACGTGATATGGGACAATCTGCAAAACAAGCTATCCAAGATAGCTGAAGAAAGAGTAAGGCCTTTTATGATTTTGCTCCAGGATTATACTTTTTACTTATTTGTTTAACACTAGAAATGCCTACAGCGTTACCAAAGGGAAGAAAAAAAAAAAAAGGAAAAAAAAAAGTAAGTTACTCTTTTAGAGTGGGACACAAATCTTATGTATAGAGAGAACAAGAAAAAAAAACTGTGCAGAAACTGAGATGAAATACTGATAAAGAGACTGTGAGAGTCAGCTGGCATGACAGCTCACTACAATCCAAGCAATGCACCCAATGCTCTTAGCTTCATTGAAGTCTAAGTCTTTTAATTGATTTCCAATGGTTTTGTGCCTTCCTAAAAAAGTGAGTATTTGACCTCCAACTTATGCAAGAAACTAAACTTTAGAACTGATCCAGGACTCAGATTTCACAAAGTACTAGTATCTTTTTGCTGTGCTGTAGGTCTAAAATATGTGAGTGAGCCTAGAAACCTAATTTAAGGGGTTTCTTATTTTCAAGTTCATTTCACAGATCAACTTCTTCATTGCAGACTGTTTTGTGGTAATTTTTTTCATTTACTGATACCTTTTTACTTTGCTGTTTGCTGTTATAGTCTTGTATGTTCTCACACAAATTTTATAAAAGGAGTGATCAATTTTCAATAAAAAGAAGAGTCAAAAAAAAAAAAGGAAAGAAAAACCACATCACAAGTTCCTGAAATAAAAAATGTATAACGTACTGTACAATGTTGACTATGCAAGAATAACTTGCAGACACAGGTATTTCTCTGGAGGATGTAGTAGTGGTATTCAGACAAAAAGGTGAATATTCCCTTATACAGATTTCTTTGGATTAGGTCATGTATTAATTTCCTTATCAGATTTGCTTCTACACATTCTCCAATAATACAAAAGCTGGGTGCAGTTAAGCAATAGCAAAAATTAATTAAATAAAAAGAAATGTAAAAGAAAATGTGATGAAGAGAATTAAAAATGTGCTTGGGTATTTATATGAATAACCCTCCAAAAATGTCAGCAGTTATAGGCACAGACAAGTTTCAAAATGTATCAGGGCACTTACTAAAGCAAAAAGGTAAACACCTTACAACAGGCACTCAGGATTTTATGTCTTTTTTTTTTTTTTGATATATATGTTCTAAATTTAATTTTGATCACTGGTACAAGAAGAGTGCTAACTCTATGTAGAAAAATCAGAGAATAAAGGATTTTCCAAAGTGTAAGAAAAGAATACAGAAATAATGGTCAGTTTTAAATTAACTTAAGGTTTCATAGGGAAGCAGGATTGGCATTACAGAGGATTTGAATCAGGCTGATAATATGTATTATCATTACATATTAGCTTGTAATGATAATAGTCTTCTTTTCATAGCTAGTTAAGTGATTATTTTTCCTTGAAATAATACAGTGATTAAATAACAAGTAGTAATCCAAGGTATTACTGCCTCATATTTGTAAAATAAATTAAGCTAGCATTAGATACAAAGTTATTCATTCTTCTCTTTAAAAAAAAAAAAAGAAAAGAAAAAAAAGAAAGATCTGCTAATGCTTAAAATACTTACTATATCATAAATTTGCTCATCACTGAGTCAAGCTTTAAAAGGTTTACTTATTACTTATAAATATTCACAAATCGTACAATAGAGAGATAGAGAGATCATCTATGTTAATAATATGATTTAATAATACAATTTAAAACTGATATTGGGCTCTCACTTCAGAGCACTCAAAAATTAATTAAATACAATTTAGTTCATGAATTTTTGTATGAAACTGACAAAGCCTATTTAATTCAATTGACATGTGCAAATCCTTTTCTCCACCCATCCCAACTTCAGTTCCAGAGACCAGGTCTTTATATACAGAAGAAGCTATAAAGTTGAAAATATAAAAATATGTTGCAGATGATATTCCAAAGGCATCTTAAAAACTCTCATCACAACAGACACCTAAGGAACCTTACTTACTTCATTTTAAGAAAGAAAACCAAACCAAACCAGCCAACCAACCACATGTGCAATTTCATTGTCAAGTCTGCTCAAGAATAATTATTTTCCTTCATTTTTATCTGAATATTCCATTATAGTATTCCCGTAGGAAGTGTTTTGTTACTGCTCCTTTATAGCACTGTGTTGACCCTATACATACATCAGCAAGCTATAGACTACATTTATAAGAATCATTGAAAAGTAAACCAAGTTTTCTTTTTAATACATACCTAGTTATGTACAAATACCTCCACAGAAGTGAAAAACATAGGTTTTGGTAACTGCTAGCTGCTCACCTGCAATAAGTTATTGGTATTACAGAAGAGAGGGAATGAAACAGTTACCATTTTACTGATATATTGGTAGATTCTAGAAAAGTGTAAAAGTCTTGCAAAATGCTATACAAATATTAATCTTGCATCAAGTAGTCCTACAGACTACAGTGTCACAGTTCACATGCTTAACACTTAGTCAGAAGGAATCTATTTCAATTCAGAAGAGCTTGTATGGGCAGCTCCTGAGCTTTCAGTCTGTATCTCCATAGTGCTCACAATAATGCCTACAGTTCGCTGAACTTCACTGAAACAAATGTAAACAAAGCTGTTTAGTAGCTTGGAGTAGAGAACCATTAATTTTACAGTAATTTTTATATGCTTTGACTTCTAAAGAAAATAAAATTAGATTGAAGAATGTGCCAAGGTTATGCATTTGGACCCCATGTGAACGAGTCTCTTAAAGCACCACAAAATTCCATTTTATTTGCTCTATTTTTCCAAAACTTTGTATTACCATAAAGAGAAAAGCTGGATTCATTAAATTAAGGAGCAAAAAAATTCCTTTTCTTAGAAAAAAATTACAATGAAATTAACTGTAAAGAATTGCAGTTCTTATTTTTACCAGTATTTTAAAAATGTATCTTGAGTTCCAAGTAAATAAATCAAGATGTTGCATAATAATCTTAGCTTTTTTTTTTTTGGTTTTTTTTTTTCCTCTCTTATGATTTAAAAGATATCCTGCACTACTTGGTCAGTGCCCCTAAAATTGTGAATGTAATTATTTTCTAAAATTGAAAAATAGGAAGAACAGAAAAAATTCAGCAATGTGACTCAAGTATTCTTCATTTTTTTCCTTTAAGATCCCTTACACAACAGTGTTCCAAAAAGACAAGTAGTCTCCACAAAGCCAGTTGATTCTCTTTGTTTAGCATGAAAATATTATTTACTATAATGTATACATAGCTGCATTCCAACAGCTTTTATATTGAGCAGTTCTGGTGGGTTGACTTGGCTGGCTGCCAGATCCCCACACAGCCACTCTCTCACTCCCCCTCCTTAACAGATCAGGGATTGAAAATAAGATGGAAAAACTTATGGACAGTGACATCACTCTCCAGTAACTGTCATGGGCAAAACAGACGTGGCTTGGAGAATATTGACTTACTTTATCACCACTGAATAACAACACAGCACAGTGAGCTAAAAGCAAACTAAAACCACCATACCCCCATCCACATGCATCTACCTCCTCCCCTAAAGCCCTGCAGTGGAATAAGGAATGAGGGCTGCAGTCAGTCCACAACGCTTCATCATCTGCCACTCCTTCATCCTCACTCTCTTCCCCTGGTCCCTCCCATGGGATGCCATCCTTCCCAAACTGATCCTGCGTGGGCTTCCCACAGGCTGCAGCTCTTCAGAGAACTGCTCCAACATGGTTCCGTACCACAGGGTCCATCTGTCAGGAGCAAACTGCGCCAACGTGCTCCTGCGTGGGCTCCTCTTATAGAATCATAGAATCATGAAGGTTGGAAAAGACCTCCAAGATCATCTGGTCCAACCATCACCCTACTACCAATATCATCCACTAAGCCATGTCCCTAAGCACCAGGTCCAACCTTTCCTTAAACATCCCTAGGGACAAAGACTCCACCACTTCCCTGGACAACCCGTTCCAATGCCTGACTGCTCTTTCTGAGAAGCAATGTTTCCTAACGTACAACCTAAATCTCCCCTGGCGCAACTTGAGGCCATTCCCTCTAGTCCTATCACTAGTTACCTGTGAGAAGAGGCTGACCCCCAGCTCCCCACAACTTCTTTTCAGGTAGCTGTGGAGAGCAATAAGGTCTTCCCTGAACTTCCTCTTCTCCAGACTAAACAACCCCAGTTCCCTCAGCCACTCCTCATAGGACCTTCAGGCCCTTCTCTGGACACGCTCCAGGGCCTCAATGTCCTTCTTGTAGTGAGGGGCCCAAAGCTGAACACAGCATTCGAGGTGCAGCCTCACCAGAGCAGAGTACAGGGGGGCAATCTCCTCCCTGGTCCTGCTGGCTACACTATTCCTGATACAAGCCAGGATGCTGTTGGCCTTCTTGGCCACCTGGGCACAATGCTGGCTCATGATCAGGTGAGCATCGATTAACACCCCCGGATCCTTTTCCTCTGCACAGCCTTCCAGCCACTCTGCCCCAAGCCTGTAGCATTGCATGGGATCATTGTGACCAAAGCGCAGGACTGAGCACTTAGCCACGTTGAACCAATTGGCCTCACCCCACTGGCCTCTGCCCATCAATCCAGCATGTCCAGGTCTCTCCGCAGGGCCTTTCTACCCTCTCACAGATCAATCCTTCCCCCTAATTTGGTGTCATTTGCAGACTTACTGAGGGTGCACGCAATTCCCTCGTCCAAATCATCAATAAAGAATTAAAGAGGATGGGCCGCAACAACGACCCCTGGGGAACAAACAGGCTGTAGCTCCAGCCCGGGGCCTGCTCCTGCAGGGGCTCTCCATGGGCCACAGCCTCCTCCCGTCCCCCTTCACCTGCTGCACCAGGGGCTCCTCCACGGGCTGCAGCGTGGAGATCTGCTCCGTGTGGGACCCATGGGCTGCAGGGGGACAGCCTGCTCCACCAGGGGCCTCTCCACAGGCCGCATGGGAACTTTTACTCCATTCCTGGAGCACCTCCTGCCCTCCTGCTGCACTGACCTGGGGGTCTGTGGGATTGTTTCTTGCACATTTGCTTACTCACCTCTCCCAGTGGCTCTTGTGCTGGATTTTTTTTTTTTCTGTTCCTTGCCTATGCTCTCACAGAGGCACAATTACATTGCTTGTTAGCTTAGCTCTGGCCAGAAGAGGGTCCCTTTTTGGAGCTGGCTGGAACTGGCTCTTATCTAACATGGGGTAATTTCTGGACTCTTCTCTGAGAGGTTACCCCTGCAGCCACCTGGCTACCAAAATTTTGCCACATAAACCCAATAGAGCAGTTTTATTCTTTTGTGTAAGTATGGTATATTAGCAGTAACAAAAAAAGGAAAAAAAAAAAAAGGCAACTAGATGCTTCAGTTGTAAAATGCCTTGATCTTGTATTGTATTTTACATTTTCCATCTTTTCTGAGGATCTGTACTAGAATCTTTTAGGATCCAAACTGAGATACAGAAGCCAAACTTATGCTCATATTTTAATATGAAAATATGTGAGGCTTAGCACATTTGGGTAACACAAACAATGAGAAAGCTCCTAAAAGATTTGAGGGGCTTCTCTAGAAAGGAAAAAGATGAACCACTTTTTTTTTTTTTAATCTGGTTTAAGTTTCATCTGGTTAAACAAATAGTATTTTTATGCAAAAAGAATTTTTTATAAACAGAATATTTTGCAAGCTGGCACTTGATGGTGTTTTCAGCTGAAATGTTTTCATGAAATTTCTCATAAATGTTTCGTAGGGTACTGGGTAGATCTAAGGTATCAAAACACTCAGAAGGATTAAGTTCTGTCTGAAAATTTCAAAGCTTTACTTCCCTAATGCAGTTACTTGGAGGGGTGGCAACACTGTTGATTTTTCATGTGAAAAGGTTAAATTTTATTGATAATGGACTGAGATCACAAACATTAAATTGTGGTCACCACCCACAAAAGAGACTAAGAACTGGTCCTGTCTGGGTTTGCCTAAATAACACTTCGCGTGAAGATCTGTTACTTGTTCTCAATATAGTGCATTTTTAATCTGTGAACAGGAAACTACACTTCAAAGAAGAAAAGCTGCTTGTAAGGAGCTCTTTGGGGGAAAAATACGGTAGTTTGGTCATAAGAGGAGACCTTAGAAGTGTTTTTTGAAAGTAGACTGATTGCTTTTGAAGAATACGCACAAGTCTAACATCTGTTGCCTCTGACAGGGCTTCCCTAGTGGTATAGATGTTTTTATTTTTTAGATTAATTTAGAAAAGTTTAAACACTTTAAAGAGACAAGTCTGAATCTAATGTAAACTGGAATTCTTACTATTTCAAGTCACAAGGAAAAAAAAAAGCTCCAGCACCACCATCACCGAAAAACAACCCACTCCCCTCCCCCCCCAAAAAAAACCTGCAAAAACTAAACTTATTGTTCTTTCTGTTCTTATACTAAAACAGAAGTTCTAATTCTGAAAAGGGTTGCAAAACCTTGCGTGTATACCAATTATGAATAGGAGTGATATTTGTCCTTCCAAGTTGCTGTGTGTAGTAGAATACAGAAAGCACACCGCATGCTGCAGACTGACAATATTGAAGCAGAGTAAGCTGAGACTTCAATAATGACATGTAATTTGCTTGCTTTTACTGATAACTCGTTTTTGCCAACCCATACTGTGTTTTTATATTTTACATACACGCAGGCTAAGACAGATTGTCTCTTATGGTATGTCTGTACAGTGGCCAATAAAATAGGATTCTGACAGGTATCTCTGGATACAATCCCTATGCAAATAATAAAGAATCATGGCCCCTAATCTGAAGAAAAGTACTTGTTTGAAAAATACACTAAAAACTTTTCTAAATGGGAATTTCCATATTGGAAGTGTCAGGCAAGAGACATACAACAGCCATATCAAGTCTTTCTGTATGGCATAAGGTTTTGCAGGTTCTGTACATGTAAGGTGATGCCACAAAAACAGGTTGTCTTGTGACTGCAGAGCTGCAGAGAGCACTCCCAGGATGATCACAGTTTCATAAGACACATTTGGAATTGTACCTCTGACTGCAGGTACGCTGGAGAGTTTTGGTTCCTGGGTAGGTCCATATCAAGGTGAGTCCCTTCTTCCCTTGCCCTCCACAGAAGGAAATGGAGGAGAGGAGGACCACATTTAAGCAAGACTTGTAATTGAATGGATGAATAACCACGACCCTGATACCCACTGTAGTGCTTACTCACAGGCAAAGTTAAACACAGTCTGCAGGGTTAGGTACATCTAATAAAAAAATTGCAAAGGTTCTGTACAATAACAGATAGGAACTATGCCTTTAGTGCTAAAAGGCTTACATTTTAAAGAAAAAGCTAACCCAGAGGAAGTAAAAATTAGTTCTGTATATAAGATGTATAGTGTTTGAACCTGCTCTGTATCTCATACTGGCTCATGACTAATTTAGCCCACATTGTGTTGGAAGCATATTATAATTGTATTAAAATGTGCTTGGCATATGGGACCATTAGTGTACCAAATGAAGTGTCCACATTCACATGTGCAGGTGTAAACTACCTTCATTTTTGTTGGAGGGTAAGAATGTAGGACAGCTTAACAATATCTAGAGGATTAATATGTTTCAATAGACAAAGAATGGCGTTACAGGATTATGAAATCCTTCAAAAGCTGATTTAGAATCAGAAGAAATAACTGTCTAATTGGAATCAGTAGTGTTTAGTAATTGACTCCAGAATGCTGTGTTTGATGAACTATCAAACAGTAAGCTGAATCAATTTTTACCTTTGTCTGTGTATTAATGGCTTCCTTGATGATTTTTAACTTAATATTCACTCATCTGTCTGTCTAAACATAAATTCTTTGAAATGCACATTGATTTCTTTGTAAAAACAAGTAGATGTATGAGCTGTTAATCCACCTTTAAGAGCCATGTGTTCCATGGGACTCAATACAAAACAAGCATAAAAATACCTACCCTTTTCCAGATGTGTGAGTTGTTTTATGTGCAGTGATAATAACCTACATTTGAAGGAGTGTTTCACTAGAAGCCATAACTATGTCTGTATATAACTATGTTGGTAACATACTACATGGAGATGTACTTAGTACGTACTTAGTATAGTTATGTAAGTGTCACATAACTCGGTTTAAGTAAGTTTAGTATTCCCATTTCCCTCCAAATAGGTTCACATTGCTCTACATGCATCTTTATGAAATCATGAGATTTTTGTATTCTCTATTTCTGTCTAGAAACTCCAGAAGATCACAGCAGGTAGTTGAAGTGAAAGAGCTAGGAATGGACCCCAACATTCCCACTCGGCTGTCATGTAATGTAGTAATAGACAGGCATAAACACAGCCAAATCTTTCAACAGTTCAGTGTTTAGGTTTTTGTGAGAATTTATATATAAGCATTCGTTACATTATCTTAGTGTATATACATCTGACTCTATTTGCTTAGCTTACAAGGAGATGTCCTTCTACTGCATGGGCAGAATAGTCCTCTGCTTTGATTACAGAACATAGTCACAGATATACAATATTCCAAAGCATTATATATATATATATATGCTATATATATATGCTATATATATATTATATATATATAATATATATATATAATATATATATATAATATACATATTATATATGCTATATATATATAGCAAGAAAATAGCTTGGGACAAAAAATCTGGTTTTATTGGTTTTGAATGTGGAAGGTTGGGAAAAAAAATCATACACAAATACATAATGAAAGCAGCAAGAACAGTTGCATGAAAATTTACTTAAGTGCTAACAATGTTCTTGGCCATAAAATAGTCTGTTAGCTTTTTCTAGTTTGGGAAAGATAGTTTATTATTTTTACTATTATTGTATTTGAAACTGGAATTTTAATGTAACCGTTATGTGAAAACTAAAGTCAAGGCATGAAATTTATTTAGAAACCTGAAGACAAAATTTTTTTTTTTTTTTTTAAGCTAAATGTGATTTTTAGAAAGCTAATAGTTAGGCACTGGGATCTGAACCATGTCAACTGAAAAAAAAGTATGTTTTAGAGAGAATGTGGTTTTCTGAACTACAGTTGAAATTTATGTATCATGCAGGGTATGTGACTTATCAGTCCATTAAAAGTATCTGAATTGTGCCTTTCTAGCACTCTCACTTAGTTTAAACAGAGGAAGTAGAAAAGCATTGACAAAATTGGTGGCAAATGTGCAGATCTCCTTAGGAGATTGCACCTTCTCTTGCAATTGGGCATGTTCAGACAAAAGACAAAAAAAACCTCCTTGAGTGCAGGGTGGGACATGCCAAGAGTGAGTGTTCAGCAAGCTGTGTGTCTGGAACACAAGAGAGACTGGTGAGAGAAGCAAGCAGAAGACACACAGACAGATCACAGATGTGATCATAAAAAAAGAAGAAAAGAATACCGAAAATTGCAGATGTTCTCAACTAAGAGCAATCCTGAAAGAAAATAATTGGTCTGTTATGAACTTGGAATTTATTCCTGTTCCCACTCATTCTGTTTTCAGAACTTTTGTTGTTGTTGTTGTTGTTGCTGTTCTTTGTTATTACGTTCAAATACAATACAAATTTTTTACAGCTTTTG
The DNA here is from genome assembly GCF_964034855.1 of Anser brachyrhynchus. NCBI lineage: Eukaryota > Metazoa > Chordata > Aves > Anseriformes > Anatidae > Anser > Anser brachyrhynchus. The sequence continues at coordinate 84,333,656 of NC_137695.1, read as the reverse complement.
GTCTAAAGATAAGAGTCTACTCAGATCCATCTAAAATGTTGGCCAAATCAGGGTCTTGTCACAAGGAGACAGCAGTGAAATCTCCTTCATGCAGCAGAGCCAAGTTCAATTAATCTGTCTGGGTGGCTGCAAATAAATAAAATCAAACAAGTGACCTCTTCCCTTTCTGCCTTCCAAAGCAAATGTCAAAACACAAAATTAGTATTCCCACTAAAATCTGTTTTGGCATCTAGTAAGCATGACAAATAGTATTCTATGACCTATAAATGTAAATTGCCAGACATTCTGGAGATGTAACAGAGTCTTCTCACTCCTTCTAATTACTTAGCATGACTATACCTGCAAAATTAAAAATGAGTTATTTAACTGACAGCCTTTAACAGTTGAAGCACTCATTGTGATCCATTAATCTAGTCTCTACCTGCAGCCTGCATGAAACAGAATTTCATCTGCTAATTTCATTATCAAACCCTTGACTTCTAATCTATTTCCTGCAAATATTTCAGAGAAATACATTGACTGAAAACAATGAAACAACTACTATGTTGCTGGGTCTTTTGTTTCCATGTTTAATCTCTCTCACTGTGACTCTTTGCAGTTTAGAATTAAGTAAGGCAAGAATTAGTGTCCTAGCAGGAGGAAAATTCACATAGCTTTATTCACCTTTCATTACACGGAAAGGTACCACTCCACTATGTGCGGTCTATAGCTTTCATTAGTTCATACAGTAGATGAAAAATACATAGCTGAAGTCCAAGACACTCAAAAAAAAAATATCATAACACAGTGCCATTAGCTGGAGACCATCCTAGTTATTACTCACCTCATTGATGGAAAATTTTGCAAAGAAATACCCACAAGTAATTGCTGTCCATATGCTGATGGGGGCCCTAATAATGCTTATGTTCAAAGATGAAGAGATTTAAATACTAGTAAATTTATACTGAAAGGAGATAAAATTATGGGCAAATAATGGGAAGTTATTATGTAATTCTTGATTCTTGTTCTTGATTGTTTCGACTCTCCCAATAGCTTACAGCAACCCTTTCTCAATACTTAACCAACTTTATGAGCCTCTTCCTTTACAGAGCAAAATGGTGACTGATAATGACAGAGCATCTGGTTTTGCAGAAAGCTTTGCCCAGTGTTTCCTTTCATCACAATGCTCATGTATGAGAGAGAAGAAAGGACAGAATTGATTAGAAGAACTTTTCCAGTATAATGTCTTGATCGCAGAAGAGCGAGTTCACCTTTCTTTAGATGAATTTGTGGGAGGAAGAAAAGCATTTGTTGGAGAGATAGGTGGCAGAAGGGAGAACCCAATTCCGATTAGAAAAGACTGACCTCCTGTTGTGGTTTAACCCGGCTGGCAGCTAAACACCACACAGCCGTTCGCTCACCCTCCCCCCTCCCTCTCTGGGATGGGGGAGAGAAACGGGAAAGTGAAGCCGGTGAGTTGAGATAAAGACAGTTTATTAAGACAGGAATATAATAATATAAGGAATATAAGGAATATAAGGAATATAATAATAACAATAATAATAGTAATAGTGATAATGATAATAGTATTAACAATAATAATGTGTAAGAAAACAAGTGATGCACAATGCAATTGCTCACCACCCGCTGACCGATGCCCAGCCTATTCCCGAGCAGCCGGCCCCCCCACCCCGGCCAGCCACCCCTATATATTGTTTAGCATGACGCCAGATGGTATGGAATACCCCTTTGGCCAGTTTGGGTCAGCTGTCCTGGGTCTGTCCCCTCCCAGCTCCTGCTGCACCCCCAGCCTGCTCGCTGGCAGGACAGAGCGAGAAGCCGAAAAGTCCTTGGCCTGGTGTAAACACTGCTCTGCTACAAGTAAAACATCAGCATGTTATCAGCGCTCTTCTCATCCTAATCCAAAACATAGCACCCTACCAGCTACTATGAGCTACTTAACTCTGTCCTAACTGGAACCAGGACAGCTCCCTTCACAGCATTCCTGTTCTTTCACTAAGTTGGAAGTTCTTCAGCCTGGAGACCAAGACTGGTGTGGAACTCCTGGATCATACTGTCACATTTCAGAGTTAACAGGCCTTCTTGATGCTATGCTATTTTCTTGCCACAGATGAAAAGAGGAATAAAAAAATGGCAGTTTCATTGCCAATATACAAGCAAACTAGCAGCCTCAGCTGTTGCTTCACCTTCCCAAATATTCCTGTTTTTCTTCACATCTTCCTCCAAATGTAAAATTGTCATTTTTGATTTTTTTTAACCATCTCTCTTCTCCTTTCCTCCCTCACCCGTTCCGAATAACAAACAAACAAACAAACAACAAAAAAAGCATAACAAAAAACCTCAAACACATAGAAAATAATTACTTCAATCCTTGCTAAGTGCAGCTCACTCCTGAGCTGTAGAAAAACACTTGCTACCTCATGGTCATTCTTGTATTCTCATAGCAACACCTATTGCTGGCTAGGCAACAGTTGTTACAAGGCTCACTGTTGCATTTATTCAGCTGAATTGCAGGAGGTCATGAAAATATACAGCCTTCACAGGAGCATGATCCAGATCTTTTCATAGTAACAACTACACAGTAATATTGTTACTATAATAAAATATCAATTTATTAGTATTAGTAACTAATTAACTTTATTAATTGTACAGACTCAGATCCTCACATTATGGAACACAGATATTTGGTGCTTGCCCATTACACAAAAAATACACAGCCTTCAAACTTCTGCATTGACACATGGTGAGCAAGAGACTTGATTTTTTTTTTTTTGTATGTTGGTAAACAGTGCTGTACTTGAACAAAAGCAGAATGCATCTCTTCAGAATTAACTGTGTTTTTATTCCTTTGCCAGAATGCAGACCTCTCATTTATTTGCAAACTAAATTCTGAAAGATATTGTGCCCTTTCTTTACAAAGACTTTAACGGGAGTTAAAATTCAGTGGAAGTTATAATTCACTCATGGGAGAGAAGGGAATCTGCAAGCCAAGGTAAACAAACCTTCTCCTAATCATGAGTACAATATTTCTGTAGCTCTTTTTCATGTCACCCAAATACAGGATTAGGGATGAAACAAGAACAAACTGCTAAAATGGTGCAGGAAATACATTTACTATCACTGGCACAGACTCTTTTTATGTGTAAATCAGGTTAGTGCTAAACAGTCAAAGAAGCTGTATCAATTTGCAACACATGAACATCTCACTTTATTCTAGGTTAGGAGCAAGGTCATTAATATCTTTTCAGGTTTATATTTGAAATCAGACAGATATGTTAAAAAGCTTATTATCCATGAAAACCCTGGTGACATCTTTCTGTACATGCTGTACTATTAATGCACAATTCCAACAGGTTATCTGTGCATTGGGATGAATGATAATCAAAGATAGATGCCAGTAAGGGACAACTCACTATTTCCAAGCACAAAAGACAGAATATAAAATCAAAATGTTCTTTTGTTTCCTCAAAATGTACAATGCTTGTATGATCACAAATCTTGCCCAACCATTAAATAACCAAAGCAAATCAAACTTTTACCTCTGCATTTCTGAAAGCAAGAGCAGGAAAACCGATAGGTTCCTTTTGATCTTGAGTGTCATAAGAGATAAAGAACTTCTGCATCTTCAGTTAGCACAGTTTAATTCTTTGAAGTGTTGTATTTAAATGTATCTGCCAACCTGACCTAGACTGCTCACCTCTTTTCCAAAGAAGTCAGTGCTGAAAAATCCTGTTCTGAAAAAGTCTGTATTTAGTATCCATTATAATGGTATTTCAAAGATCTTCCACAGCAGTTATGCAACTAGCTACCCTTAAACATCGGTGGCTGGAAAGCTTGAGAAAAATGTAACCCTGAAGTAATCAGATAACATCAGAAACAAAATACAGTCTGAAGGTATTGTCATATTAATGAATATGAATAAATTACTCCAGTACAATCCAGTGCAGAGAAGATAATGGAACTCTCTTTCATAGCTGAAAGCTTGGCAAGAAATAAACAGCTTCACTAATTTATGTCCTTCAGACGCCTCCTCTGTATTTCAGCATACTAGATTCTTGAAATACATAATTGAAATGCACAAAAGTCGTATTCAACTAGTTGTAGACTAGCTAGTAAAGTGTTCATTATACTTGATATTTTGTGCAGGTTCTCTGTGGTTCCTTAGCAGGTCTAAACTGCTCTTTAAACAGATAACTAAAATATGTAAACAGTGGGTGCCATACCATTCAGGTTTCAGATAATACGCTTGGTCTGTGCAGTTGGAATGCTGTGATCATCAACTCTGTAACAAAACATAAACAATGCTTTCAGGACTTCTCTTCAGCCATATACCACAATAGATGGTATTTGATGGTAATCTGTACATTTCATGCCTCACCTCTCCTGCAGCTCCTTCTCCTTCACTTATAGCTCACTTTCAATGTTTATCACCAGAATTTACTCTCTTTTCCATATCCATCTACTGTCTTTGGTCTTTTCTATGTATTAATGATGCATTTCTTTGTTCCAGTGAGCTCTCATTCTGCTTTTCAGGGCAATCCGTTACACTCTGGAACTCTCTGTTTTTCTACCTCCTCCCGCTTGTCCCAGCTGCCTCCCCTGCCCTTTTTTTTTTTTTTTTTTTTTTATGGAAACCTTTCTGTTTTTACTTAATCTGTTAGTCTGTCCTTTTATTCTAAGGATAAAATTTTGTTCTTACAGTTTAGTTACATCAGTTAATTTTTTTTTTCTTTTAAAATTGTTTCACTCTGACCAACAAAATTTGGAGCACATAGACTCTTACAAAAGCTCAGACTACTGCTCAAACAAACAACAAAACAAACAAAAAGCACCATGTAGAAGTCACCAGGACAATTTGTGTGCATGCAATTCTTGGTAACATTTTTGGAGGGACATCAAAATTAAAAAGAGAACGAATAGAAATATAGCATTTTTATTTCCTGATGACAGAACAAAATATGTGGTAAATCTTTCCTTTGAATCTAACTTCTTCACTGAGAAAAAATATAGACTGATATGCCTGAGTTTCAAAAATATTTCTGTCCTCATGCAAGACAGCAATCTTGTTTTAGTGAAGGAAACTAACCAATTGTAATTTCCAGTTCAAGTTTTGGCAACTTGCATCAAAATTCTCAATGCACTCTGTTTAGAGCACACTTCTAAGTATGCGCCATATATGGCTCATATCTCTATTGCCAAAGAGCAGATGGGTAGTAAATGGAAGCACAAAGCATCTGCGCTATGTGCAGCTTATTCAGCGCTAAATAAAGTTTTCATTTTATCGTAATGTTAGAGAATAAATATGAAGATAACCTATATGGTACTGTTATCATTACTACCTTGTGTCTTATAACTGTTAATAAAAAGACAAAGCTCAAACCAACATGTCTAATGTAATTAACATTTGAATGCTTATGACAGTTATATGGTTGAGACAGAAAAGATGTCATTTTATGTGAAACAGTACTAAGGCAAATTTTTTTATATTGTGTATGCTGATGTCAGTGAAGTAAACGCACTGCCTCTTAACATGAGAGCAAAAGGTAGTAATTCATGATGCATGTGTGAAAGAGTAGATTTTAGAAAATGTTTTTGTTTTGGACATGTGCACTATTTTTTAAGTTGTGAGAAAACAATTTAATAGAGTAGAGTACAGAGATAACTTTATATTTCTCTGTTAAATCATGTTAGGAGTTATTTACAATAAAATAAATCCTAGAGTACTGTACCAAGAGATTTGCAACCTGCCTATTAGACACAATAAAAAAAAAAACAACATAATTTGTCCTACAAGTTAGAAAATATATCTGGTAACAAGGGAAATCTCAGACTGAATAGTAGTAACCTGCTTTTGTCATCAAATTCCTTTTCTGAATAAATAAATATTAAACACATTAAAAAAGTAATAAAAAAAGATTATTACTTACATTAGTTCCCTGCCTGAATCATTCAGAAATCATCTGAAAACCAGAGGTAATAACATCTAATTTAAGGTAAGATATCTTCATGTCTTTCACTTCTGATTGAAAAAGATGGAGATCTTATTTGGGTTGGGGTAGAGAAGATGCCTTCCTCTCCTAAATTTCCTGGAGAACATAAAAGTGAACTGTATAATATCAAAACTCTGTAAATAAAGGGAGATTAGGTGTGTGTAAAATGATTAAATTGGACAGAGAAATAATGCAACCTTTAAATGCTATCAGATGTTTAGGCAATCTAGTATGTTTCCAGACAGGAAAGTGCCCAGTAGTTAATGATGAGTGGTTTTAATACTTCAGCAGGGCAATACATAGGATTTCGTTGTTGTTGACTCATGATCATAGAATAAAAACTAAGTTTCTGGTTATGGTAATTAAAATTCTTTTTATACTGTAATTAAGCATGCAGATAAGAGCAGGTACTTTTCCTGATGGATTAGATGAAATATTCAAGCACTAAACACTGCAAGTAGCAATTATTGACTTCTACCTCTACCATAGTCCCAAATGTTAAATGTTAAACTTTGGCATCAAGGGGAAATAAACCAACAAATAAACAAACCAGCTTTAGGTATAACTGTAATCTGCAGTGTCATAATAGCAAAGAACAGATGGGCATGATTTTCAGGGCTGCAGCAGGAGAAAGCTGGAGATGGAAAGAAGATACAGATTGAGGAGGTAAACTGAGATTACTGGAACTAATATTCTGAGTCAGGGAATAATTCAGATGAAAGCAACTTCAAGTATTTCTGTATCAGCACTGTTAACTGGACAGATATTGATTAGGTCAAGCAACACAAAGTTGCAAACTTACTAGAAGGAAATTCCACTTAGACGGTCTACAAAGCCATCTGAAACAGGACATGACATAAAGGTGAAAGTTTGAGCTAATTTACAATGAAGACCTCAATGTCCTAGATGGTTATGGAGAAATAAAAATACATTAAACAAATCTGGCTTGACATCCAATCATGTGGGAGCTGAATGCATCATTCTGACTTATGTGGAGCTACAGAAAATTGTGAAATTGAGTAAAATCCATTCCTGTGTGCTGAAGGCTATATGTTGCTTAAGCCAGATCTTAAGTGCTTAAGCTCTTTGGACTAGAAGTGGTGGCTTCTTCAGAACTGTTGCCTTGCCTCACAGGAAGTGCTCAAGTGAAATACCATGGGACTGGACCTCAGAGCACAGCCCAATGTACAAAGTGCTTGGCAGCAGTAAATGACATTGTATTTGGTGTCTTTTAGGGCACAAGAGTGTACAGTTGTATATATGCATAGCATCATCTAAAGGAACTTTTTCTGATGACATTTCAAGTACATTTCTCCAGTGCAGTGCAGTATCAAAAAACAGCAGATTCTTGCTTATTTACACAGTGTAGGGCTGCGTAGAGAAAGGAGCTCAGGCCCCAAAATAGTGTTGTTAAATCAGTTCAGTCCAAGCCGATGAAGCCATACTGCTTCCAACTCCAGAGACAGCTGATTGATGTTTGCTTCGGGATCTCTGATCTGCACAATATAAACATACTTTTTTCTGACTAGAAAAGTTAGATGTCAGGGAAGAAGAGGGTTTGAGGAGCTATATATTCAACCTGGTACTCATCTCTTTATACGGATCTGGTCCACTGAATAGATTTTTGCCTGACAAAAAACACTGTCCCAAAGCGCTCACAGTTTCAAAAAAAATAAAAAATCACTCAACACTTTCTGTACTGTTTCCACTTCTTCAGGTGATAGAAAATACAAAGGCTGACTGCTACCCTTGTTTTGACAGTGCTCTCACTGCAATGATAAAAATGTCTTCTCTTCTGCAATATAGTATTTCATCAGTCAGGCACAAAGAGGATAAGACCCAGTAATACTATTCCTTCTCATACTGCTTCTCTCACATCCACCTGTCTGAGCTATCTTACACCACTGTCATAATTACAGAGAAAGGCTTGTTCAAAAGAAACCAACCAACCAACCAAAAAAAAAAAATCACACCATTACTGCGTTAATGTGACTGAGTTAAAGAAGTGTATTTGGAGCTGCTTCTGGGATTCTGACAAAATTAGGGAAATAGTAGTTTACCCAGAAAATCAAATAATTAATTACTTTACAAGAAGTAATGGCCTAGCTTAATATTTTAAGAGTTCCCATTTCTATGTGAACTGATCTGGAAGCTAAATATATAGAAGTTAATGTGTTTGAGCACTCTGAACAAAACTCTGAAGTTAATGTCCAGTGTACACAACATGTATTTTACATGTATTTATTCACACTTTGGTTCACAACACATCTCAAGGGGTTCAAGGTAAAATAAAATCCTTGAAACAATCAGAAATGGCAAACATACAGTTAACTAATATAGCTAGTTTTACTGTAACCAAAACCTTTTATATATATGATTAGTTCTCTTCTTCCTATGCTCCCTACCATATTCTTAATCTCAATGGGATTATTTCAAAGGTCATTTTTTAAAGGTCATTCTGTAAAGGTAAAGATATATGCATATTTTTACAAGCTCCAAAAAAGAAAGATTTAACCTACCTCTGTTATCTAGAGTATGAATGCTTACTGAGCTCAACATAAATCTATAATGATTAAATGCCTTCACATTTTTTAAGTATATAAAATGTAAGAAATTTAGAATTACGTAGAAAACAGTTCACAAGCTGTATAACATCATCCCTATATATATATGTATATTTAAGTATTCATCAAATTAATTATAAAGTCTATTTCATAAATTAACTAATTTGTCTTAACTGAGCCACTAATTATGGCAACAATTATTTACAATGACAACTTACTGTGTAAAGGCTTAAGACTTCTAAATCAATTAAAATAAATAGAACTGTCCTGCTGACTCCGCATTTTGTAAGTAAACAACAGTCTTTCTACAGAATGATCTTGAAGAAATTCTGAATAATGTACTTTAGTTAGATGTAATATTTGCCTTCTAAACTTGAAGCCAGTATTTTTGTTTTGTAACAATTTCATTTCTTGCTATGTCCAGTGAATTATTGCTTAATTTGAATACAAAGAGAAAGTTTGTTAAAAGTTACAAAACTCTTCTAAATGTTTCAGACATTTTCCTGATCAAAAAAACAACCAACCAACCAACCAACCAACCAAAAAACCCAATGTTGAAAAAAAGCCTTTCAAACAATATAAGGTGGTGTTTGTTGGTTGGTTGGTTGGTTGGTTCGTTTGCTGTTTTTTTTGTTGTTGTTGTTGTTGTTTTTTTTTTTTTCATCTTTATTTTTCCTGATATTTTTACTTCTTTTTTTTACTGGTAGCTGGGGAGAATAGCTAGGGTGACAAAAAGAATCTCTGTGTCACTCAGGTTAATACAAACAACTTTTAGTACTTCTAATATGGAAACAAAGCAATGTCTAATAGTAGAGTGCCAAAAAACTATATGAAAAATGTTAACAATTCTTAAACTAGATATAGACTCTACTATATACTGGGACATCCTCACAGTCTTCAAGAATGTCTTTAAGTGACAGTCCAGACAGTCCTCCAAGTTAATTCAAATCTTCTGAATAGGATGTCAATATGATCAGTTACCTGCTCAAGTTTATACATATTGTTTAATTGGATTATAGAAGAATTTATTTTGTAAACAATGTTGCAAGAATTCAATAGATGTGATTGATTGTCAGAATTGTCACTATTTTCAAAACCACAGCTGCCAAAATAATAAAATTTTGAGAAAAGAAAAACATTTCTAAAAATTCACAGCAGTAATTTTTTTAAATTATTATTATTATATCTTTTTTAATGAAATATATGCAGAAAAATCATGGAAATATCCAAATAATCATCAACATGTTATGATGGAAGCACAAGGTACTTCAAGCAGATTGTTTCACACTTTGCGGAATCAAGGAGTACGGTTTTAAACTAAAAAAAGGGTAGGTTTAGATTAGATATAAGGAAGAAATTCTTTACTATGTGGGTGGTGAGGCACTGGAACAGGTTCCTCAGAGAAGTGGTGGGTGCCCCCTTCCTGGAAGAGTTCAAGGACAAGTTGGGTGGGGCTTTGGGCAACCTGGTCTGGTGGGAGGTGTCCCTGCCCATGGCAGGGGGTTGGAACGAAGTGATCTTTAAGGTTCCTTCCAGCCCAAACCATTCTATGCTTCTATGAATTGGAGCTTGGGCCTGGCTCCACACAGAGAGCATATTTAATGATTCTCCACTAAAGAAACAAAACTGAGAAGAGTGGCTTGTGCTCATTTATGCCTAAGGTAGGCATGGGGGAGTACAGGGGGATAAGATGTTTTGTTAGTATCATGAGACATAACAGTGTAATTTTTTTACGATATGTTAAAATCAAAATTATACTGTGTCAGTCACATGGGCATTGCAGAGAATACATGTCAGAAAGTACAGACAGTTTAGAGAAAATTTATGAGACAGCAATAACCAACAGCAAAGCTGTACTTTTATGAGTGTGATTGAACTATTCTGCTTTAAATAAGGCTTTAAGTAAGGCTGATTAGTGTAAATAAACAAAAATGATTGTGTTCAATCTATACAACTGATTCATGAGATAACAGAACATAAGAGAGAGCACGAGAGCATAGCTACAACAGCCCTGAACATTGCTAAAACTGACAGAATGGTGTGCTGGAAGCTGAGTTTCCTCAACTGTATCATCCTGTGATAAGGATGTATACAATAACAGCACTTATTTTATGACAGCTTACTGACTGTACTTTTTTTTTTTTTTTTTTTTTTTTGTGTATGGAAAAGGAAACATGAGGCTGTGGAATGTTCTGGTCTTTTGATGGGTATAACCAAGCTGACTACTACAGGTTCAGTTTCCTGCTAAATATTGTACTGTGCAAACTGCAAATCATCTGTGCTGCATGACGGAAAAAAAGCTAGAGTGGATAATGACATCTTTATCTTCATTTGGTAACTGTTTTCCACATCTAACCAACATCACCTTGACTTGTCAGGCATTAGTTTTGCTCCCTTGCCTCTTATATAAACTTCAGATGCACAGTAAAATGAGGGTGGCAATTTTGGTGGATTGCTAAAATAGAGATTGATGAAGGACTGTATTACTAGCCTTTCAGAAACTTTTAAGCCCATGTTTGGTTCTAAGCTCTTATATGTAAATATTCATAATGGAATGGAATAATACTGAGCCCTGAGGAAGAGCAGATGAGAAAGACTTCCAATACTATCAAATTCACAACATTTGTCCACTGGCACCTCTGCAGAGTAACCCATGAGGAATGCTAGAAGACTGTTTGCATATCTCCAGATCCTCCAGATTGGGGCTGCAATCTTTGTACTCAGATTAGTTATCAGTAGTCAGCAAGGCAAAATTACTTCAGGAGGTTCACCCAGATTTAACTCACAATTAACCAGATTTAACTTAAAATGTTAGACTTCAGAAAACATATTTAGGCATTCTTCCTTGGTTACCCAACAGTTTTGAAAGACAGGGATGAGGTAATTGCTCAGCTCCTCCATCCCCAGAAAAGGCTAATGTGTTGCTAAAGGAAACATTCTGAGCTGACTGTGGCCATGCTTTGATTGAGAGCCCACAAATCAAGGAGAGTGTTTGGCTTTGCTAATTCACATATGCTTATGAAAGGCCTGACAGCTGATTGAGAGTATTTTTCATTAACGAACACAATGACAGTAGAGTTTTCACAAAAGTGTTTGTGTCATTAAACACTTTTGTCTTTTTTCAATGTTTTGTTAACACAGGAGTCTGAGTCTTAGAAGATTTGGTCACTCAAAACACATTAGCTTTAATCCAGTAGAGTAGTGACTAGAAGATGGGATTGTACAGTATTAAAATCTTTTCACAGTTTTCAGAATTTTGCAATTTTTGATTATCCTTGAAGAATTTCCAGCTTACTTGAACTTGACATGTAAAAAAAACAGCATCTGATAAATATCAAGGTCCTCACCATAGCCTACATTTTTGCCCAGTGTAAGGAATTTCATGTGATATGTCCTGCACCATTTTAATACTGTGCCTTAGGAAACCCTCAGTTCTCCCAGGAAGAACATACATTTTATGCATGGTAAGACAAAAGAGGTACAAACCCAAACAGTTAGTGAATGGTAACATTTGCCATGATAATTCCTACTATATATTCAATGGACAAGCATTTGTTGGCTTCTTTTTCTTTTTTTTTTTTTTTTTTTTTAATTCAAATCACAACATGGCACTGAAGAGAAGTTTACCAAGGTTTTCTAAGTGCATTGAGACAGTTTTTATCAGAAGAGTGTGGAGGCAAAAGAGTAAAAAGACAGTTGACTAATAAAAAAAAATATAAAAATACTTCAGAATATACAAGAAAAAAAAAAACACATATTCCTTGGGAATTTTGCTGAGGCACAAGTGGGAAATAGCTTGCTAGTAATTAATATGACTTTTTTATACAAAGTTTAATTAATATGACTTTTTTTAATTAATATGACTTTTTTTTACAAAGTTGTGTTTTTGCAGTAGAGAATTACTTTTTTGTATTCGTAGGTAGTTGTGTAGTCATAATAAGGAGAAATGCTAAGTAGAGAAGTGGACAGTAGAAGGCCTCACTGTTCCAAAATAAGGTAGCAGCTTGAGAAAAACAGGATGAGCAGTGTGAGAACAGTAAAACAAAGATCACGAGTTCTCAAAACATGAGAAAGGAGAAATTAAAGGGTTGAAAAAAAAAAAATTGTACATATATGGTATAGAGGAGAGTTGAGTAGCTTGTGAACCTGTAGTACTCAGCCAATGAGGAAACAGGGGAGGTGATCAGGCGTGGGGTAATAGGGAATAAAAGTTTATGATTTGTTTACTAAAATGCGCTCCTGATTGACAGGACGCCCGACATTGCAATCGCGAATAAAATAGCTTCACAGAAGATCCTGTCTGAAGAAAATTATTTGAGATTTTTCTCACAAAACTAAGACCAATAGTCATCCCTTTCACTAGGCAATTAAACATACTTTCAGTATTTACTGGGAAAATCTGGTGGTGGAGAGAGATGAGGAACTTGAGGAGTTTTGCAAAGTTGGGAGAATAAATGATTCCACAAATATTCTTTTTTTTTTTTTCTGTGTGGCTAATGGCAGAGCTATTTTACATGGTAAAAATCATTATTCCTTCCTGGAGCCAAGTTCTATATCGTTCAGAATGTGGTCAAGGTTGAGATTACAGACTGAGAAAAGTAGTAGGAAATTTCTTAAGGTAAATAAACTGAAAGTGATGAAGAAAAAGAATATGTATAGGGTAGATCTTACACAAAAATGGATTTGAAAGAAATAATCATATGCATAATTTTTAAGAGAAAAAAAAAAATGTTCTGAACCAGATCAAAAAAAATCAAGGTCAGTGAAAATGTTGTAGTGAAATCATGCCCACCAAGAATGAGATTTCTGATATAAACTTTTCCTTCCCTAAAATCTATTTAAAAATCAGTCTTGATTCTTCATTTCAACAATCAGTTTTGTTGAGACTATTTTCATCTGTTCTTGTCTTCTGCACTGCCATCGTCCTTTTCCAATTTCAAGAAATTCCTTTTAATATAAAATGAAAATTATCCTGGTCAAGCAGAAATTATACGGACTAATATTGTTAAATGTGTCAAACAAACTTTCTGCATTCCTTTCCACAGCATGTTCTACCTAGCTTTTCTTGCACATTACTGGGATACTGACATTTCAGCAATGCAGAAGCTTTACTGCCAATTTGACTTATTTTTTGGAGGACTACCTTTGATTTTGACGACATACTGTTCCAGTGTTTATGGTAAGCTTTTTGTAAACTCATAAATAAATGGACAGCCAATTTGGTATCCACAGTGAAAGCCCTTCTTAAAATACATTTTTGCTACAAAAAGACTCCAAAGATGTACACAGTTGGTGTTTCATGATTGCTCATTCTTAGAGTATTCATGAATGTCTTTGTTACTTTATGTTTTCTACTTTTATTTTAAACGATATATGGTTTAAAGAATTATTAGTTTTTATTATTATTTTTATTTTTTATGCCAGAGCATAGTTCCAAATGATGATGACTCCTACAGCCAAAAAAAAAAAAAAGTACTAAATAATTTCCTTGATTCCGAAAGTTAATATAAAAGTAGAGTTTATTTATTTCATAACTGTAAGGTAGATACTTTCAGATCTAGGGACATTGCATGTTGGAAAATTCGGAAATAATAATGTTGAAAAATATATATATATGTTGAGAAACACAAGGTTTCACTTGTATATGGGTTCTTTTGCTGTCCTTGCCACAGGTCAAACTGAAAAGGAATTCTAGTCCAATCATATAGTGAACGTGCAAAGTGCTTTGAGATGAAAGGTGCTATATGAATTCAAAAACATTATGAAGGCTTAATGCCACAATACTTTTTAAAAGCCAAATGCTGTTACCTCCTGTCACTTGGCACGAGTCATTCAAATTAACACAATTTTTAGCTTTCCATATTGCTTCTAGTCTGCTGTTGGAAAATCTCCTGAGAGCTGACTGCTTGTTGAATCACAGTGTAAATGAGGTCTTGTAGTTCATTCCCTTACCCTAAAGCAGGGTCAACTGTGCCTACAAAATTCCTGACATATACTGATATATAACCTCTTCCCAAAGATCTCAGATGATGGAGAATTCACAGTCTCTCCAGACATCACTTTATTTTCTATTCCATTCTATTTCCTATTCAGTATCCTATTATGCAAAATGAACTGTGCTTGCAGCGGCATAGAGATATTATTGTGCTCCTGACGAAGTCTGTTAAGTAGACACAAGTATTAAGTGGACTACTTGTATGATACAGCTATATTTCTTTCTCCAGCTTGCTGCTATTAAGAGTAACTGGAACTTTTCGGCAAATAAATTACATAATTTGGTATCCTGTTTTCTAAATTATGGACAATTTTCAACCCTCCTATGTAAATAGTAACACAAGATTTTCAAACTCTGAAGACCACTCTGTGATTCATGTTTGCCAAAGGTGAGGAGTGCCTTTTTATTGCTTGTTGGATCAAGCATTTATTGGTTTACAGAGTATCCACACTCTTGAGGAATATCAAACTGTTCTCAAATTACCTTAAGTCACAATTGTCATTCCTCAGCGAAGAATATATCTGGACCTTACATGCTTTACTAGTGCATTAAGAACATACATGGTGGAAGCATACCAAGCAGGCCAGCTGGTGGAGCTTACGGCTAGCTCCTGATGAGCTCAGGCATAGTGACAACTAGCACCTGTCGTGTTCATGGTGAAAGGCTGTTGACTTCTTCCTCTTAGTCATACCAGAGTAGCCTATTGTTGGGGACTGCTGCCAGGAAGCCAACTTCCCCTTGCTTTCCTATGCAACAGAGAAGCAGCAGGCAAAACTGGCTCCTGCTCTGCGATGAGCAAGCCCAGAGGTGTCAGGAAGCGCAGGGGAGCTTTCCAGTGGCTTTTAGTCCGTAAATATTTATGATATCATTGGGATCTTGTCCCTAGCTCCATTCAAATCCAGAATGGACATTCCTTCAGTAATATCAAGCTTTTAGAAAACGGTTGGGTAGGCCATAAAATGGGGAGAAAAGAGATCACACAATATTTGCAGATTAGTTTGTGGATGTTTGAAGATCCAAGAAAAATTCTCAAGCTTTAGGTGGTATTTTAAGAACATTTATTATTATTATTATTATTATTGATATTAATTTATTATTATTATAGCTTTTCTATTCTGATTTAGAAGACTGCTGTCTTATTCATATTATGATACCATCTGTTGCAGGAAGGGTTAATTCTAGAGAATCTTCTCTTCTAGTTATTTTTAAACATCAATAAATATTCTATGTACCATATAGGTTAGTCAGTAGCACTTTTAAAACCACTTTGAAATTAATGGGCATTTAAGCTATTCAGTTCCTTTTTTTTTTTTACTTCTTTGTAGTTTAAGTTAAGCTTTTCTATTGGTAAGGGATAAAAACACTAAATTAAGAGATATGGATTGGATAGCTTACATTGTCTTTAATCTATAAGGCTAAAAAAAAAAATCCCCAAACTGAGATCTTACTTACATAAGAGAAACTAAACCTAAAAGAGGAAAAATAATGATCCAGGTGACAGTACTGAAAAGTTGCCTAATTTTATGGTATGAGGGGCAGCTAGTGAAGACAAATGTAGACACTGAGAAGTCAGAAAAAAAAAAAAAAAGATAAGCCCTGATAATTGTGCTCTGACTCCTTAAAAATGGCATCCTTAGAGATCATGAAGAGAAATACTAAAGTATATGTCTTTTGTTTAATTAGCATTTTTAATTCATACAGCTGGGTATATAGTATGTGTGTTTGTGTGCCTGTGCATGCACATGCACAAAAAAAACCCACTAAATTATATTGTTACTAATTATGCTATTACTGCTGCAAGTAAAATTTTAGCATTGCTAAATGCAATATTAGCCAGAGAGAAATCAAATACTTAACAGGCAATAAATCAGTGACATAAAGAATCATACTTAGTAATAATATTTTTGACTCTGAAAATCTAATTTTGAGCAAATCAAAAATCCCAGTTTTCTGAACATGTGTTCTTGCTTCTAAAATTAATATTCTTTGCTTTTAGGAAAGGAAGAAGTTGAATGGATGCTTCAGAGTAAAAACTGATAAAAAGAAGGTAGATGTCACATGAATTGCCCTGTAACACTTTCATTAAAATCTTATTTAAACAATGAGTTGGTCTAGAACTTTACTTTTATTTTATCTATTAGTTACAGAAAATATTTTTCACTACTTTTTACATAACAGTCATGTTACTAAGAGACAGATCTTGAGGTTTTCATGTACTTCTTGAAGTAGATTGACTAACAGATTTACATAAAAATTGCAAGACTCATCTTGCTTTCTATGAATGGTAATTTACCATTAAAGATATCACCAGTACGGTTAAAAGTACATCAAACATTCATGAAGGGTGGTTTTTACCACTGTACAGAAAGTTAGTGCTGGAACTAATGTGCTACCGAAAGCTTGTTTAATTCCAAGGCTTTGACAAGAGTTTCTGGATGACAATTGTAGAGTAATCAACTCAGTCTTGTATTCCCTTAATAAAAATTAGGTTTCTCTCTCTCTTTTCCCAGCCACATATTTTTCAAACACTATTTTGTCTATCTTGTTTCCTAGTATTCATCCCATGTATCCTAGCGGTCAGAAATTAATGTTCACTTCTGAATTTTGAAACTGGTTCTTTCATTTCTGGGACACAGGCAAATAATTTGTTACATTGTTTATACTATCCTAAACTGGCCTAAATGTGTGTGCATAAGCATAGGTACATAAAACACATGCAAAAATTGTTTAGAAGTACATTAATCTTGAAAAACTTAAAGACAAGTTCAGTCAGGAGAACATAATTTCTCAACAATTAAGTTGCCACAGAACTGACTTATGCCTAAATATCTTTTTTTTTTTTTTTTCCTGTAACAATTATTCTCTACCTTTGACCTTAGATATCCAATCACTGTATGGCTGTCCAGAGATAATTGAAATGCATTTAAAATACCTTAAAGAAATGCACTTTATTTCTTTTATTCCTGCAGTTCAGCAGTTGCTTTGCCTTGTGTGCACCTCTCCTTACTCCCGCCCCCAAAGTCATGTCACTGTGTCAGTTTTGAGACAAAGAAAGTGAGAAGCATATCTAAATACATGGATGTCAAGGGAGCGATTTACCTAGCAACAGTAACTATGTGAAAGTTTTCCAGAAATGTCTCCCTGTGCATGTGATAGTACCTTAATGGCTTGGATTTCAGAGGATTGACGAAATGGCTGGGAGGATTCTAGCTGAGCAAAGCACCAAACGACATGCAGTGCACATACATTCTGGGAAATATAATGCCATCAGTGCACCAGGGAATTTATGCACATCCTTTCCATTAATACTGTAAGGATTTTTGGTCATAAATCCATAGTTAGAAAAACATTATTTTTCCCTGTGCTACATTAGTTATAAAAAATATGTGAACTGAGGAAACATGTTAGGGTAAATGTTTCTGAGTTGTAATAGCTGTCATTTTTTAAAAGCAAAGCACCACATACAGAATTATCTCAAGTGTTACAACAATAACCCTGAGACCAAGGAGAGGCAAAAAGCTAAGATGACACTGTGATATATAGCTATTTACTGCTGTATCAGTAATGGACGCTGCTGACAGATGACCCAGGGGATCAAGCCCCAGTGTACAAAATGAATAGTTTTGTCTTAGGCAACTGCATTCGATACAGCCAACTGAGAGGAAACTGCATTCACATAAATTCTGCACGGTTACAGGTAAGCATAGTTTAAAATAATGTAAATCCATAATAATCCAATTGCGGACTTAATAAAATCACTGTACATCCATGCTATTTGAATTCAACAAATGATCTAAAGCAAATTCTCCAGATGAGATTGTGGTTCTACCACACCATTTCTGTTCCAGACCATTTCGCCTTTTCCCACATTTTGCCCTCTACTCCTGTAAACTTAGTGTGTTTCAGAAACATATTGTAACCTGAACCACCAGAATTTTAAGATAGATAGCCTATAGTGAGCCCCCAATAAAGACTAGAAACCTCAGAAAAGCCTGATTTTATTACAGAATAAGAATTAACTTTTTATATATAGAAAGTTCAAATTAGATCAGACTGAATAGAAATAAAGAAAGGTTTATATCTAACCCTGCCCATGATATCTTTGCTTCTAGGTGTGGCTTCAGTCAGTCTAGAAATTTTTGATGTTGTAGCAAACTCACCATGTTCCACCTTGGTCATTAAGACTTTTCTCTTTCTGTCGTCTCTGAGGACTAGAAGGCTACTCGCTGTTTCTCTGAGACGGAACCTTCTCTTCGTTCCCTGCTGCACGCTTTCGACCATATACATTTTTCTCCCAGTGAACAAACTCAACTGCTACAACCTCCTGTGCAACTGTGCAACCTCCTTTTCCTTGCAGAGGTTCCCTCTGACCCAGTTTTCCAGAAACTCACAGCTGAGAACATGGAGTTCATCACATCTATGATCATAGCAATATTCTCCTTGGTTCTTTGTCTGAGATACCATTTCTTCTCCCAAGACTTCTTTTGTCTTTTCCTCTGTTACAGCTCTGAGGTCTTCTTAGAATCATAGAATCATAGAATATCCCAAGTTGGAAGGACCCCATAAGGATCATCGAGTCCAACTCCTTCTTCAATATGGTTTACCAAATGCATTCGTATATTTCTGCCTTTCCTACATGGTATTTCTTCAACTTGGAGTCTTTTTCAGAATTTCACTCCCCCCTCCCCCTTTTCCCTAACAATGATTCTGACTATTCATCTTTCCCTTTTCCAACTCTTGTCAGAAAAGGTATGCACTTCCTCTACATCAGGCAGTTTCTTCTATCAGACCATCTGTTCTGGAGTGATCCCTTTCTCCTGAAGCTTACCTTCCCATATCAGTAGTAACTTTTTCTTTTGAGACTCTTCCATTGGTCCTCAAAGGGACAGAGTATGATAACATTAAATTGGTGGTATCAGGGTGGAGAGATATGACTCTGCTCTCAACTAATGATTTTACAAGTGGTGGAAGAATATTGCCTTCTCTCAGCTTTGAAATGTATTCACTAAAGATTAATGGAACCTCAGGCAGAGATCAATATCATCTGGTAGGAAGCACTACCAACCAAAATTATCCCCAGCACTGAGAGAAAAACATTTTACGTAAATTGGACAGAATTGGACACTCAGTAAAATTCTGCTGACAGGTCCAGTGACTTTGCTGTTCTGTTCCATTCTTGCTGAAAAGACATTTGTAATTACAAGTCTTAAAAAACTTCAGGCTTTTCCTTTCCAGAGAACTGGGGACTTTTTAAAGTTCTGCTTTAACAAACTGTAGCTAAGGTGCTGTGATTTCCGTTATTTGGACATTGACTTCTTACTATATACACACCTAAAGATTTTGCTGATTTAGTTTAAATATACACGTGACTGGTTCTAGCCACTCACTAGCTACCATAAGCTGTTTCACTGGTAAGCAGCAGTAAGTAGGCAGAAATTATGTCCATGATACACGTTAAGAGACCAGTGGTTGAATAATCTCAACATGTTCTAGCTTTAGCACTCCCAAGTTATATTCTCTTATTCATTTTCTTGCTATCAAAATCTCTTTTAGTATATTTAGGCCCATGTTATCTCGCTAAAACATGCAGACCATATGCACCCTCTCTGTCTGCCTGAATGGTTCATCTAATCTGAACAACTGAAGAGGTTAGGTACTAATTTGACATAAATGTCCAGCATGTATCTGAATAATACCTTCTCCTCCTCTCTGCTTCACTCTGTGTTAGTTAAATCTGGCTTTCCTCTGTGTCTAAACCAAGAAAATCATAATCTTCATTGTTATTCCTTTAACAGACAAACGCATCTGTTGACTGAAGCAGATACTTAGTCAATGATGTCCCATCATGTTCTAGAAAAAAAAAATCTATAAAAATATCAAAAATTTACAACATTTAGAGTTAACGAGTACTATTTTCCCTTCTAGCAGAGGATTCACCTGTTAGTAAATACTGATCTTTTGGGAAAGCTTGCATATATAATATCAATTGTCTTTACGGTGATGCAGGAAGATGGAGAGGCAGCCACTGTTCCCGTTAGCTCAGTCCTTCCACTGTTTTGACAAGATTCTTGCCAGAATAGAGAATTATCTACTCTGGTTGAGGAAGATTCTCATTTCAAGTTGCTACCAGCACAGAAAATAATAGCCACTGCTGACACACCTCTCCACTAAACTGTGTTCATGGGCACATCCTGAAAAAATGTTTTCACAAAGTCTCAGATCTTGAAAAGGAAATCTAAAGGCAAAATGTTGTGTCTAGCACTTTCATTAACACTACTCATGTCAGGCAGGACCAGCTGAAGTTCTTTAACGCTTTTCAACAAGCAAGTTAAAATCTTGTTTTAGACGAAAATAACCACAATAACAAAAATATAGTATTCTGTATTCAAAATTAGGCAAAGTAATAAATTGAACTGCGTGTGCTACTAATTTTCAAGTGTGCATGAAATTCTGGAAATTTGTTTTCAGAAAGTTCAATGAAATCAATTAAATCGGGCAGAAGTAATGTTAGATACACATTCAGAAGCAAAATTTACAACTGGATTCAAATTTATTCCAAAATTTTCTAGTATTACAATTGGAGATAAAATAATTCAATATGGTACATGATTTTTTCAAAACCTAATAGGAAAAGCATTTACGCAATACAGTCCCCAAACTACAATTTAGAGACTACAAATAGGAGTATTCTGTATTCTCCATGCATATCCTTATAATAGTATGAATGTTATTTATAAAAATTAATTGCAAAATTGTTAGTTAAAAAAAAAAAACAAAACAACTATGGCACCGTAATTTCTCAAAAAATTATTTTCTTAATTAACTGTGTATGCCAGCTGTGCCTGTTTTTTTTTTTTTTTTTTTGTCAGATTTTCAAAAGATTGTTAGGTTATTTTCCAGGTACCTATCACTCAATTAAAAATAAAAATAAAAAAATCCAGTACACATCAAAATACAGCCTGTTATAGAAATTTGTTGTGACAGATTTAAACTGGGTGAAATTCTACAGTATTTGTAAAACTGTTGTATTTCAATTCCGGTAAAATGAATTATTTTCAAAGTACAGTGACTGTACATACTGTCATTGCTGTACAAGGTACATTTATGAAAGTACCTGGGCAAACAACAAAGCATACCTTTTGATAAAAGGACACTTGTTTAACTGGCATAGCATTTATGACTCAATTTGTTGTATTGAAAATGGCTCGCTTCATGATTGGTTACCAATTTCATAGAATCACTGAATGGTTTGGGTTGGAAGGGACCTTAAAGATCACCCAGTTCTAATCCCCCTGCCATGGGCAGGGACACCTCTCAAAAGGCCAGGTTGCTCAAAGCCCCATCCAACCTGGCCTTGAACACCTCCAGGGATGGGGCATCCACAGCTTCTCTGGGCAACCTGTTCCAATACCTCACCACCCACATAGTAAAGAATTTCTTCCTTATATCTAACCTAAATCTATTCTCTTTTAGTTTAAAGCCATTACTTCTTGTCCTATCACGACATTACCTGACAAAGAGTCCCTCCCCAGCTTTCCTGTATGCCCCATTTGGGTACTGGAAGGCTGCAATGATGTCTCCCCAGTCTTCTCTTTTCCAGGCTGAACAGCCCCAACTCCCTCACCTTCTCTTCATGGGAGAGGTGCTCTGTCCCTTTAATCATTCTCATGGCCCTCCTCTAGACTCACTCCAACAGGCCCATGTCCTTCTTGTGCTGGGGGCCCCAGAGCTGAATGCAGTGCTCCAGGTGGGGTCTCACGAGAGCAGAGCAGAGGGGGA
The DNA here is from genome assembly GCF_964034855.1 of Anser brachyrhynchus. Taxonomy (NCBI): domain Eukaryota; kingdom Metazoa; phylum Chordata; class Aves; order Anseriformes; family Anatidae; genus Anser; species Anser brachyrhynchus. Next base: position 84,311,328 of record NC_137695.1, on the reverse strand, counting down.
GAATTACCTCCCTTGACCTGCTGGTCACACTTCTATATAGTTCATATATTCCTTTGTGTGGTTTAGTAGAGTTTAATATTTAGTGGTAGTTTTCAGGGGTTATACTTTCCAAGAAAAATTATTTTGGTTCAGTAATTGAAATGAACATTAGGCCCAACATTTTTTTTTTTTCCTTTCTTCTATTAAACCTATTACACAAGCTTAACTTTTTAAAAAAATACTACAGATATACTTACAAATTGAGATCTACCATAGATTTCCAGGTTAGAAACTACAAAACCCAGTCAAGGGTGTTAAGCTCTGCCCACTGCTACACAGAAAAACAACTGTTTGCTAAGATTTAATTGCTGCAGTTGGAGTCAGCTCTGACTTAAGCATTAGTAATTGCTGAACTTTTGGAAATCAGCCTGCCTGTGACAGCCAAAAATTGTGGTAAGGGCATTTGGCTTATAGCAGGTTATGGTGTTGTAAACTAATAAAACCACATAGTTCTTTTATATGACTATCAGTTCGTTTTATTAACATGATGCAGCTGGTATGATAAGCATTTGCGTATTATTTATAAGAATGACGTTTACTGCTATGCAGATTGAAAGCATTTTACCTCATTCTTACATGGACTGAGAAACCTAATGATGAGAATTCTACCGTGGTGTATGCATTCCTCTGTGTGACTTACAGTTCTCCCATAGTCCTATTTCTATTAAAGCTTTCATATAATCAGCCTTATTACAGAACATTCTTTTTAACATTTAAATACTTTGAATATTTTTTACAGGTATTATTCTGGAAATTCATCTAATAAAAACAATTGTCTGTGGATATAATTTCATGACACTGACAATTACTTAATTGGAGCAATTCTTTTTCCTACATGATGTGCCATTTAAATGATTTTGTTGAATTTAACTGTCAATAACTGGGGAGTGGGAAGGATACCCTCTGTACCTCCATTTTCACATTTCTGAATGAGAAATAATAATGTTAAAACCTGCATGAAATGTATTGCACAGTATGTGAAACTGACTGATACATTTTTCTGTCTTCCCTAATGGATTATGAAGTAGTTGACTTTTTGCCAGAATATTCCCTCATTACTTGTTCAACTCAAAAAACCCTCACCATCCACTCAGTATCTCTGTCTGAATTGTCAATAAAGAAATCATCAACTAAACTGAATATATGGCTTTGAAGTTAGAGTTGTATAAAGCATACAAAACACTAACTAGCTATAAAGCCCTAATATATATGGTGAAATTAAAGGGAAAAGCACAGTTGCCATGATAGTACTGGACTTGCATCCATAGTGTTTCAGCCATGAGATGACAGTTTCAGTGTAAAGGATTAATAAACTAGACTGGAAGTGTAGCGTGAGGGCAACCCTTGAAGTTGGCACAGCCACCAATTGATGGATCAGTGTTAGAACATGAAATGGATAAATGCAGTTGAAGAAACAAAATAATCATTTTATCAGCTCATTGCTATCATTGACAGTGAGTACCACTGCAAAAGGTTGCTCCATGTAAGCAGCTCAGGTACTGCAGCTGCTCTGGTTGTTAATAAGAAAAGTGTTTCTCTCCAAAAATACTCACATTTCATATTATTTGTTGTAGCATTCAGGGAAGTGGTGCACCTAAGATATACAGAAACAAAAATCAGTTCCAGATTATAAAGTAAAAACCTCACTGAGAAAACTGCAAAAACTGAGTGTCTGGCAAACAAAGCCAGAAAGGAAAAAAAACAAAAAACCAAAGAGTCCTTGTTGTTCAAAGACTGATTCTTCTAAAGTGTCATCTTCTTCCAGAAAAGCCTGAGAGACAAAGCAAAAGCAAGATAGGAAGTGTTGGATCTGTTCTGGATCTTCAGGAGGTGCTCAGTGCTTAGAAGGATTATGGTTGGTGTGTCGCAAAGGGAAAAATTCAGTATATATATGATATTATAGTACAAATATTTCAGCTGTATTCTTGTGTACGTTGACATTCTGGCAATTATTACCTGCAACGATTAGTCAAAACCTGTAAAATAATTTGATAATTTGAAACAAACAAAAAATAGAATCTCACTCATACACTTTCTGTTTAAATAATCACTATACTGTAATTTTGCAGTTGAAGAAGAACATTTTGAAACATTTAAGCCCCCTTGATTTCTTATGGTATGACCATTTATCAAGTAAGCTATGAATTCCAGGTGCTTTGCATTCACATGGAGCCCTTTAAATTATGCCATTATGACACTAAGCCTTTGCAGTGAGTTCATCAATATACTAAGAACATTCTTTGTCACATTCTGCAGGAAGCTTACAGATGTTGACAGCTGCTTCTATGTCTTCAGGGCAGTCTTGGAGTAAGAGGACAATATAAAGACTTAACCTTGGAATGGCAGTGTTCTTCATGCAGTTTAAATGTTGAAGATTGCGATAAAGAAACTTAATATCTGTAATGTTTTAGTGGTTGAACTGCACTGTGATATAAAATTTCTAGAGAATATATAACAGTAGTAAAGTATCGCCACTTTGATCAAGGTATATCACAGCTAGTTGTGTTCACATAAGGGCTAGCAAACAAGAACACTGGCTGTGTAGCTCATGCTTTATTCACTACTTCAAAGAACAGGCAGAATTTCAATTTCATTATTATTATAATCTGTAAATACAGTTTTGATGTGGTCAGATTTCTATCACTAGGGAAAGAGATAATACCTGTTAATTTTACCTTGTTGGTATTGGCAATATGAGAAGCTTCAAGTAACCCGTGGGCTGTGATACATTCAGGCACCTGAAGAGAAACACAGACGTGTTGATGTTCTGTCTTTAATGAAGAACTTTGATGTCTTGGCCTTCTGCTGTTCTAGTGGAATTAATGGGAAGAAGTCTGAGATCAGTTTTATATACAAATTCATATACTTTGTTACTATGAGAAAGAAAAGTATCATCTGCTCATGTGGATTACAGGATGAAAGTGTGAATATGTTTTTAATTACCATACTGTCTTTTGCTAACAGTCTGGGTTGATCTTGTATATTTTACTACACTTGAATTTCATTCTCGTTTAAAGCACCCCTCATTCCAAATCAATCACTACAGAATTGTCTTTCTGGGCATTTTTGGAAAACAGGCTTCCTGCTGTATGATCCCCAAAAAAGGCAACATAGCAAAAAATCTTCTGTGTATGTTAGAAAATCTGGTCCGCTCAGTATCATGGGTATACTTTATATCACAGTGACACTGGCAATTCCACATGATCCACAAAGTTGCAGAGCTCCCAGCCAGTGGCATCTGTATGAAGAAGTTTCTGAAAATTCACAGAAAGCATTAGCAAAGTTGTTTTTTTGTTCTTCATCTGTTCTGGTCCATCTGGTCAATTCCTCTTTCTTCCATCTCCACTCACGTAAGACAAGATCTTTATAGATAATATGGCAAATATTCTGAAGTGAAAAATTCTCTTGAGCTCTTCCTCTTTCTTTCCATTTTAGTCACTAAGCAAACAAGGAAGCACAAGCAAGCTTCCTTACAACCACAATATTAACTTGTGAATTTTAGTGCAGCAAGACAGTTTGAAAGCTCATTTCTTTTATAATGAATAAAAAAATAAAAACAATTTAACATATTGAAGTTCAATAGAAGTACCTCTTGCATGCCATAACTGTGAAAATAATGCTTTTAAAAATCAAGAGCAGGATAGAGTTTCAAATGTTCTGTAATTTTACTTTTCCTTAGATCTAAGGATAGTTTTAAACTTCTGCGTTCCAAAGCATTCAAACCAAAACACACTGAGATATAGATATCAGGGCTCCATCACCCTAACAACAAACTGTACAGTGCAAAGATAGAGTTGCTATGGATCCATTGTCCTTTTCTTTCTGGATATGCAATAAAACTCTATTTTGCGAGCAAAAAAGGAGACAGCTCCTGTAACAACTATCTTGAGAACTCCCTCTGCTCCAGATTTTGTACCAACTTGGTAGATATTATTTAGGAAAATAAATAAGTAAATAAAAATAGACTCCCTACAATGCATTTTCTTGTGTTAACACACATGATGAGCATGTATTTATTTTCAGAGGTAATAATGAGTAGTCTATATATATGCTACAACTTTTAGAGGTACGGTAAGGAAGCAGCAGGAGCTAGTTGCTCTAGAAGGTAAGGCAAGCCAGGAGTGACAGCAGGACAGGAGGGGCAGTGTCCTCAAAGATAAGGACATAGTCCCATGATTCCCAAGAAAAAATGAACACTTCCAGTGATCAAGTTCATCTGATGGTCCCAATCACAATGTTAGCTTATAGCCACAGGACATTTCCAAGCTCAATCTGGAAAGTCAAGTCCACAGGTCAGGATCAGTAAGATATATGGCTGACCACAGACAGAGATGAAACATAGCTCTGGCAAAGACAAGGCTAAGCATTTTGACTTAAAAACACCTGTCATGCAAAGAGGAGTAAGTTGCCAAAAAGGATTCTCACAGCCCTTTCTCTCTGAGCTGTTTTTACAGCACTCTTTCCCTGAGTCCCACAGTTACACAAGATCAGATCTGGCATTGAGCACAGGCAGCTAAACCCCAGTGGAGAAGTGGGGAATAATGTAGGTCTCTGACAGATAATTAGGAATGTTAAATTTTGTAACTGTGCTACACCTGGTGTGAACAGTTACTATTGGCCTTCATAAATAGAATAAATTAATAACAACTCCACTGCATTTATCTGAAGACCTCAAAGCAATTTAGAACAATTAATGAATTAAGCTTCTTACCAACTCTTTGATGTGGAGAATTAGTTTTATCTCCAGCATACAGATGTAGAAGTTGGACACAGCAAAAGAAATTGTAAAGTCAACAGCAGTTTGACCTCAATGAGTGAGGCCAGGATTTCATCCATAGAAGTCAATTGAGTTTCCTAGGATCACAGAAGGGTCTTGAAGTTCCTCTGTGTTGTATTGATAGAGTTCTTATTACAGTTGTAGGTTTGCATTACTTTTTTTTTTTTAAAGCAAAACATTTGTTGCAAAAACAAGGATAAAAATTACAACCCCTTTACCTAAGGCTTATGATTTAATCCTAAAATTGTCCTTGCTTACTTTGTAACACAATATACTTTTTACCTTCCTTCACTTGATTGCTTTGAACCTTGAGAGTGTAGTATGTACTGAGTACATCTAAAAATGATTCCACAATTTCTGCAGTTTTGACCAAATACAGACTACTCATAATTTCATAATGCTTAGCTGTGTTCCATTTTTTTTTGCAGTTAGTAAAAAACAAACAAAAAAATTTCTTTCTATAAGCTGCAACTATTTACAAAACCTTTATATTTTATTCCATAAACATATATTCAATTTTATAAGTTCTCCCAGTGTTACTTACTACTCTTCCTCCTCTCCTTATTTTGAAATACAGTTGTTTCAGATACAAAGTGAAAGCAAATTTGAAATCTCCCGAAAGCACAGATTATGGACTTTTTCTATTCTGAGTGAAAACATGCAAGAATAAAGAACTTATTTAAATTTATACAACATTTGATTATTTTTTTTTTAATTTTATTTCATTAGCTGTTTTCTTTTATGTGTTGCCATATATCCATTTATATATACATATAGCCAGGTGCAATTAAACACGCATGCTAAATGCTGATTTTATGTATAGGACTTAGATTTTTCTTCAATTCTGTTCCTTTAAAAGCATCAAAGTGTTCACCAAAATGAAGACCTAGAATTTTCATTTAACCCAATCAGAATTCCAATTTTAGGGAGGGAAATCTAAATGTACATCTAATGTTATATATATTATATATTATATATATATAGTTGCTCAAACTATTCTTCATTTTAGGTCGTTTAGTTAAGCCCTGAAGCATTTTTTTCCTAAAGCTTAAAAGTTTTTGATATTTTTTCCATACATTTCTTTTTCCTCAGCAGTTTAACCCTTGGTTGTATTTCCTGTTTACTCAATTCTTCCCAGTTTCCCTAGAATTTGCCTCATGTACTTCCATTTTTTTCACTCTGAATGGCAAACACACACAAAAAGTTTTAAGCAAGATATTCCATAGAATTTCAACATTTTCTAGATGGTCTGTACTTATAAAGAATAAAATTCTTTCAGTATCCTTCCTTCTTACTAGCTTTCTTTTGCAGTGCTGTAACCATAAACTGGTTCAATGGAACATGATATCAAGGTTTATGAACGCAGCCACTGTAGTCCCAAAATTATTGAGATACCCAGTCACAGTGATTTACTGTAAATTCTCCCTGCCTTCATGGGTGTGCATACTCACGGTGGGCAGAAATTGGTCCTGCTCTAAAGTGATTTAGGAAAGAATCAAACTGTCATGTTTTTGTAGGGTCTGGTTTTCATTTATTTATTTATTTAATATATATATATATTTTCTTTCTCTTTCCTGGAAACAAATGACAAAAAAATTATTGGAAATGAAGCACCTGCAGGGCATGAAAATGAAAATATAAATATAAGCATATCTAGTAAAGGGCTTTAACAAAACTCCTGTTGAACAGGAGGAGAAAAAACAGAGTGTATATGCTAGCATGTAGAACAAAGAAGATAAACATTGACATTAAGGAATGAAATTAATAATAAACTAGGTTTTTATCTGGTTGCAGACTGTTATGGACTGTTATGTTATGGATTAAAATTATACAGTTTAATATGAATTTTAATATGAAAAAGGAAAATTAATTTTCATTCATATGAAATTTATTGTACTATGTTATTGCTGAATTTGTTTGATCATGTGACAGTAATTCAGCATCTTTCCATAGTGTACACCTCCAACCTCCTCACCAAAATAAAAAGGAAAGAATCAGATCTCATTATCATTATTGGATTGGAGAAAGTTATAAAGGGAAAAAGATAACAGAAGGCCAACTGTCTATGCTGCAAATTAGAATCACCTTGCAACAAGGTCAGGACACAGCAGCCCTTTAATCAAATTCTATACTATTTGTATTTGTAATATTGACAAATCTGAATTATAATGAAATACTATTTGTTCCCTGCTGTTGAATGTTTCTGTTGTAATGACTATTGTGATTTTAGCCAACTGAGTTTATAATTCACTTTCTTGGCTGAGACTAAAAAGTTAAAATTGAAAGAAATAAATGAGAGGTGGAAAAGAGTGTAAGTATGGGTGGAGTGCAAGCAAAAATGATAAAAACGAAACTTTTAAATCTTTTTATTTACCTCTAGTAGAATCTGTCAGTTTAGTACCACATTGCTATCCAGAAGTACTTAGAACAGTGCAAACTAAAAGTGGCATATTGCCATTAATATTCATTAATATTAATATCATTAATATTTGCATATTTTAGTCATGTAGTCACTGCAATCTTACGTGGGTCATTGCAAAATTGCTTGTCATGTCAATTTCTTTGACTCTTGGATACTAATAAGATTATTTGATCTGTGGGCATGTTTTTAATAGTCTGTTAGTCATCACTAAGATACTCCAGCAGTAATTCTGGAAAAAAACTAGTCAGGGACTTCATTCACTGTCTTTTAAATAAGGTTACATTATAAAAAATAAAACTTATAATAGTGTTGTTGAGCACAAAAGAATGAAATCTTTCCTGAACCTTCCTAAAGATGCTCTCCTACGCACACAGGTATAATCTTATGATTGACTTTCCCTAGTTTTTTTTTCTCAATTTCATGCACTTTCTCCAAAATTCTCCTTGCTTTTTGCTACTTTAGCAATTGTTACCTGAATCATAAAAATCAGTAAAATAAAACAATTTTATGAGATTATAGTGTCAGTTTCTGCACATTCAGAGCTTCAGCAACCTCCAGAAACTGAGAGATTATTCCCTACAGGGGAACATTAATGGGAGAGGTATAGGATGAACTATGAGGAAGTGACATGTTCCAGTCTCCATTGGCTTATTAGGGAACCAGAAACATTGATTTTTCACATCAGACTACAATCTTATTTCAAGCAAGAATGTTCTATTTCTTTCATTACCTCCAAAATACCTTCCTAAAATGAAAATTAATGTCTTTTGGCCAATCAAAGTCATGTAATTGTCAAGTATCTCATATCCTGATATTATGTGGTATCCTGATGTTAGTAGGAACTTGGCATGCACAGGTCCAAATTTCTGTATCAAATAGAGGTGAAATAAAGTGGAAACCTAATGCTCCAACCTTTACATTAAAAATATTACTAGTATGTTTGAAATCTATTACTACTGTAGGACAACTTGAATATTTTCAGATTGTGAAATTTGTCATATTACATTTGCAACACAGGTAAAGACAGATTACACCTAATGTATAGGTGTTCCTATATCAGATATTAGAATTTCCCATCAGTGAATAGCATGCAAGATTAAAAATTACAACAAAGAACTAAATTTCTACGAATGCATGACAACATCCTTCTGTGTTTATAGGACCTGAGGCCGAAAGAATTCCAATAATGCCACTTACAACCCTTTTAATACCCATTTAGGCCTTTGTTACAAATAAAACTTACCATGAGGTGTTCAAGCATTACAACAGTTTATATCCAGAAGATTTTCCTGTTAAAGAAGAATTGCGTATCTTGGTTAGGAAACCATTAATTTAAGAAAACATTATCCTTCTTGGTTCAAGAATCACAATTTATTATTTGTTTATTTATTTTATTTTATTTTTTATATTCTGACAATGCACTCAAATTAGATTAGATAGCAAAGTTAAAAATGTTTTGGTGTTTATGTTTTATCTTCCCTCTTCTCCTTCATTTATGTTTTCTTTCTATATTTTCCCTTTGTGGGAAAAGAAGGAAAGGGGGGAAAAGATCTGGAAAACAAGGGAAAACTCAGAACTGCAAAATAACATTTCTTTTGTGCCTGCTTTGTCTTCTATATTTTAATATTAATTAATATTCTTAAATAATTAATTAATATTATATATTTTATGTGAAAAAGGAAAAGAAAGGAGGACTCAAACAACAACAACAGCAGCAAATCCAAAAGCAAACATCAAGGGCAAAAAAGCAAACAGAGAAAGCAATCTTAATCACCAAACTATGAGTTACCTGACCATTACTGATTATTTCTTCAGAAGTTCCACCTCAACAAACCACTATAAAACAATTCAAAAAAGAAAATAGGTGTTTGATATATGGCACTGATAAAGGACCAAGGAGGAATTGATTGTAAAAAAAACAAGATAAAAAAAGTTTCAGATGATCATGTTAACAGCTAATTCTGTGTGTTATTCCTTTTCCCTCCCTTTTGTCTGTGAAGAAGCAAGATGCTCATTCATGATATCTTGCAGGTTTGAATTCAAAGAACTATGCTGCCGTGAAGTCCAGGGAGGTCCATACTTGACATAGCAGCAGAGGTTGGATTCCCCACAGATTTGCTATATGAATATATAGGAAAGATTTTGTTTCTATCTACCTTGTTTTTACCCTATGAACGTGATCTAAACTCTTGGCTGTATAAAGTCAGCAGAGCAGAAAAGAACAACAGTAGCAGTGACTACTCAACTCCTCAGAGAAAATATGGCAAAAGCAGCTGAATTTTGTTTAGCAGTCAACATTTGGAACACTTTATTACAATCTGGACTCAAGAGTAAGATTAAACTTTTTATAGACTTTTTACTCTTTAACCTGAACAAACATGGAAAAAACATAAATGAGTAATACTGAGTGACAACTATACACAGAGGAGATACAGAACAGGCTGATGTTATATTTTCGCTCTGGGTCATCACCCTGAAATTCTCTTGTGATCTGTAAAACAACATTTACACTGTGAACTTGCACTTTACAACCCATAACATGATTTTATTTTTTAATGACAAATGAATTATTGTGAAATGAAAACAAGGCATGTTTCACTCACAGAACAGTTGCTTGAGTATGAAGTTTAAAGGCTCAATATAAAGAATGATTTCTAACCCATTATTATTTTGAAAAAAAAAAGTATATATATATTTAGCTGATGTTATGATTTGACGCTTGGGACAGTCAGAGTAATTTCTGGATGTATGATGCTAGCACTGCTGTCTTACCAGGCGGATTTAGGTGAGGACAGGCCTGGCACAAACCCATGTCTCTGCTCTGTTATTATTTTTTAGTGTATGTGTCTTATGTATGTCTTCTTTCCTGCCTCCATAGGGAAATTTGCATGACGGTCAAGCAGTATCCAGTTCTAAATCTCAGATTTATACTTGTACCTAATATTGATAAGACGTTTAAGTGACTCTCATATTTACACTGTAGTTCGAAATACTATGTGTATGATTCCTGCAGTTGTATTTTACACTGCTGTTTAAACAGCACACTATGTGGGCAGAAGTCAGTGAAAAGTTACATAAAAGAACACAAGAACTGAATTCCATCTGAAATTTGTTCTAGCCACCGTAAATGGCACATAACACTGGGCAGTGACTGATTTACAGAGTACTTGGTTCAAATAATTTCCATTGTGTTGAAGCTGTGAATTGGTCATTATCTTCTCTTAACAACCTCACAAATTTGCTTTAAATCTTCACGTTAGCATACTTTAAAATGATTCAGAATTATTTATTTATTTATTTATTTTTATTTCCTACCTTGTTTCCACATTGCCATTTCTATGGTTTTTTTTTTTTTTTCCTTTTTCTGGTTTCAAAATCAGGCAGTCTTGCAACAGCATGGATTCCATTTGAAATAAGTAAATGCATTTTCAGCTGTGGCCTCAGCCCTGGAAAGGTCCCTCGCATTCTAATCTTAACTCCCATATAATAGGGAAGAAAGGTTCTTCCTGCCTTACATGGCACGTAATCTTAGTGTAGCCTTAAATGTAAAATGTTTTTCTAATGTTTTGTGGTTTAGGTGGTTTGTGAATTGCAAAAATAAATGATAAGAATACAAGCTAAATTTGACAATAGAAATGCACTCTGGATGAAAATGAAGGCATGTGTAGGTTTCTTTATTGACAGCATCAGGAGCAAAATCCCATCTACCTCCAATATAATATCACAGCTATTGTATAAATAAGATGGGAGATATTTTAATTCATTTTGTTTTTAAAGGGGGAAGCAGAGATATCTTTGGATATAACAGCTTTAATATATCTGTAACACTAGCATGCTTGAATAAATTAATTCTTTAGCTTCAGAAATGGGTTAAAATGTCCTTAAATGATTAACAGGATGAGTGTGCAACATGCATCACTTAAGTATTTTATTATATTGTCTACATTCTTTGAAATCATCATGATGTTGGTGAGCTGTTACTACAGAAACAGGTACAGAAGTGCTTTTGGATTGTTTGTTCCTTTTCAGATCCTTTTGCAAACCTTCTGATGCTACTGTAGCCAACTCATATGAACTTCTAATGCTCTTAGTTTGCTTTAACTGCTAGAAAAGCTTCTAAACTGTAGTTCATTTTCTTTTCCAAACCCACAGTATACAGGCTGATTTTACTGAGTTTTCCTCCAAGTTGTAACCTGATTTGAAGCCCTTCTTACTCAGGGAAAAGCATTACTAGTAGCAACATGGTAGAGAGGTAGAAAGCTGCCAATCAAGTAGCTCAGGTATTTTTCTGTTCTTCTGTAATGACCCATTCAAAACCCGTAACTGGCCAATTATCACTAGACATCAGTTAGGCTCAGCCACCAGAGAGTACAACGTGGGTCCCTTTCTCCCTTTTACTCTACAGATATTTTTATTTTATTTTATTTTATTTTATTTGTTTTGTTTTGTTTTTCTTCTACAGACTTTTCTGGGCTCCACTCTTGTAACAGAACTCAGGGTAGCACATATTCATGGCTCCTGTCTTGTAATGTCTGAACTGATTCTTTTGTTACTGTGTTGATAAGGGACGTACACTTATTACTGTATAGCTTCAGAGACTTCCAAATCTTAACAGCCAGAACACTCCCACTCTTGCCTCCATACTCGAACGGAATGTGCTTAAAACACTGCAGTTAAGTCTTTCTTACTCTTGTGGGAGTTAATTGAACAATAAAGTCACACTTCTGTTGTCCTATTAGACATATAGTTGTCTTTCACAACAAGACAGACGCCAAGGCCATGAAAAAGCTTGAGACTGATGAATGAAACTGGGAAAAGCATGCTGTCATTCTTCATGGCTGAGAAATAATATGCCTCTAGATTTAAAGTGATGCTATCAGAGTAATATATCTTTGTCAGATAAATAAAAAATGTCTCTCAGTTTTCTCTATTTTTCATCTTATGGATGACAGTCTATCATCATGAGATATGGAGGAAAGTAGTTTATAATTAAATGGCTGGAGTCTGGACAGTGTTCATTTGCTGAACATTCCTTTGTGATGTTTCTTATCAAAGCAAATGGGTTTTAGAGTTGGCAACAGTAAGATAAAATGACAAAAAATACTGTCTTGGAGTGATATAACCACATGCTAACTGTGTCCTTAATGAAAGTACCACAGACCTTCAAAGCAAATGTCTTTGAACAGGGAATACTCTGTAAGAAAACAAGATTGTATATTTATTTATTTATTTATTTATAAAGAGCACAATTCTATACAGTGAATTATGTAATATAAAAATACCACACAGCGTTCTTTCTTCTAGACGGATAAAGCTCAAATCAGTCTTTGCTTTAGCTGACATCCTCCAATAAATACAGCATTAGGTGACAGAACCAAAGTTTTTAATGGGTGAAGCCCAAGGAATCCAGAAGTGCTTTTCAGTTCTTGCATCCAAAGGAGTAAGTATTTCCTAATAGCCACAGATGTTTATAATGTTTGTCAGTGACTAACAATAACGCTGTAATTTGGTTTAGTATACTGGAACATCTCAAGCACAGTCACCTGTTTATTTCGTTACTGAGAACTTTTGACCTGCTTGTTAGGCAAGACGTCATTACCTTACAGGAATTAATTGTCATACTAATTAGAGGATAGGAACTAACATATCTGTTGTAGTGAAATTTATACATTGCAATATCTTCTATTGCTGGTTTTTTTATTTATTTATTTATAGATTTTTGATGAACATAGTGGTGATAGCACAATGTTTTAGTTGTTGCAGAGCAGTGCTTACACTGAACCAAGGACTTGTCAGCTTCTCATGCTGCCCTGCCAGCAAGGTGGCTGGGGGTGCACCATGAGCTGGGAGGAAACATAGCAGGACAGCTGGCCCAGGCTGGCCAAAGAAACTATATGGCATCATGGTCAGCAATAAAAGCTGGGGTAAAGAAGGAGGAAGGAGAGGAACATTGAGAGTGATGGTATTTGTCTTCCCAATAAACCATTACATGTGATGAGCCCTGTTTTCCTGGAAGTGGCTGAACACCCATCTGCTTATGGGAAGCAGCAAATGAATTCCTTGTTTTGCTTTTGTTTTGCCTATAAAACTGTCTTTATCTCAAACCATGAGTTCTCACACTTTTACTTTTCTAATTCTCTCCCTCACCCCACCTGGAGAGAGCGAGCAAGCAGCTGTGTGGTACTGAGTTGCCTGCTGGGTTAAACAACAACAGTACCTTAAAACACAGGGTGGCAAGGAGGGTTGCTGTAGGAAAAAAAATAGCAATAACAATAATAATGAAAAAAACTTTTCAGTCTGTTCATAGGGAGACTTGCTTCAGGTAGAAAAGTCCTGCAAGGGGTTACGTCTTCAAATGCCTTCTACTTTTCAGGTAGGCATATGCAACAGATGGAAGACATAAGGTCTTTTTGCATGATGGAAGAAGTAATGATACTTTTTATTTAATATTTTTACCATAATCTGACTTCTCATTTCAAGTTCAGTCCCTTGCTGTGGTTTTGTTCTCTTAATAATATCTGTTGCCTCAGCTAAATGCTGAGGCGCTTCTTTATTTACTTCATAGAAAGAGAATCATTCAGGTCGGAAAAGGCCTCTAAGATTATCTAGTCCAACCTTTAACTTATTACTGACAAGCCCACTGCTAAACCATGCTACTAAGTTCTACATCTACATACTTCTTGAAGACCTTCAGGGATGGTGACTCAACCACTTCCCTGGGCAGCCTATTCCAACGCTGTACAACCCTTTTAGTAAGGAAATTTCTCCAAATATCTAACCTAAACCTCCCCTGGTGCAACTTGAGGCCATTTCCCCTTGCTTTTTCACTTGGTGTGTGGGAGAAGAGCCTGATCCCCACCTCACTATCACCTCCTTTAGGTTGTGAAGGATAATAAGGTCTCCCCTGCAACTCCTTTTCTCCAAGCTAAACAACCTCAGCTCTCTCAGCTGCTCCTCATAAGACTTGTTCTCTAAAAAAGCTGATCTTTCACATTATTCTACAAAATCGATTGGTTGACATTGCTGCTTGCCTTTCTACACCAAACTAAGGTATCTGATAACAGTACTTTCACTTTTGCTATTAGTTTAAGAAAGTCTTCTTGAGTTGAGTCATTGCAGCTACTTAGAGAGGTACTAGAATTTCTGGTAATTCCCGATCTCAATCCTTGTTGTGTTCAGGACTGTTTTTTGGGGGGTGAAACCTGCCTGAACATACACCTCCCTAACAGTTGTAGACTGTTTAAGTACTTGGAATAATTATTTCATCCATAAAAAATACATCTTGGTTGTAATCATCTTATTTGAAATTGAATTCTTGATCTGATTCTTGGAATACCCAAGTGTCACAAAAATACTACATGTTTTTATTCGTATACTATGTGCATACATATGATGAGAATTAAGACTGCCAGTGTTCACAAGCAGAGTCCCAAATCTGTTTGTGAAAGTTGTGACTGTTACTTATAGAAGTTAAATTCTTCTAAGATCCGGTAGCTGTCCAGTTTAATCTGAACTCAGTCATAGAGGTCATGAGCCCTTTGAAACCCAAAGTTTCAAAAGGTAGCTTTCATCATTCTTTGCCTGCATTTTTTTGCAACACTGCAAGATATTGCTAGTCTGTCCACTGAGTGGAACAACTGAGATGATTTCGTTTCAGTTAAGGTTACGATTTCTCTCTCCGTCATCGTCTCCTCCTTCTCAATTTCTCTAATACATGTGTTTTATAGAAGTTTCCATAACAAAAACTATAGCATTTTGCTTATTTGTTCCATGCAGCATCTGGTGCTTCTTCTAATTCTATATCTTTACAATTGCAGAATGTAGACCAGCTATCTCAATGTAATTCAGTATTAGAAATGTGTTTCTGTCAGTCATGTGGGTTTGTACCATATGCCTCCAACTGTTAGCCCCTCCACTGAGGTTGTGCTGATTCACTGACAGTCAGATTTAAGCACACATCTCTTTTTGTAGGAAATGTTTCCAAGAAAACCACATTACTTTCAATTCTAGATACTGAAGAAAGCATCACATGGAACGGTGGTGACAGTGTGATGACCTAAACAACACAACCCCAATGTAAGCCATGGCAGGATCATGGTAGAAGAATCAGGATCATGCAGGATCATGTGGGCATTTATATAGAGGTCGACATCAATCTTCCCTCCACTCAAGATTATCTCTGACAATAGAATTTTCTAAGGATCCCTTGTAGAAGCTGACACATAATTACTTCTTGTTTTCTACAAAACCCTCTGCAAACTTCAGTGGTTCATGAGTGGCTTCTAACATGAAGTTCAAATCTGTGACTGTTAATCTGTATGTACTGCCACAGTTGATCTGTAAGTACTGCTATTTGACTTGATTAGTCTCTAATAAAGGAGATCAAAACTATTTTAATAGCTGCATGGAATAACATGGTAATGTCACTAAAATGGTGAGGAAGCTTGATCTTGGGGTTATGGCTGGTGTACTGGCAAATATAAATTTTCAGTGCTTAACGGGTGATTTAAACCTCTCTTGCTCAGCATAAACCAAGAATCCCATCTTTCATACACATTTCACAACAGTATAAGAAGGATATAAAACTATTAGAGAGTGTACAAAGGAGAGCAACAAAGGTGATGAAAGGTCTAGATGGCAAGAGGTATGAAGAGCAGCTGACAAAACTTGGTTTGTTCAGCTCAGAGAAAAAAAAAGTTGAGGGGTGACATCACAATCTACAGCTTCCTCATGACAGGGAGCAGAGGGGCAGATGCTTATCTCTTCTTTCTGGTGACCAGCAATAAGACCCGAGGGAATGGCATGAAACTGTATCAGGGTAGGTTCAGATGCTGGATTTTAGAAGAACGTTCTTCACTGAGAGGATGGTTGGGCACTGGAACAGGTTCCCCAGGGAAGTCATCATGGCATCAAGCCTGCTGGAGTTCAAGAAGTGTTTGGACAATGTTCTCAGAAATATGGTTTGATTTTGGGGTGGTCCTGTGTGGATTCAGGAGTTAGACTCGATAATCCTTGTGGCTCCTTTCCAACTTGAGATATACTATGATTCAATGATTATGCTCTCAAAGAGGTCCTTATATGAAAGTATTATCACTAAGGCTCTCTTCCTTTTGCTTTTTACATGGCGGATCCTTCCCTTATTTTTTGTTTGTTTGGGTTTGTATTATTTTCTTAGGCTGGGGGTGGTGTTGGTGAGGGAAAGTGTAAAGAAAGAGAGTGTAAAAGAAGAGAGGTGGAGACCAAAAACATTTCCTGGCAACCAGTCAATGTCACAATAAAAATCTCAATCTTTTTTTTTTTTTTTCATTTTCAAGCAAGCTGAAAACAGACGCAATTCATCACATTTAAGAACAAAAACAATAATTTAACTTTACTTTGTTCTTTTGCTTTTCTCCATGAACTTCTATGAGATTGAGCCTCCTAGGATCATTCCCACAAAAAAATAAAGCCTCCTATCCTCTGTTCTCCTTCCATCTAGAAGGTAGTTTAAATCAGCTGAGAATTATGGCCTAAGACTGATACCCAGCATAGACGCATAGTTTTCTTGTAAAGGCAAACAAATTCTTAAAGTCAAGCAAACTATTCTTTTCAATTATTTGAAAGGGCCAATATACCCCTTTATTGTATGACCAGTAATCTGGAAATTTTGTGATTTCTATCAAATCACTTCATCAGTTTTTACTTTCCCTATGTTGACTGATGCTCGTGTACTTACTAATAATTTATACTGACTGCTGATACTCTGTCAATATGACAGTGCTTTCAGAGAGCATGAAAAAACCTGCTTAGGCCTTATTGGCCTTCAATCTAAAGAAAATGGATTAGGCCTGAAAATCCCTTTGTTCTCTAATATCCTTCTTTTTCTCTATTTACAGAGCTAATATGTAGCTTCCAGGAAGTCATGAGCACAGGCATGGCCAGCCATTTTCTGTATTGTATTCCTTCTTACTGCCACATGGCTTTTGAGCTCTCTTCAGCCTACAGTGATACTTTCCAATCTTTTGTCTTTTATTAATCCTTTATGTGTACTTTACTCATCCTGCAATGGTTTCTAATTTTCTTCTGGGTTTCTTGTCTCACTTAGCAGGGCTTTTCAACTGTGCATTACGGTTACGCTTGGCAGCTTATACCTCATTTGTAAGTACTGCTTCCATCAATAACTAAAGGAACTTTAGCCTTCATTCCAAGATTAAGGCAAGTAATTACTATTTGTTAATATGTTAAAAGATAACTATTAGAAATATCAATCAAAAACATATGATTGTAATTATTCCAACACTAAAGCTCACAAAACAGTGGAGTTTCACTGTGCCTCTGTTTTATGTTCATAACTATAAGGCACAGAGTATTCTCTCCTTGAAATGACACAGGTGAATTCCTTTAAACTGTGCTCATTTCAAGTTTCCCATCCATAGGCTTCTGAATGCTTTCAAAGAGAATGACTTCTGAAGGTAATAGAGGTTCCACAGGCTGAACAATAGCTCAAATCTGTTTTGACATGAATGAAGGGATTATGGTCTCAGAAAACTTTCCCTTCTCATTCACCAACTTGACCCTCCCCAGCTGCAGGTTTCTATTTGACCTCTGATGACAAGGCTCACTGGATTGAGACAGGCATTGCCTGCCCTGGTTTAGCATCTGCACAGTGATATCAATAACCATAATATGGAGGAAGGCATAAAATCCACATTTGTTTTTGGCACCCTCTTTTTTCATTTAACAGGAATTAGCTCCCACTATCAATCCTTAAAGGAAGGAAGGTTAATTTCCCCCCAGAAACAGTCCATAGATTTCATTTTCTAATTTCAGTTAAGTTCACCGTCTCACACAAAACACCAGTTGTTATAGGGGTGTCACCACCCAAACATTATCTAAAAGGTTGGCCTTATCTTTATATAACACAGAGCTTAACAGAGAAGGTCACAGGTTACAGCTGGAGTAGGTAAAGGATTTTATGACGTGGTAGGAATTCCTGTAAATAAGACAGCAGACATGAGCAGGTCTTCTTTGGAAATTACTACAATACTTCAACATTCTTTGGTGCCACATAATGTTGGCTCTAATGTTGCCTCCTTAATGTCTCATTGTCACTAATTTTCCACTAACGTAAAATAACAAGACAATACATTAATGTAGACTGTTCCCTCCACACAAGCAAAGGCACTAGCATATTTCATTTTATCATAGTCAAACCTTCTGTGCAGTTGCAATCTTCACTGACAAGCAGACATAGTTACTGCAAATTACAGTTTCCTTTTTTGCCCAGCTCTTAAAAATATTAGTCATATTAATTAGTACAGGAAATATTGTACAAAATAATGAAAATTAAGCAAGCAAGCCTCAAACTCAATAATCAGGAAAACTGCTTAAGAGTCTTAGGTGCATTTAATGAGATGCAGCCTGAATAGGAGCCCTCCAGATTCTTGTTCTTCCAGGAAGAATCATTATATGATCCACTTTAGTGATAATGTTGCACTGAGTGTTTGTTTTGGGGAGGATAAAAGAAGGACTAACCAGAGTCTGCTGTCTTCTGCTCCTGCATTGAAGATCCTCATTTCTGCTGTAAGGCTACTTTTGTGATATTCACTATATATAGCTTAGTTGTGTCATTTCTTACAGCGTGTCCTCTGTGCCATGTCTCTCAGAAAAGTTGTCTCAGCACTGTATCTTATCATTTGTGCAACATGCAGCAACACATATCTCATGGGAGAGCAGTAATGAGCCACCATACCTTTTGAATGGAAACTTGCCTGCTGGGAAATGAGCTCTTCAGTCAGAGACGTTTCCCTTAACTGAACCTTTCTGGGTATCCATTATCCTCCTAGACTTAAAATTCCTATGCAGTTACTACAGCTAGCTAGAAATTTTCAAACTGAAACTGTGGGTGCAATTCTAGTTTCCATTTCAAAAAGGGATAAAATGCAAAACTTTGTCTTCTCCTGTGAAGTGGAAAATCCACTGTTCATCACCTCTGATTGCTAGACTGCTTCTCCAAATATCCCTAGAGGAACTGTGAGTGAGTGATGAATGTCTAACACTTTTTTCCAATTTTTCCAGACAAAAAGAATAAAAAATTCTTTTCTGTCAGGAATTTTAGATCACTGGAATTGCATGAAACTGTCAGTCTTTGGAAGAAAACTGTATTTTATGTTTACTGAAGTCAGTTGCTGATAATGTTTAAACAAAGTATTCTGAGAAAATAAGCAACCCCAGTCCTGTATTATTTATACTATAAAATGAGTTATATTATACTTATTTCCCAACAACAACAACAAAAAATGTTATTTTGTTATCTTTTTGACTACTTTCCTACTGGATCCCAGTGTTTTTCCATACATGTAAGTCAGAATTTATTCTTCGCTGACAATCAATTTAAGAGAATGCTTGAGGAAACGTGTCTTGAGCTACCACACAATGTGGCTGCAGGAAAAGCAAGAAGGAGAATGAAAGCATGCAGTATGTATTTACACGAGGGAGTAAACACATTCACGAATATATTCTGGCTCTGATGCCACTGACATAGAACAAACCCTTCTAAGCTATGTTAATTTCTTGTTTCCTGAAACAAGACAATCTTGATCAAACCGAAAATTAGCTGACACAGAACATATTCCACAGGCTTTTGTGATTGTTCAGCATAACTGAACTGATTATATGAACTGATTGTTCGGTTCATAACTGTCTATCACAACATGCTTGCCATTTTCTCCCATTATCTGCAGGCATCATACCTTCTGCTCCTTAAGAAACAGCCCACCCCCACCCTGCTAGGTCTGCTGTCCCTGGTGAGCTTTCAGTATTTCAGTACACAGCTCACAACTGCTGCCAGTGTGCCTTGAGACCGTGTGTCTCCTGAAAGTCCTGTTATTCCTTCTTTTGCTGTTTATGTTCAAGCTAGCTGAATTTTAGTATCTGTTTTAGCTTATATAGGAATCATATCCTTTCTTGGTGTGTGGCTCAGACATCTGCTGCTCTCTGGTGGCTCGTTAATACACTGGATGGACATATGGAGTTGTCTTGCCTCTTAAGACGCTGTTGGAGGACAGGGATGTGGATAAGGATGTGGATAGCAGCAAACAGGAATGTTCCCCAGAATATGGAGCAAACTAGGTATGCTGTCAATATGCTCAAGGGCCAGACTGCCACTCAGATGAACTCAGACTGGATAAAGGAATGAGCCAACAAGAGCATTGTGAAATTTAAGAGAGACAGATGCAGTCCTACACTAGAAACAGACATGCTTCCTACATTGCTACAGCATAGTGATGGACTGACAGGGGATCAGATATGATGAAAAGGCCCTCAGTGTCCTGGTGGATGGTAGGATACATGCAAGTCAGCAGAGTGCTCTGGCAGCAAAGAAATCTAACAGCATCTGGTGGACTGTATTGCTGGAAAGTATTGTCTCTGGTAAGTGATCGTTCCCATTTACTTATCTCTTACAAGACCATGTCCTAAGTGTCCCACCTAAGTTTGGGCTCTCCAGTACAAGAAAAATGTGGACAAACTTGTGTGACTCCATTAGAGGGCCCTCGAGATGGTCAGAGGGCTGGAGCTGTCTGTGAGAAGAGTCTGTTCAACCTGCAGAAGCAATGTCTTTCAGGGGACCCCCTGCCAGTAGTCTTCCAACTCCTACAAAGAGTAGTGGTTTTTTTGTTGGTTTTTTTTTTTTTTTTTTCCATCTCCTCAGTAACTGAGAAGACAAAGCCAGGCTCCTTACTGAGGGGTATGGCTGGAGGACAAGAGGCCATACAAGAGTATTTAACTAGGGGAGGGCAGAGGAGACAGCGGGAGCTGTTGCAAATGGGGAACCATATCTTGGGGGGTGCATGTGAGCTTGTGGGTGCTACCTCACCAGCTGCAGGAAGCAGCATGGGGCTCCACAAGACTAGAACATTCACAGGAGATGTGTGCAAACTTGGGAACCTACGTCCCCAGACAGGGTGGGGGCACTTGTAACCCACACGTGTTGCTAGAGAGGGATTGTGTGTGAAACACTGCATGTATATGTGTGATTAGAATTTCTTGGGATTAGCTATTGAGAGGTCTTTAGAAATCTGAATGGGTTTATTAACATTTTGTAAATGTCTAGTGTTCTGCTTTATCTGTTATATTAACGATATTCATCCTGCATGTATAGTTCTCTGATTGCTGGTTAATTATGTGTCATTAACAAACTAATAAACCATTTAAAACCTGATCTGGGTTTAAACTTTATGAAATTAATAATTTTTCTATGTGACACATTCCAACCTGAATGATTCTGTGATTTTATCTTGTGATAATGTTTTAATTATCAAAATGTGTTTGGGAATTGTTTAGGAAGCCAGTAATTAACACAGACTGAATTCGTGTCCACAGGCATTTCTGTGCATGCTTGAGTTCACTGGTACAGGGGTAGCTACTTTTTTCTACCATGCACCCATCATTACGCCTACCTAACATCAAATTTTCAGGGGGACTAGGTTTTCCAGAGCTGAGTTCTGCATACATTTAGAAGTTCAATACTCAATGCATTATTTTATTATTATTATTATTTATTTATTTTAAACAACTCATCTTCAAGCATTAAATATGGGGAAAAGTTTGACCTCTTAAATTTTCTGAAAATTTAGTCTAGTTTGCTTAGACAATGGAACAGTGTAACTGTCCATCTGTTTTGGAATTGCAGCCTCACAGTTTCTGACTAGTCCTTAAAAAAAAAAAAAAAAAAAAAGAGAGAGACTAAGAAATGATTCTTTAAAGAACTTTGTTGTCGTGTTTCTCACTCCTGCTTTTCAAAACACAATTGAGCCTATAATACACAGTCAAATTGACATTAGGCTTTCACTCTCTTATAAGCATGTGCATGACAATTTTCTGCTTGTAAGAGCAGATATTGAAGTGAGTAGCTGAATATGTCCAGTCTTGCATAAGGGCTGCTGTGTTCATTTGCATTTACATGGGAAAATGAGAAGCGTTGAGTTACAATCTGAACTGATAAAGCTCAAACTCCTGATCACACTGTTATTCAAACACCATTACACTTCTCAACTTTATAGAGTGCAAGAAGCTGTAATTTAGAACTGTCAACAAGACTAAGAACCATAGACAACACAGGAAAAATTTTACATTTCTGGCAGTATTGGATGTTACTGGTGCCAAATGATTAATGGAGAAATGAGGAGATGAAGTGATGGAGTCAATGGGGAAAAGAGATGAAAGCTCGGGTCACGGGTCAGGACAAAGGCAGAAAAGTAAAATGAAAGGAGAATTTAGAAAGGCACTGTACTTTATAGAGGAAACTCATCTTTACACAGACAGGCTCTATCCTAACCCTTATAACTAGTTTCTCTAGTTTTCATCTTTGTGAATTCTTCTTTTTGACCTTCTGTTTTCTTACAGCTTTGTATAAGTAAATGGTCAGTGTTAAAGCTAATCCTCAAAGAATAGATGTAAAAGTCCTCAAATGAATGATCCAATAAAAAAGAAAAGATTGTAGCAGAAGTGTGAATATCATTTTAGTATCAGTGGTATACTTCATTAATTAACACAACAGTAAAAAAGACAATCTGACAGATGTAGTACTTAAGGAAGCATGTTCATTAAAAGAAAAAAAAATCAGTCTTGCACTAGGTACTATGGAGATCAAAGACAAATATGAAAAGACTAATGACAGGACAGTAAGGAATTAACTCCCTCTTTTAACCACTGAGACTGCTGGACAGTCTCTGGACAGTCTCTTCCTTGCTGGAGAGCAAAGAACATGAGGAAGACAAAGTAGAAGGAAAATAATAAGGACAAAATTGTAGACAAATTTTTAATGCTTAAGATCCTAAGCCATGCTTTGGAAGATTGTTGTAATCAGGCTTCAGAAAATGAGAGGCTAGATAAACTGAAGAATCTGTGGCTGTATCATTTCACAAGCATAGAAGTCCAGATACTTCTTATCTTGCCTTTTTGTGTCTGAAAAACAGAAAGGAGAACGAGCGCCAGCTATTCAAAAAATTCGTAATTGCTTCCCTGTCTCTATATATGTAGTTTGAGATAACTATTATTATTATTATTATTAATGCTTCTTGATCTGGCAGATATTTTTCTAATAAGTTTCACTGGGCATGTCTTGCTGTATCTTTTGTGGGACATAGTTACCTGGTTACATTTCTGATTTATTTCTTTATTTATTTTTAGAATGACAGGTTGCTTTCCTACATTGGTAGATCAGTGAAATGTTTTCTATCTTGTTTTTATCAGCTTGCCTATCAAAACTGAATGACTCTTCATGGAATTAAAACCTTCAGAGAAACAGCTCATATGGTGACAGGACCATAAAAACTCATTCTGCTGCTGGGACTAAAAAATATTTTCTTTCCATACAATTAAAATATAAATAAATGAATAAATAAAACACAAAACAAAATAGAAGAACATTTAACCCAATAAAAAAAATTTGTATTTTGAGAATGTTTTTGTAAAGATGACTTCTTTACAAAAAGAGAAAAAATCTAGACTATTTCCTTATATATTCTATTTATTATTCTAGTCACTTGAACACTATCAGCAGCTATTTCACTACATCGGGCAAAAACAGAGTGATCTTTCAGAATGTTTGGATATCACTAAATCTGATTCTTTTCCAAGAAACAAAAAAACAACCAACCAACCAAACAAAAAAAAACCACCAACCAACCAACCAAAAACCCCATAGAAGTAATTTTCTGAACTCTTTCCACAGTGGTAGCATCTCCAGACAGTAATTTAGAGCTTAATATTGTTGTTTTTCAGTTTCATGTTCTTGAAGGAGTTTTTTTTGTTTGTTTGTTTGTTTTGTTTTGTTTTCTGGGAAATGGCCAATTTGTATTTTAATGTTTAAGTATGTCACAACAGGTGAGAAAGCAATACTCTTAGTGACTGTTCTAAGACACGACTGCAAAATGTATTTACAGGAATTTATACATAAACGATCTTCTAATCATGCGAAAAAAATGTGAATCTTTCTGCCAGACTGACTGATTTATACACCATTAAAGACAGAGGAAAGGCTCTTGCTGCTTTATATATGTAGGAACATCACTCATTTCAATCACTGAGCTACCACCTTTAAAGATCAATCTGTTGTCCTCTCACTTTTGTTAAAATTACCAGCATCAGGGGAAAAAAAAAAATTAATAGAGATTTCTATCTGGAATAAGTAGCTACTGTAAAACTCATATTTTAAAGTCACATTTCTTTGTTTTCTGCATGGATTATTCTGCATTCCTGTTATACATTTTATTATAGCTTTTAGCATTGATAACACCAAAGTTCGGATATAAAGAGAAGTTAACTGAGACTTTTAGGCAACTTATACACTCCTTTTTCGTTCCTTACTGACTTTTGCTACCATAAGAATAGAGAGAGGAATTACCCTAATTAAGGGCAGGCTCTTTGAAGAAATGCATGTAACAAAAGTAAATATCACAGCACATGCCATTTTATGTCATAATATTATGCATAAAATACTTTGGTTTTGACTAGAGGCAGTGATATATTGACAGTGTCATGCTAAAGTAGTTGTGTCTGCTCTCAGTAAAAGGCAGGTATTTAAAGTTTTTAAACTGCATATGAAATTGAAGCAAGGGTTGAACATAATTTCTAGTGTCATACCCTTACAGTTTGTAAAGTGTCCATCCAGACATCCAGATCTAGATCTAAGGTTTATGATTTTGCCCATCTCCCTGGCATACATCTCCAGATTACAGTTATGTTTGGAATACATGGAAGAATAATCCATGTTGGTTGACATTTTTTTTTTTTTTTCTAAGTGGAAGGATAAACTTTAAAAGATAAACTTTAAAATACCTACAGAGTTTAAACTGTGCATTATTATAGTGTTTGCCAATAATATGACCAATCTTCTGTTATCTCTTACTAAGCTTGCCCTAATAAGGAATTTTTATAAAAACAAATACACATATTTGTTTGCATTCCTTCTCAACATTTGAAAGAAAGAAAGAAAAAAAATGCAGTTTGGACTGATTGTCATTTTTTTCAAGGTAAAGTATAGATTATTTCATGAAGATTACTGTGTGCTCTACTGTCCATAAAGATTTCATATGTATCTATATTTTTCTTTCTGTCTACCTTCAATAACAGCAAACAGAGTCCATGAGGACAATTCAAATAATAAAATAAAGGAGTAGTGTGGATACAATATGACTTCTAACAACCTATGTGGCACTTCACAGGTGCAAAATTTCAGTCTAAATTCCAGCTGCAGGGATCTCTAGAGATTTAAAAGTAAAAGAAAGATTTTTGTTTATACCTACTTTTTTCTTTTCTTGACAACCACTCTTACTGACAGAAGACAGCTCCTTCTTAAGGTAAATCAACTAGCACTGGCTAACAACGTGTGATTCGTGTGACCCATGGTCTTTCACTGATTCTGAGGGAGGCTCTGTCTATGTGAACAGAGGTTTTGTTTAGAAAGCATATGGCACAAAGTCTTTATCACTCACTTAGTCCATTGCTGTTGGCACACATAATTCTTATATTAATAAATGCAGTACCCTTTCCCTTACTATATTTACACTAGTCTTCTGTCAGATCTTACTGATGATCTTTTAAGAATGGAAGTCATCAAACATACTGAAAGTATATGAAAAGTAATGAAATTAGTGAAGAAATTAAGAGCTTCCAATTGCACAAGTATAAAAGGAAGCTAAGACTACCTGTTTTATCCAAAGTATCAAAGATAAACCATACAAATAACAGTCACTTAAAAGACAGTTGTCAAACACACAAATAACTTTTTAAAGCTTGGAAACAGCAGGTTAGTCACAGATATTTCAGAAATTGAGGGACAAGCCCTGTGAATTATTTGCTGAACTTCATTTCTGGGCAGTGGTGAATAAGCTTGGCTGCTGCGGGGTGGCATTAAGTTTATTACTTAAGCCAATCTTAAGTCAAAATTCCTCCTTTCCCTGAGGAAAGACAGATGGTAAACTTCTGATAGCTTACAGTATCAGCTAATCAGAAGAATTCTTACATTCATTTATTCAGTGGTATTGACCAAGAAAATGGAAAGTTAGGCCATAACTATGCCCAGCGCCAGCACCTTGCCAGGGATCCAATCTAAAGTGTGAGTAGCCAGCAGAAAGACAGATTTATTCATGCATATTTAAGCAACAGAAAGATAATAGGGCTTTCTCAGCTTCCTGACTGGGTGTCAAATCAAATTCAAGTCTAAACCTTACCATCTGGTCTTTCTTTGCACTGTGTCACAGACAATGAGGAACAGTCCCCACCATGAGCTTGTAGTAAGATAAACTTTATTTTAATAATCACTAAATACAAGTCTCCATTCTACAAACTGGAGTTTTAAGGCAGTTTTTAAAAACTGAGTTGCAAATACAGTATTTTATTTAGAAGATAATCTTATGCCTTTTTATTTTGGACATGAATCTTTGCAGTTGGTCTATTCTGATTTCTAACCAGATGGGTCCCAAAGGGATATAAATGAAGACAAATGTTTCTTAAAACTGAATAAAGCAATAGTCTTTTTTAGAAAACGTGCTACTATTTGATGACATTTTGTCGCGTACATTGTAAATGTTATCTTGAGAAAAACAGATGAAAACTACAAACATTCAAAGAGACTGCATTGTAAATATAAAAACCAACAATAGACTAACAAAAAACAAATTATCATGGTGGTAAACATACTTCATAGAAGTAAGAGGATAGTTGTTAATATCCCTAAAGTTGAAAGGTCACTTTACAACTACAGTAGCTGCACTTATCTTCCTTTTGTCTGAAAGCTGTCAGCAGAATATAAATGCCTACATCCATCCTAATCACAACATGGGTTTTATCACGTGATCACATGCTTGCCAAAACCAACAATTTAAGTCTTGTCTAGGTAGCGACACTGAAGAAAAATGACCTGGTTTAACTTTTAAATGACTTAAGCAGTGACAAACCCTTGCAGAGAAAAAATTATCCAGGACCAAAATGTCTGTAATTTCATCTAATTTATTCATTTAATTCTAGTCTAAAATAAACTGAAACATTCCGATTTCTTTCTGAATGAATCTATGCAAATATACACATTTAGCTAATCTGCTTTGAAGCTAAACTTCGAATCAATTTGGTTTTAGTGGCCCTCTAAAAACAAACTCTTAGCTACTTTAAGTACACACAGTACAGGAACTGATAAGATACAGCTACTCACATGTCACTCAGTGACAGAGCTCCAGTCAAATGTATCAGGAATATTAGTTCCCAATATTAACTTCATTTCCAAAGTCAAAGCACCAGATCTAGCTGGCCTCATGAAAGCAAATTTACACTGTTTCATGCCATAGCACAAGGCTTTGTAAAAGATACTTTGAGACTTCATTTTTTTGGAAAAGCAGGCCAAGACAAATAATTAGCAACGGTATTTATGAAGTTCCCATGCTCCTGGGGCATTGCAAATGACTTTTTCATTTTCTTCATGGCTTAACCAGGAGTCTTTATTATTTTCCCTATATTGCTTCCTCTATCTTTCTCTGGACTCTGAAGTGCGGGGAAGACTTCTGCCAGAAACAAAATGTGACTTATTAAATTTAAATGATCAAAATTTCTTTTCAAAAGCAAAAGGGTTGCCCGGTAGATTTCCACGTGGTCGTAGTATTTTCCATTTTTTTCTGTTGCATTATCTGAGAGGAATTCTTTCTTAGCTATCCAATGATTGTGAAAATTAAGTGCTATAATTAGAAGAACACAAGAGAAAATAAGTAAAGATTATCCTTCCTTGAAGTGAAGATTCATAGAATCACCGAATGAATCATAGAATGGCTTGGGTTGGAAAGGACCTTAAAGATCACTTAGTTCCAACCCCCCTGCCATAGCCAGGGATGCCACCTACTAGATCAGGTTTACCAGGACCCCATCCAGCCTGTCCTTGAACACCTCCAGCGATGGGGCATCCACAACCTCTCTGGACAACCTGTTTCAGTGCCTCACCACCCTCTGAGTGAAGAATTTCCTCCTAACATCTAATCTAAATCTTCCCTTTTTCAGTTTAAAACCATTCCCCCTTGTCCTATCATTATCTACATGAGTAAAGAGTCCCTCTCCATCCTTTTTATAAGAACCCTTTAAGTATTGAAAGGCTGCAATGAGGTTTCCATGGAGCCTTCTCTTCTCCAGGCTTAACATCCCCAGCTCTCTCAGCCTTTCTTCATAGGAGAGGTGCTCAAGACCTCTGATCATCTTTGTGGCCGTCCTCTAGACCTGTTCTAACAGGTCCACATCTGTCTTGTGCTGGGGGCCCCAGACCTGGACGCAGTATTCCAAGTGGGGCATCATGAGGGCAGAGTAGAGGGGGACAATCACCTCCCTCCATCTGCTGGCCATACCTCTCTTGGTGCAGCCCAGGACATAGTTGGTCTTCTGGGCTGCAAGTGCACACTGCTGGCTTATGTCGGGCTTCTCATCCCCCAGATCCCTCTCCGCAGGGCTGCTCTCAACAAGTTCTTCTCCCAGTCTGTACTCGTGCCTGGGATTGCTCTGACCCAGGTGCAGCACCTTCCACTTGGACTTGTTGAATCTCATTCTGTTCACGTGGGCCTACTTCTCAACCTTATCTAAGTCCCTTTGCATGGCATCCCTTCCTTCTGGTGTATCAACTGCACCACTCAGCTTGGTGTCATCTGCAAACTTGCTGAGGGTGCATTCAATCCCATCATCTATGTCATTGATGAAGATACTGAAAAGCACCGGTCCCAAGACAGACCCGAGGGACACCACTCGTCACCGATCTCCACCTGGATATAGAACCAGTGACCACTACTCTCTGGGTGCATCCATCAAGCCAATTCCTTATCGACCAAATAGTCCACCCTTCAAATTTAGAAATCAGGATGTCATGTGGGACCATGTCAAAAGCCTTACAGAAGTCCAGGTAGATGACATTTGTCAGTCTGTCCTTGTCAACTGATGCAGTCACTCCATCACAAAAGGCCACCAGATTGGTCAGGCATGATTTGCCCTTGGTGAAGCCATGCTGGCTGTCTCAGATCACCTCCTGGTCTTGCATGTGCCTTAATATTGCTTCCAGCAGGATTGGTTCCATGATCTTGCCAGGCACAGAGGTGAGGCTCACTGGTCTGTAGTTTTCCGGGTCTTCCTTTCTATCCTTTTTAAAAATAGGAGTGATGTTTCCCTTTTTCCAGTCACCAGGGACTTCACCTGACTGCCATGACTTTTCAAATATGATGGAAAGTGGCTTGGAAGCTACATCAGCCAGTTCCCTCAGGACCCTGGGATGGATGTCAACAGGCCTCGTAGACTTGTAGCTCTTCAGTTGCATCAGGAGGTCCTGAACCTGCTCTTCGCTTACAGAGGGAGGGACTCTGCTCTCCCTGCCTCCACCTAGATATTTAGGGACTCAAGAGATGTGGGAAGCCCGACTGCCGGTGAAGACTGAAGCAAAGAATTTGTTAAGTACCTCAGCCTTCTCCATGTCTGTTGTTACCAGTCCTCCATCTCCATTTCTCAGAGGTGGTACACTCTCCTTAGTCTTTCTTTTCTGGCCAATGAATCTGTAGAATCCCTTCTTGTTATTTTTTGCATCCCTCACCAAGTTTAGCTCTGCCAGTGCCTTGGCTTTCCTGATCCCATCCCTGCACATCCAGACAGTTTTTCTGTACTCTTCCCTGGGCACACGGCCCTTTTTCCACTGCCTGTGCAGTTCCTTCTTTTGCCTAAGCTTGACCAGGAGGTCATTGCTCAGCCATACCAGTTTCCTGCCTTCTCTGCTTGATTTGTTGCACGTGGGGATGGAGAGCTCTTGCGCTCTACTAAAAATATCCTTACAGAGTTTCCAGCTCTGTACAGATCCTCTGTCCCTAAGGACAGTGCCTCATGGGATCTCATCCACTAATTCTTTGAACAACTGGAATTTTGCTCTTCTAAAGTTGAGGGTCCTGACTTTGCTCTTTGCTAGGCCCACATCGCTCAAGATCACAAAATCAACCAGGGTGTGGTCACTGCAACCCAGGCTGCTTCCAATCTAGCCTCTTTAATGAGGTCATCCACATTGGTGAACACCAAGTCCAGAAATGTTTCTCCTCTGGTTGGTTTGTCTGATACTGCACTCCAGGAATTTCCTGGATTGCTTATTGCCTGCTGTGTAACTTTCCCAGCAGACATCCAGGTGGTTGAAATCCCCCAGCAAGATGAGAGCCCATGAGCGCAATACTTCTTGTAGTTGGAGCAAGAAGGTTTCATCAAAAGGCTCCCCCTGTTTGGTCGGCCTGTAGTAGACCCCAACCACAAGGTGCCCTTTATTGGTCTGACGCTTAATTTTTACTCACAGGCTCTCAACCTGCTCGTGGCTATTTCTCAGAGGCAACTCTTCACAATCTATCCATTTCTTAACATAGAGGGCAACACCCCCATGCTTCCTTCCCTGCCTATCTTTCCTGTAAAACTTGTAGTCCTCCATTCCAGTGTTCCAGTTGTATGATTTGTCCCAACGTCTCCATGACAGCAATTAGATCGTATTTTTCTAATTGCACCATGGCTTCCAACTCCTCCTGCTTATTCCCCATGCTGTGTGCATTGGTGTAGAGACACTGCCGGTGGACTATGGGTCGTGTTACCTTTTTAGAGGAGTCATTCCCAATTCCTATGGGACAATTCACAGGTGTCTCTCCATTGTTTTCTAGAGTATTGACATCCACTGGTTCTTTTGCGTCTCTTACAGGTACATCCCCTTTCCCCACCAAGTCTAGTTTAAAGCTCTACTAATGAGTCCATCCAGCTTGCTGCCCAGGATGCTCTTGGCCCACTTTGTTAGGTGTGCCCCATCTGTGTCAGCATTCCTGGTATCTCAGAAAAATGCCCAAGATTGTAGAACCTGAAACCCTGAGCAGGGTACCATCTACGCAGCCAATCATTCAGCTGATTTGTACATTGCCTCCTCCTTGGGTCCCAGTCCCCAGCTGGGAGGACTGAGGAGAACACTACTTGCACTCCCAATCCCTTCACCATCTTTCCAAGGGACATAAAATCCCTTTTAATGTTTCATAGTTTCCTTGTAGTGACCTCATTTGTTCCTACATGAAAGAGTAGGAATGGGTGGTAGTAGTGTGGTTTAACCAAGCTTGGTAGCCTCTTTGTGATGTCATGAATGTGGGCCCCAGGCAGGCAGCAAACCTCTCTCGAGAGATTGTCTGGGCGGCAAATGGGTGCTTCAGTGCCTCTCAGAGAGGAATCTCCAATTACCAACAACTTTTTTTTTTTTTTTTTTTTGGGGGCGGGGGGGGTGGGGGCACTGGTTCTTATACATGTGGTTTGCTGGTCCACCTTTATACTGTTGCCCTTTCCTGGGGCTTGACCATTACAATTGTTGTTATTATTATCCTCTCCTTTTTTTGAGCCCCAGAGCATCATACCTACTGCATAGCAGCACTTTGGGGGCAAAGGGGATATTCCTCCTCCTGCTCCGAGCAGAGATGAGGGTCCAGCTTCTCTTGTCTTTCGAGTCCCTTGATTGCACCAGTTCAGGATTGGAGGCTCCCTTACCAGTCCCTTGTGAGGACTTAAGGCAGGGCTGTTGCTCAGCCTGTTCCAGTGCTTGATACCATGCAAAGAGGGTCTGGGAAGCTCTTTCGGTCCTCAGGGGCTCTGTCTGCATGTGGGCATCTGCCATGGGGGGTTGTGGCCCCCCGTCTGGGTTTTGGTCTTGGCCCGGCATGTGCGGCAAGTGGACACCATTTTTGCTTCAGCATCAGCCTGCTCCTTGTCACTACAGGAACAGAGTGGCGGCCTCCCGCCCTCCTACACGCCCTACCCAGGGGCACTGCCATGCGTACTGCAGCACCACGCCCTGGCTGATGTTCCACGCCCTGTTTGCCTGCACTCCTGCCCACTCGCGCTCCCTGGGGGCTGCCTTTGTATATGAGGGGGGGAACAGCGGCTGCTTCCAGCTCCACCCAAGCCTCATCAGTGACTCTTGCGAGGGCTGCCAGCCGCCTCAAGTTGCCTCGATGTAGGAAGTGCCTCACACATTGTGAT
Organism: Anser brachyrhynchus; assembly: GCF_964034855.1. NCBI lineage: Eukaryota > Metazoa > Chordata > Aves > Anseriformes > Anatidae > Anser > Anser brachyrhynchus. The sequence goes on along the minus strand of NC_137695.1, from coordinate 84,279,064 downwards.
CACGTGCTCTGCTGCAGAATGTGTCTGCCCCAGAGCCTATCGCCTCAGCGATTCACCTGATTAGATCTACATTTTCATGGCCTCTTTTAATTATTGATATCATACAGAAACTTTTAGTGTTCTACATCTCTCCCTTAACATTCTGAGAACACTACTATTGTGATTTACATTTTTTTCCCTAGACTGCTATTTACATACCTGTAATAAACTTACCGTGGAAGAACTCATAACACATTTCACCCATTTGACAAAGTATTTAAATTAGACACTTTATAATAGCTAACAAAGTAAGCTTATTTGCTCTGTTGGGACCCAGAAAACAATAATTGCTTCATTTAGGTTTTCATTTTAAATCCAGGTAAAGGTTTGATTTCTTAATGTAAATGGTTAGAGAAAAATCCAGATCTGTCATGAAAACTACAGTTTTGTATTCATATAGTCCTATGCAGTATTCAAACTGCTGGTTTAAGTCTACCTTTTCAGTGGTCATGAAAAGTACCCAATAGATGGTAAAATCTATTGCATGGGAAAGAAGTTACAACCTATTGTATGGGAAAGAAGTTACATATCCTCCTTCTTGGCTTATTCTGATTTTCTGTACATTTGCTGTGGGATTCAAGAATATATTTGATTCTAATTCTTTGTCAAAAGAAGAGAGTGAAGGATGCAGAAGTCATAGGCAGGACTACCAGAAAGGTGTTGACAATATTCCTGTGTGAAAGAGTAGGATTATATATATATATATATGTATATTATATATGTATATTTTGCTCACTTATTTCAAATAAAACTTATTTTCCATTTAGATAAATGTTAGCTTTGCTCTTAAATTTTAGTCAAAACTTTGAGTCCTATACTTTATTTCAGTTAGAAGCAAAAATTATTATTGAAGTCAAGTATCTCAGATGTGATCACAATTATTTATAAACAATGGACAGTGACATCTGAACAACAGGGAAATCAAGAGAGGTTTTTTTTGTTTGTTTGTTTTTTGTCATGTTTTTCCTTTTTGTGGTTAATCATATTTTGACCAATGCTCATAATGAGAACTATTAATGACTTTCTGATTTGTGTCCTCTTGGGTCCTTCCTTTCTGCTACTTGTCCATTTGCATAAAATTAAACTAGAGATGTAAGAGACAAGTAATGAGGAAAAAAAAATCCAGCAAACATTATCTAAGACATGCCTATACTTTGAACCATATGTTTTTATTTTATGTGAATGATTTTCATGTGTCAGCTTTCTGGTCCTACAAAGATATCTTACAATTTCTTACACTGACTCCAAATAAAGGAGTTTCCTAATGTTTACTTAACACGTTCTCCTACAGTGGACAAGGCAAAAATGATTTTAAAAAAATCTTAGACCTGACATTTTTATTTCTTCAACGTTCGTAAAACTGTTTCTTTTTCAATCACAATGGACCCCTTTTGGCATGTGGAAGGAGCTCTTCACTGACCTGTTTCCACTGGAGGGAACAGAGAGGCTTGTAGATACAGCCAAACTCCTAATGTGGTCAAGCTTACAGAAGAGGCTATGGGGGTGGGTAGGAAGGAGATACAATCCTTTCGGTTTGACTGCAACTGAAATTTTCAGGGAATCATCTGCTACAACTGCATCAGAATGAGTAGTAGAGTTGAAGGAGATCGTCTCCTCCAAAACTAAACACAGATTTTAGGATGTAGCTGGAAATTAAATGGGCCCATTTAAGGTCCTCAGAAAATCTCTTGCCAGAGGGAAGCCAACTGCTGCCGAGGGAAATATAATTCCCTCCGTTATTTTTTTCTGTACGCTTACTGGTTGCCAATGACTGATAAATCTGATTCCATGCACAAAATGGAAGGAAACTGAAGCAGGCATGGAAATTTATCTAAGGATCTCAGCAGGGAGAGGTATGGCCTTTTTCCAGACACACTTTACCACAAGCTGTATCTAATTTGCTATTCACAGTCACCCTTGAAGTAGGTTTTGAATGTTAGCTGTTCTTCCTTTCCACTGAGTGTATATAGCTCAGATTACTATTTCTCCCTTCAACACACAGTATAGTCAGTCATATTTCCAGATTAAACTTTAAGATTTAATTCCTGGTGATATGAAGAGAAATAAGATTTGTTTATTTTAAGATGAATAATTAAATGTTTATAAGCATATTTTATTATAAAATTATCTCTTCCCTCTCCTTTATTAAAGAAGTGGTAAGGGAAAAACAACAACAACAACAAAGATGTTTCAAACAGTAAAATGAAGAATCTTTGATCTTCTGGTGCACTTAGATTCTCTACTCATAGGGAGAAGTTCTCCAGTGTAGGCTATCTATCTAATTTAAGCAATACTCTAAATAAAATAACTATAAGCAGCGTATCTGAAAATCTATGCTTCTGTAGAAAGCCATAGCTGAAGTAAGCTGATGCCTGTTCTTTAGAAGACAGAAAAAGAGAAGCAAGACATTATTATATATGTTTAGAGCTGTTACTTAAAAATCTAGCATAATGCTAATGAAGATGCTGCAATATATTGCCTATCATCCCTTATATCAGAGGCAGGATGCAGTATCATTTCTATCAATCAAAAAAACATTTACTTGAAGAGCTGTTTCTCGCTTTATTTTAGCTGAAAGATTGTCTAAGGCAACAAATAAATGCTGAACAAAGAATGTGTTGTGCCTGAGAAAAAATCTCAGAGAAAAAAAGAAACAGTAAAAAATTACCAATCAGGTTAATAAATATACATGCAGAAAAAATAAAGATTGATTGTACTAAAGCAAAGAACGTATTGAAGTTTGGAAGTCCTTCATTATCTGGTGTGCTGGCAGCTGCGCCAAATGTTTCCAATATTCCTAAAAATACATTAAATGTTGAGGGGTAGTATAAACTGTGCTGATATTATTCTTAACTCCTTAATATACAACAATGAACATAACGATGTACCACTGTACTCTCTCTCACATGTGAAGCTAAATAGATAGACGAAACAGTAAAAAAAAAAGAATTTTTCCCATTTTAAGCACATTGACCCATCATGAAAGGATGCAAAGACAACTTGTTGGTTCAAAACCAATTATTGTGCAGTTCTTTTGTAAAATAGGTAGAATAACCTTTGCAGCCTCCTATGACTCATTAGTGAATATGTCGAGAACGTGTAAATAACACTTGAAACTTGCTTTTTCATGTCTTAATTAAACTAATAGTGAAAGTCTTATCTCTTGAGGCATATGTTGTTTTCCTCAATATTTTAAGTAATATTTCATTTCTTGCAGTTGTTTTCGCTTTAAGTATGAAGGTGAATTAAACAAATAATAGTTTTCTGTTTGAACTCAAAATTACCAGATCAAACTTATTTAATATAACTAATTTGCTTGATCTACACCCTAGGATCAGGCCCTTCTAAATTTTATAGAGCAGAGATGTTTTATTGTAATGCTTGCATACAGTCCCATCTACAGAAGTTTAGAAGCTCTAGTTATAAAGTGAAGTGAACATCTGGCTTTTTTTTATTATTATTATTATTTATTTTATTTTTTAATAATGAAGCTGCAAGCACGTTATTGTCAAAATTTCAAAATCTGTTTTCACCTGAAGAGAGTTTTATATGACTTGCAGTTTTTTAAAGAAAATTCCTTGGAGGTCCTTCTCCACTGGCTGAAAGATGGTGAAACTGCTTCAGCCACTGTAGTAACCAAAATTCACTTTATAACTTTCTTTCACAGCACAGAAATATATTCATCAAATCTCAGGGAGCATCAACAAGAGTTTCCATTGCCTTCAGGTTCTGTTCCTTGTTTCGATTGTATGAGGTAGTCAGGAAATATCAAAAATAAGGCATAATGGGGAAAATACTGCTCTTTCACATTGCTTTCTTTTACACGCTTGGAATATGGCAACAGTATCTTCCACCAGAGGGTACCTTTGGAACCAACTGGACTGCTCTTCCAGCAGCTTCAATCAACCACTACTTACCTAATTTGTTTTCAGTTACAAAATTATCTTTGGTCTAGAATAAGTTTGACTCCACTTCGTTGTTTGCATGGCATAGATCTCAAAGGATTACCATACTCTTGACTAAATTCTTTTGTTACTTTTAAGGCAAATATTGGATATATTACCCATCCTCCACGATACTTCATGCAGTTTTATAGAAAAATCTCATATAGTCATTTTAGGATGACTTTCTCTGGTATTTTGTATTTCAGAACTCAGAGATGTAATACTAGTAACTGTTCTTTATGTGACTAATCATCATAAGCCATACAAATATTATTATTAGTGTGCAGGATTCCTCCTACCATTCCTTCATTTTCTTCCATCTTCCATTCTTGATTCCAACAGTTTATTCCTCATTTAGGGTTCAAGAATTTCAAGATTCCATTATTAAGATGTTTAGTTTATATATATAAAAGGGGAAAAAAATCTAGGGAAGAAAAACATTTTGTATTATTTTCCATCTCCTTAGAAACACAGTATTACCTGGGTTACCTATTTATGTTTTGACTGTCTTGAAAATTCTAACCTGAACACATTGACTGTAATCAAAAGCCCATTTGAGGGAACGCAAAGACATCATCCTCGTACCAGGACTTTGGATCAAGTCCTGGGTAGATTGCAATCTTGTTGTGTTTGCTTCTTTCTTTCTTTCTTTCTTTCTTTCTTTCTTTCTTTCTTTCTTTCTTTCTTTCTTTCTTTCTTTCTTTCTTTCTTTCTTTCTTTCTTTCTTTCTTTCTTTCTTTCTTTCTTTCTTTCTTTCTTTCTTTCTTTCTTTCTTTCTTTCTTTCTTTCTTTCCCCCAGTAACAAGGCAGTTGTGCTGATATACAAACTATAAATTAGAGGCACTGAGTGCTCTGCTAAAGGTTCATGACTAAAAAATCCTTAACCTGCCCCATCTATATATAGTCACTTCACAGTCTCCATAAGGAAGTAAGAAGCTACTTTAAATCTCATAACTTCCCCATGATGGCCACAGTCTGCTCCATGGCAGTCAGAAAACTTTTGTTGTGCCATATCACTTCTACAAATAATCATGTAGGGATGGATTTTTCTTCACCCTGCCAACAGGTGTAATGCCTTCTTCATGCCTTCACAATAGAAGTAGAATCACAGTTCCTTTGTCTAAAACCACTCTTCATTTAATCATAACAATAGCAGGAATATTTCCTTTAACATTTCCTAGAGAAACAAATAACTTTTTTAGTTTTGACTTTCTCTTCATATCTGTTGTGTGTTAACTATTGAATTTATCATGGAAAGCCAATAAAGTATTAGAAAGATTTCAAAATATTTAGTTTGATTTCAGATAAACAGCTGTCATCCAAATAAAGCTGTAATAATAATATACATAAAGAAGAGATCAAAGGATTAAAAAATTAAAAGGCACACAAGAAACATGAAAAAATTACATGAAAAATTTGAAGTCACAGCTCTTCATAAATGAAAGAATATAATGATAAACATTATTAAGACACTTTTGAAAACTGAAAAATCATTGCATGCTATGAAATAATCTGTCCTGAGTATGCAGCTAAACTATCTATCACTATCCAACAACCTGTAAGAAATGGGAAAGAAGGCAGTACTTGTTTGCCAAAATCTGAAACTTTTCCTAATTTGTGAAGCATTCATAAATTCAAATTGGAAAAACTCCAAGACCAACTTGTTCAAATTGGAAAAAGTTCAGTAAGACCAAAGAATCACACACCCATATGATTGGTTATGCATCGCTCATTTTTGAAGTACCCATGTTTTGTAAGCATTCTGGAATTTATTTTCACAATACTTTATAAAGTTTAAAAAAAAAAAAATTACTTCATCTTCACATGCGGAAAATAAAGCCTAGACCTCCCAAACTGAAGGAGTTAAGTTTTAGAAATCTGTCTTTACTGTCGAATGGGAAAGACAAGACTTGGATTTTTTTTATCACTTTTTAGCTAGAACATTCAACTCTGTTTACCCCAGAAGAACAAATGTCTGAACTGACACTAATTAATGACTTGAAACTTGCAGTGCAGAAAAGATAAGTTTAAAGATGTTACACTCAGATCTCCAATAAATTGTATGGGATATAAAGCATTTTTTGCACTTGCTTAGGGAACAATCTGATAGGTCACCAGTGCCAACAGTTGATTCACAACGAAGTGAATTTCTATTTCTCCTTTCCACTCTTTCCCACTTAGTTGAGCAAAGGAAGCCAGCTGATGTAATCTTTTTGGATTTCAGCAAAGCTTTTATACTGTTTCTCACAGTATCTTTCTGGACAAAATGTCCAGCATACAGATAGATAAGGGGCTGGGAACAAAAGGTTATAGTAAATGGGGTAACATCCAGCTGGTGGCCAGTTACTAGTGATGTTTCACAGGGCTCCATTTTAGAGCCAATTCTCCTTAATATTTTTATAAATGCTCTGGATGTAGGACTTGACTAAGTAAGTTTGCAAGTGATATTAAATTAAGAGGAGTTGTTGACTCCCTAAAGAGCAGAAAGGCCTTGCAGAGAATCTTGACAAATTAGAGGGCTTGGCAATCACTAAGTACTTGAAGTTCCAAAAGGGTATGTGCTAGATTCTGCATCTGAGATGGGGCAACCCTGGATATATATGTACAGACCGAGGGGTGAGAGGCTGTAGAGCAGCCCTGTGGAAAGGGATCTGGGGGTTCTGGTTGATGACAAGTTAAACATGAGTCAGCAGTGTGCCCTGGGAGCCAAAAGGGCCTGGGGTGCATCAAGAACAGCATTGCTAGCTGGTCAGGGGAAGTTATTATCCTGCTCTATTCTGTGCTGGTGTAGCCTAACCTTGAGTCTTATGTGCAGTTTTGGGTGCCACAATATAAGAAGGACATAAAACTGTCAGAGAGCATCTACAAGAGAGCAATGAAGATGGTGAAGTGTCTAGAGGGCAAGACACATGAAGAATGGTTGAAGTTACTTGTTTTGTTTCAGCCTGGAGAAGAGCAGACTAAGAGGAGACCTCATGGAGGCCTACAACTTCCTCATGAGGGGGAGAAGAAGTCCAGGTGCTGGTTTTGTCTCTCTGGTGACCAGTGACAAGACCTGAGGCCATGAAGCTGAGTCGGCAGAGGTTCAGGTTGTATATTAGGAAAAGATTCTTCACCAAGAGATCATACAGGTGCTAGAACAGTCTTCCCGGGGAAGTGGTCATGGCACCAAACCTGCTGGAGTTCAAGAAGTATTTGAACAATGCTCTCAAACATATGGTTTGATTTTTGGGTAGTCCTATGTGGAGCCAAAAATTGGACTTAATGGTCCTTTTGGTCCCTTCCAACCTGGCATATTCTATGATATTATGATTCTATAATTCTAAGGTATGAAACAAGTAGAGGACATTTTCTAGATGTTGAAGACCTGTGAAATGCTGCATGCAGAATTAGGTCTTTGTATTTGAGGTTTATATGATTGAAACTCCAAGTAGTATTAAGCACTTTTTTTTTTTTTTTTTTTTTCCTTTTTCAGCAGGACAGTATGCAAGCAGATGCCAGGAAACTGAAATTCTAGAGTCTCAGTCAGTGAATTTATTATGTAAATTTGGACAAGTCATCTAAAAAATCAGTCCCTGTTTCCTTATCAGTAAGGAAACCTATGCACTTTGTAAAACAAACAAACAAACAAACAAAAACAAACAAAAACAAACAAACAAAAACCAACCAACCAACAAACAAATAAAAGGAAAAATATCTAGTGTAACCTACCTGCATAACTGCAAGCGAAGGGGCAATTAAGAAAGCACATCCTTATTTACCTAAATATAGAAGAAGGAGCCAAAGTGTCCCACGTCCCAAAGAGCCTAAACAAATTTAAAAACAGATAAAAAATACCAAAAAAAACAACCACCAAAAAACTCTGAAAAATGTTCCCGTACACCAATTAGATCCTCTAAATTTTTCTGTTATGTATGAAAGAGTACAATTTACAGTTCTATTTATATTCTACAAGAACAAACTGCAAAATAAGTTTCATAAGCATGAAGCATTTTTTTTTTTTTCTATATGTATATAGTAAAAGGGCAAGAAAGTTAAAACTGAAGTACACTTGGCTTAAACCCCATTGCAACTTACAGTCTATGTTCACCTCACAGCAAGACCTGCACAAGCTTGTGTGGACAACAGTACAAAAAATTATACACCAAATTTGTTTTATACTTTCCATTATTATTTATATTCTGATTTTCAATGATTTAAGTGAACCCTATTTTTTTGCATTTTTTTTATAGGTATTTTTTAGGGATCTCTTTTAACTCTGATTGTGTTATTTAGGTTTTCATTGCCTGTAATTCATTAACATCGTGCTTCTTTCTCTGAAACCATACTCATTGGAATTTTTTTTTTTTTAATACTGCTATCAGTGATGTGAAAAACAACACAAGTGAATGTGTGAATTTTTCAATCTATATATAGAATGATAGATACATACACTGCCATCTCAGATGCAGGAAATATGATGCATTCCCTGTGGTCATTAGCCTTCTTGTGACAGCTGTTAAACAGTGGTGAGCTCTTGGAGAAGCAGAAAAGCTTTGGATGCTTCTGAAACCCTGGTTATCCCACAGTAGGTAACCATTCATCCTTTGCTGATGATACTGACCCCCTGCCTTTTAAAGACGAAGCCTGTTGTAGTTTTTTTGGGGAAATGTTTAGGCTTCTCTTTAGCACTGAAGCATTGTCTCATGCTGTTTCTCATGCTGCCTGGCTGATCTTGAGCCTGGGATAATTGGTAGAGAGGTCACACTTTTGTAGAAGAAAATAAAGTCTCTATCTTTATGGTCCTAGATAAGCATTATTTGATGGCAAAGGAGTTACTAAGCTGATGTATTACATACTGTATCTAAACAGATATTACCATTACTGTATCATTTTAATATAGCAGCCTGTACAGCAGAGGAGGCAAAGAATGAGCTATAAAACATTTAAAGATCTTTTGCTTGATGAAAGCAGGAGTATATCTGGCAATGACTATATTTCATCTCTAGACACCTAGATCTATCAAGGACATAAGTGATAGATATAGGACAATCCTTATAGGACAAGGATTCAACAGAAACCGAAGCAAGTGAAGCAAACCTAATTAGCAGTAATAGGATATTAAATCTAAGCTATATTACTGAATTCTTGTATCCATCTACAGGTGATAACCAGTGATTACTTCAGTCATAGCGTGCAATTTCTAACTTGCTGAACCTCTCCAAAACTGCAGCACAATAAAGTACCTAAAGTAACGTTAATTACAGATTAAAAGTATCACCTGATGTAACAAATGCAGTAGAGTATCTTGTAAAAAAAAAAAAAACATACAGATAAAATCTCACTTTTGTGCTTCTTGTTTTCTTAAATGACAGAAGTCAGAAGGACTATTGCCAGTGATTTATCCATGAAGAATTCCGATACCTTCAGATGACACAACTACAAGCCTGTGTTAAAACATGTTGTGAATGATGTTTGAAACACATATTTTTAAAGGAAAATAGTGATTTTTAAGCAGCGTTATTCTAGTAACCAAAACCCACTATAAGCTGAGTGTACAACAGCTAAGAGTAGAGATAGAAAGACTTAAAGCCTGACATGAAGTCCAAATTGGTCATGGTTTTCTGTATTTGTCTCTTTTCTAAAAGTTAAAATATTGTAACAAGTTGTTGACTTTGTTAATGAAAAAGAAGACAAGTGGGCACATTCTTCAGCAGTGTAGTGTGCTGAAATCCTGACATCTAAAAAAAGAAATGCACAGAATGAGAGACAAATAAGCAAACCTAACCCCCAAGCACAAGAAATTAGACAACACATACCAGATAAGAGCCATATTTGAAGAACTACTTTTGTACAATAATGGATCCAATAACATGGTGAAATTAATTTTACAGATTTTTTCATATGTATGTATATTTAATAGAAACATAGAATAGTTTAGGTTGGAAGGGACCTTACAGATCATCCAGTTTCAGCCCTCCTGCTATGGGCAGGGATACCTCCCACAAGACCAGGTTGCCCAAAGCTCCATACAACCAGGCCTTGAACACCTCCAGGGATAGGGTATCCACCACTTCTCTGGGCAACCTGTTCCTGTGCCTCACCACCCTCTGAGTGAGGAATTTCTTCCTAATATCTAATATAAATCTACCCTCTTTTAGTTTAAAGCTGTTACCAATTGTCCTATTATCATATTACTACACACCCTGACAAAGATTTCTTTGCCAGTTTTCTGGTAGGCCCCCGTTCAAGTCTTCCTGGAGCCTTCTCTTCTCCAGGCTGAACAACCCCAGCTCTCTCAGCCTGTCTTCATAGGATCCATCTCTTTGATCATCCTCCTGGCCCTCCTCTGCACTTGCTCCAACAAATCCATGTCTTTCTTGTTCTGGGGACCCCCAGAGCTGAACACAGTACTCCAGGTGGAGTCTCACAAGAGAGGACTATAAGGGAAGAATCACATCCCTCGACCTGTCAGCCAAGCTTCTTTAAATGCAGCCCATGATAGGGTTGGCCTTCTGGGCTGCAAGCGCACATTGCCAGCTCATGTTGAGCTTGTCATCAACCAACACCACCAAATCCTTCTCCTCAGGGCTGCTCTCAGTTTAAACATAAAGAAAACAGAAACATATGGAAAAGCAAAATGATCTAAAAAATAGAGTTTGATCTTGACAGTAATAATGTATTTTGTCATGGCTCAGTAGAAAGATGTAGACCAAGTGAGTGTTTTTGGCATAAAAACATGGCCTTTTTTTCAATTTATTTTCATACTAGGATAAACTTGTTCACCTTTAGGACAGACAAGCACTTGAACTGGTTGTTCAGAGAGGTTGTGTAGTCTCCTGGAGGTTTTTAATATCTGGCTGAACAACTTGGCCTGACCTCACATCTGACCCTTCTTTGAGTAAGAGGTCAGACTGGATGACCTCCTGAGATTACTTCCAAGCTTGAATGACCCTGTGGTTATAAGAATTATGGTATGTGTAATCTCTTCTGTGATAAACTTTGCTATCTGTGGCAGCTGCTAATTGTCATTACTTACTGCCTAATGAAGTTGTAACAGAAATGTCTCTCTCCTTCTCACATCCAGACTGTCTGCTTATTGCATGATCATAGGAGACAAGGTAGTAAACACAATTTTTAATTATCATTATGAAGGACATGGAAGAGGGCATCACCTCTTGCATGTACAAGTCCAGCCCTTCTTAATCTTACCTTTTGAAGGTGCAAGCCTCAAGAAATCCATACTCAGTGTAGCTTCTTATTTGAACTTTGACACCTCATATTTTAAAGGAACTTTACTTATACTCCTGTTGCAGTTCACACTGTGTCAACATTTTGAGTATTATCATAGCTGCTATTCAAAAAGAACAGGATCATCTCCAACATCAAGTTATTTTGTTTGTTTGTTTGTTTGTTTTGGAGGCAGGGGTTAAGAACACAAAATTGAAGATTGTCTTTTGTCATATATACGGTCACCATATCTCAAAGAACCACGGTACTGTGAAGTAGGGAATCTTCATTTACTTATCCAAATAATGTTCTACTTTATGTGGCTCTGAGGTACAGATCTGGATCAGAGGAAGCTATGCACATACGTGCAGAAGAGCTGCAAATCAGGTCTACTAAAAAGGACGTAATAATTCTATGGTGACATGAAAAGCCTTAAATCTCCATGTATTAGCTTGAGGTAATCTTGGTAATCTTTGATGTTGGGCATTAAGACTTTTTCCCTGAGAAAAGCTTTTTTTAATTGCTTGCTATTTTGCATTTTGCAAAGTGTTTGTTTTTTTTTTTTTCCTTGTTGTCTGATGCTGGTTATTGTAGGAAACAAGGTATCAGTTAGTTCAGCCCAGTTAGCTTTTCTGCATTTCTACAAATGAATGAACACCACCAAGATTTTCCATGAATAGGCAAATATATATAAACATATATAAACATAATTTGAGATTATTATTTCTTCAGAAATACTACAAAAGAATGTTCCAGCATCTTAATTTGCTAGTTAGAATACTTCCATAAGTAACCATTTCTAAAGAAAAGAAAGAAAATTATTTTGAATTTCAAATTCATATGTTTAGGAAAAAATCTGTAAAATAAGTTGAAACCAAAATGCTACAAAAAACTTTTAAATCTGTAAATCTGTCTAACAAAAATGTTTCTGATAGAAGTATGCTCAGATAATTTTCTGTGTCATTCAAGAAGCTGATAACTAATCAAGAAACCAGAAATTGTTCAACTCCCCAGAACAGCTCTGTCTTTTAGGGTGTACAACTCCTGCATTGGATACAAAATATAAACTTCCTAATAATTTGTGATCCTGTGCCTATATATTCTTCCCTACCCCCAATTAATAATGAAACTAGTTTTTTAGCTATTGTTTTTGTTTTTGTTTGTTTTTCATAAATTAAAATAGTCTTCATGGAGACATAGAACCATTTAGATTGGAAAAGATTCTTAAGATCATCAAGTCTACCCATCCACGTAACACTACCCAGTCTACCATTAAACCATGTCCCTTAATGCCATGACCACACATCTCTTAAATACCTCCAGGGGTGACGATTCCATCACTTCCCTGGGCAGCCTGTTCCAATTCCTAACTACCCTTTCCATGAATAAATTCTTCTTGATATCCAATCTAAACCACCCTTGGCACAAATGTAGGCCATTGCTTTTCATCTTATCACTTGTTACCTGTTAAACAGGCCGACATTCTCCTCACTCCAACCTTCTTTCAGGTAGTGGTATCAAATTTCAAATGACTAAATATTGGAAACATGAGCACGAAATGGCATTTGATAAATCATTAAGCACAATTAAATTTGGATACAATATTTAATGTATTTGCAGTTCCAGCAATTACTTTGGTAAAACTTCAGAAGTTTCAAGGTAAAAATATGCTTAGACACCATGCTAAGGGCTGCCCAAAACATATGTTGTGATAAATCAGATCTTGTAATAAGATTAGAATTAGACTTATAGATCTCTCTGCTAAGATTGCAATCAATTGTCTGTTCTACCCATGATAATCTTAGTTTTGCAGTTTCTATCCTGTGCAAATGGAAGTGATTTTAACAGGTGTTCTTTCATGGACCAAACACTTTAGTATGAATTAGCCTTTGACTAGATTCTCTTTGGAGGAAATGAACTCCTGTAAACACCAAGCTAAGCATGTTTACATTACAAAAGCTCTTTTGCATGGTTTGCAGAGAACTCTGTGCCAATATTCAGGAAGAAGTAGTACCTGTATCAGTAGCAAAGTGACGCATATGCCCAATGTACTTTATCCAAATGGTTCACAATAGTGTGATACTAAAAAAAAAAAAAAAAAAAGCCAACAGACACCACTAATGAGACAATTTTACAGCTGTGGTTTGGTGTATCCTCCTTTTCAGGAACCATCAGGTTCTTGAAAGACTTACATTAAAGATCTTGCAGTTTGACACCTTAAGAAAAAGTAAATAACATGACTTCTAGGTAAATAAAATAAATTGGCACCAAAAAGAGAAGATAATGGTCTAATTTTTTGTAGGAACAGAAATGAACTATATATTCCTGATTCCATAAAATCTCTCGATATCTGTGTGACATTCCTTATAGAGTTTAGAATATGTTTTCTAAACAAAATTGTTCAACTCATAAGACTTCATGAGATTCATTTTAACAGTAGATGCGACAGAAAAACAATTGCTATGTTTTTTTTAACAAAAATGTATTAGATATATCACAATGAGAAAACTGAGTTTTTATTTATTAAAATACAATATTTAAAGTAAATAGAATAGGTATTTATTCCATCTGCCCCCAGTTCATATAATTTGTGACTTAGAGTTTTGACTAAGTACATTTCTATAGTACATTGTTTTACCTTATATCTGATGCTGTTTGAACCATATCTGCCGCAACAGTCTAGACAGATGCAATTCAGTGTCAAACTTGTTACAAAAAAAATGTATCAACATTTCCAAATGGATATTTCAAACTTCGTTCTTCAAAATGACCTTCAATATTCCAATCTATCATTTCTTAAAATTAAGTAGACATTTAGAATTCTGTTTAGTTTTAATTAAACCATGCGATAGTGCCAAGCAATTCTAAGAAATCTTTCTATTAGGAGGAAAAATAAATAAACACACACACACACACACACATACACACAAAATAAAGACCAAACAAAACCTGCCATAATTTTACATTATAGATCTCTCCTCTCTTTTTTTTCCTTTTTTTTTTTTCTAGACCCATAGACTCAATAGTGTTGCTACTGCAGAGTCTCATGGGAAGCAGCTACAATCAGTGTAAGAATTACCTTTATTTTCCACCTTTCTCCCTGCCATTCCAAGCTAACCTGTGGTTGGAGCTTTTGATTTATATTTGGATATATTACAGTAGTAAGCATCCAGAGAGGTTAGCACCCAAGCAGCGTGTACTACCTGCCCCTGATCTAGTCAGTAGTCCAGACAGCTGCATAAGCAGATAAAATCAGGTTGGAAATTGAGTAGGTCCTGATGGAAACCATATAGTCACTATGTGAAAAGTATTGGGGGGGGGGGGGGGGGTGTGGAATCACTGCATAAGGGAATACACACAGGCAAGTATGCTAAGTATGCTTCTCTGTGGATCTCTGTTGCTTCTTTTCATGACTGGCTACTGGGAAAATTTGTCTTGTTTCCTTTTCTTTCCCCTTTCCTTTTTCCTTCCCCTTTCACTTCCCCTTCTCCTTCCTATTCCCTTCTCCCTCTCCATACCTTTCCCCTTCCTCTTCTGTCTCTCTTTTACTCTTTCTCCCTCCTTTCTTTTTCTTATGCCCCAAAGTAAGTTTTGCCATTACAACAGCTGTTTGCCCTCTGCTAAAGACCCCACGAATAAATCTTTGTACATCTGAACCTGCCTTAATAACCTTCGTGCAACACCAAAGGAAGTGCATGAACCAACTTTTCTGAAAGCTTTGCTTCAATGTTATAACACATCAAAACAGATTGCACTGGGTCTGGCTGGGATGGATTTTTTTTTTTTTCTTTCACAGCTGCTCATATGGTTCTGTGTTTTGGATTTATGACCAAAACAGGGTCGCTAACGATGATGTTTTAGCTGTTGCTGAGCAGTGCTTGCACAGCATCAATATATTTTCTGTTTCTCACACTGCTCTGCAAAGGAGTAGAATGGAGGTTCACAAGAAGTTCAGAAGGGGACACAGCTGGGACAACAGACCCCAACTGTCCAAAGGGATATCCCATACCAAAGGATGCTGTACTCAGCAATAAAAGCTGGAAGAAACTAGGGGGAGAGGGAGGGGAAGGTGGGGGATGTTAAGAGTGATGGCATTTGTCTTCCCAAGTAACCCTAAGTGTATAAACTCCTGATGCCTCCTGATGAGAAGGAGTGAATGAATTCCTAATTTTACTTGACTCGTGTACACAACTTTTGCTTTACTTACTAAACTGTGTTCATCTCAACCCATAAATTTTCTCTCTTCTACCTTTCTGATTCTCTTCCCCATTCCACTGTGGGGGAGTGAGTGTGAGGCTGTGTGGTACCTAACTGCTTACTGTTGTTAAACCACAACAATGATAAAAGTTTTAAATGGTCATCACGTTCTTATACTTCAAAGTAAGTCCTAACATGTATTTATAATCTCAACTATCTCACTGAGAAAGCAGAAAGAACTGAAGCACTGACATGTGTAGATACTAAATATATTCCTTATGCTACACCAACCTCCCCCCCCCCAAAAATAAAAAAAAAAGGATAAAAAAAAAAGATTGAATTTGGAAGAAATGAAATAAAGGCTCAATTTCATGCTGTGTCCTATAAATCCACCATGAACCATGAACTCCGGGTAAAATAAAATAAAGCATTCTTATGATGCTAGCATGGTATTGGAAGGCTTGGCAGTAAACTAACACAATGTATGAATTATCTATGCGTAATATATACCGGGAGTTCCAACTTTGTTAAACAATTTTTGTGGGGGAAAAAATAAATAAATAAATAAATAACTCCTAATAAGTATCAGTTTAACAAAATTGCAATTATTTTCATATAAAATTCAGCATTGTAACTAAGAAGGCATTATCTCTTCCATAACCTTTCAGAGAAGATTAAATTGTAGAAGGGACAATAATTAACACAATTCTACAATTGTAGAAAGAACAATTAATAGAATCCTACTAACCTAAAGAACACTTCTTCACTAGGGGAATAGTTTCTGTGTAGAGGACATATTTCTATAAAACAAGGAAGTTGTTTTGGTACACGGGATAACAGAGCCAATTTTTAAAAAGCAATTGAGTTAGAAGAATACCTTAGAAATAATATTATTGGACATTAATATAAAACAATTTTAAGACCAGTTATAACAGCAGAAATTGTGTTTATGCATGTCTTCTTGTATGTATCTGAAATGACACTGGAGAAATGATGAGCAGGATCAATGCATAGCTACTGCCTTATATTGTATTTTGAACATAACATGGGACATTTACAATAGTTTTTTTAAGGATAATATCTACAGATACTTCAAAATTCTAACATATCATCCTTCACCGTGTAGATTTAGATGAGTTTATTTTAAGTCAGAATCAGTCAGATGGTCAGCTATATCAACTGCAAATTCTAAGGCAGAAAATCTCTACAGCATTTCATTTCATTTGAGAACAGAAAAAAAAAAAAAAAGGAAAAAAATCAACAAAACCTTCACTGGAAATATACTACGTGTGTAAATATAATATATTGTCACTCACTATTTAGGAAAAGCAACCTGAGAGATTAATATAATATGTAAAACAGGGTGTGTGTATACACGTGTTTATGTATTATGAACAGATATTTTTGGCTTTGTTCAGACAATGGGAAATTATTTTCCCTTCAAAGTACATTACATATTTTAATAATTTTCATAATTCTCAACAATTTTGTCCATATTCCAAAACCTCCTGCTGCTGCTCAAGATAAAGGTGAGCTTCCAGCTTTCTTTTTTCCTTTATTTAAATTAAAAACAAAACAAAACAAAGCCAACCTCCTCTGGGAGAGAGGACAGAAAATGAATCCCTCCTTTCTAGTCAGCTGCCTTCTGTAATAATTTGGCATTCTAACTCAAATGAATTGCGCTTGTTTGTTTTCCATTAGCCAAGAAAATGTATTTTTACATACATTTCAAATTGTGTGGTATAGAGTTCTGTGTTCTCCTTGATAATTATGAAGAACCTATATTCCAATATTTTTATTATGTTGTATTGTATTTGCTCCTATCAATGAAACTTCTGTCATGATTTGCAAGTCCTTAGTATTTGTTTATATATGCATTTGGGCAAAACTTGCAGTGTTGGATGTTCTTAGAACCTTGAAACCTGACCAGTTTTAGAAATTGTTTACTGACTTGCAGGATGAAGTCTCTGAACACATATTATATTAAAAAAAAGAAAAAAGGCTCTGTCAAAACCTTCTTGGTTCTTTTCCTGTAGTAACACTCAAATTCTTATTCTATTGCAGCCAAGTTACTGAGATAAAATGAATACTAATTGCAGCATGTAAATTTTGTATATCAGTAAAAGAGGATCTGCTAATAACCACTTAATATCAATATCAAATTATAGAAAGTAGCCTAAGATGGTAGATCATGAGATACAATCATTAGCAACAAGACTGTTGAATTTTCTGTACTATATTCTAGCTCAGACTAAATGATGGAACTTAAGCAACTGAGGCATGGATCATGCCAACAGATTGCATATTGCAATGAGCTTAAAGGAACTTATATTTATTTTCAGGTGCTTAAAAAAGAAAAAAAAAAAGAAAAAAAAGAACAAAACAAACAAACAAACAAGCAAAAACCATAACATTCTGGTGTGCTGATGATTCTGATTTTTGAGAATTTAGAAAAGTAAAACAATATACCAGGAATGTGAAATGGTGAACCACAAGCTGATGTTTGATAAGATTAAATATATATATATACATATGTATATATTTATATAAAAAATGACTCTCAAAATTTTGGTTGAAACTTAACCTGAAAAAAGATGAATGGTCCTAATTTCTAGTAGAAATGGGGGCCTGACTGCTTTGAGTTTGAGTAGATGTTGACCTCTATCAGAAAAAAATACTGCTCTAGGTGAAAATAAGACTATCGCTAATAAACAAAACCAAATTGAAAAACCCAAAAGAACAACAACAACAACAATCCCAGGATGCACTCAGTTTAGTTTTGATGGATATAATAGCAAGAAATTTTAAATGAAGACCATCACAATAATGATATAAAAATTCAAAAAGCAAAGAATTTATGTCTCCAGCCTTGATCATTGGGTTGTTTTTCTGTAAGAGTTTCCTCTAATATCACTTGAACAGTAAGCTAGTAACTGCTAGACTGAAGAAATAAAATATATATAAAGTTTTTTTCCACTGTCAAAAGAAGAATAGTAACTGTCTTATTTTTCAAGACAAGCTGTCTTTTTCTCTTTAAAAGGGCAAAAAATGAAATAATCAGTTTCATTTGTATGTAAAGTGGCTCCTGACATTATGTACAGTCCAGCCATGTATTCACTCTTGTGACACTGAAATTACACAGAAGAAAAATGAAATCTAATGAAAAATTTTCATTTTTCTTGAAGGTCACCCCTTCGTGTCTTGTGGGTGGTGGTCATCCAATTGCTGTGACTCTGTGGGATGTTTCTTTGAGCGTTAGCTCAGTTTTGGACCTAACAAACCTCCTAGTCTGTATTTTTGTCTGGGTAACTAGTTGTACCTTCCTGGTTTAATCTTGTTCAACTCTAGGTATAGCTCAAGAAAAAAAAAAAATTATGCAGTTACTCATGTCCTGCAGTAAAGCAGATATTTTTCTACTAATATTACCAATAAATAAAAAAATACTGCCTATTGAACTTTATGTTCAAATGAAGTGGTTATACCTTCCATCACATGGTGTCATCTCTAAGAAGCAGCATGTGTACTCCTACTCTTTTTCATCAAAAATTCAAATGAGTTTGTTGACTCTTTGCTTGACTCTTGAATTAGGGTGCAGTGAAAGAAAGAAAAGCTAGTTCTGTGAACAGAGTTATGGAAGTCTGAAAAGAAAAGCAGTCACATGAAGACATTTTCAGCTTTGTAGTATAAAGGATTGATAATTGTTTTACTATTTAGAGATTTGTGTTTGTGCAGTTCCAAGCAACACAGTTATTTACACATTTTGCTTTTTCTAAGAGAAAATTGCACACAGAAAAAATTACCAATTTTTGCATTTATGCACACTGTTGAACTTAGTTCTGATAGAACATACTTTGTTAGAAAAAGAAAATATTCAACTGTTATTATCTTAGATGCTTTTCATGTGAAACAAGAAAATACACATTTCCTAAGTCTCTTTTATTTTTCCTTTCACTGAAAATTTCACAGTAGAGTACGACATCAGATTTCTTTGTCTTTTTAGTACTTCTTTTTATAAGGCTTCACTAAATCATTCTATGGGAGTTTAGAATCTACAGATGCCTTTATTTTACTCCTAATAAAATTTTCTGGGAAGCTACAGCTGGAATAGTGTTTCACCTTGTTAGAGGCTTTCTGTTGTTGAAACTAAATTCTCTGAAGTAACTACATTCTTTGGTTATAAAACAGCCTTCCTTGAAAGCTAATAAATCAGGAACTGATCATAATAGGCTTGGTTTGACAGTTGTCACCTTCTGAAAATTCTCTTCAATACATTTTAATTACTTGTTTAAGTTAGCATTTATATGATTTACTGCAGAACTAAGTTAGTGGTGGCTTGCATCCAGTGAAGGAAAGTATTCTGCAGACTGATTCTGTCCTTCATTATTTATTGAGAACTGACCTTGGCAAGGAGGCTTGGATAGGCCTGTTAACTTGAATGAGAACTACTGCCAGGCAACTCATCCTCCCTGTCCAGGATGAGTGAGATGCTGAAATATCATGAGTGCTCCCTGACTGCTGTGAACAGGCTAGAACTAAATATACCCAATGGATAATTATAGGTAGTATTTGGGACCAAAGGAATAAAAGCTAAAGATTGGAGTGATAGGACAGCAAGGGAAAACAAACAAACAAAACATAAACAAACAAAATTCTTGCACTTCTAGGGACTACATTTGGTCCACCAGCAACCACATCCAGTAACTCATTTATTTCTATCAGTAATTCATGAATGCAAATTTGACCAAATTCAAACTCACCAAACTATGGGTTATTATAAAATTATAGAATCATGAGTTGGAAGGGACCCACAAGGATCATCTAGTCCAACAACTCCAATTCATGGGTCCCCAAAGAAACACACACACACACACACACACACACAAAAAAAAATCTAATAATTGCAGATGTCATAGTTAAAGCTGAAGAGATGCATTTTTGCAATCATTAAGTCCAATTTACTGGCATAAAAGCAAACAATAATTTTGAATTACGTTAATAATGGTGTCATTGATGTAAAATTGAAAAGTAATATTTGCAATTTACACAAACCTAGTTGGATTTGTAGACAGTCAAAAGGAATAGCTTAATTGAAAGCATAAATTGCAAGTCACGGTTGATATAAACAAATAATAGACCATGTGCCCAATGTATCTTGCATACACTGATTAGTATGAATGAATGTGTTAATGCACTAGCAATCTATGTAATCAATTTGAGAATGCTTAGCATGCTGCAGCTAAACAATAACCAAATTATAGCTTATGAATTGCTCTATGCAAGTAGCTAACTCATCAAGACCCCAAATCAACTTAAAAACCCCTCTGTCTTCTCTAAGAAATTGAGAAAGAACTCCAGGAAAACAAACAAACAAACAAACAAACAAACAAAACAAAACAAACAAAAAAAACCCAGGGATTATCCATTTTACTGTGAGCATCTCCTGAAAAGGTAGCATACATATATTTATAATACAGACCACCTGTAGTCCTCACAGAATATTTTAGCCCTTGAGAGCAGAGAAGTTGAACTGGTGAGGTTCACTCACAATAAGTTTAAGAACATCTTTAAGCAGATTCTTCTCAACGCAAATAACCCCCCCTTGCTGAGAACAGCAGCATTGCTCCATAGATGTTTTCAGGAACACCACACAGCAGAATCAGGTTCAAGATTTCAGTCCCATCTTCTGGGAAGAGGACACTGAAGGTCAATAATTCCTGTCTTCATTGGAAGATGGTCATTTATTTTTTGCACTGAGGTCATCTCTTTGGGCAGAAACCCAAGCTAGGAGAAAGAGTCAGACTTTAGTGGCAGAAGATGCTATTTCAACAAAATTGACAGCTTCTCATCCAAGGAATATTGTACGGTGATTTGTGTCTCAAGTGCCAAAGTGTCTGACCTCAAAAAGAACCTGGTTCCACACTACAAATTTCTGGAGAGAAGCCAGCAATTGCATTTACATGGATATGGCTGACAATGACATCTGGGGGCTAACTCAGGCAATTCATAATAAATATGGCAGTCAGTACTCTTATGCTAGTGAAATGCTCCTAAACCCATAGGACCAAAGGAGATGAAGAATCTCAGTTTCTGGCTAAGAAGATGCAAGGAGCAAGAACTTGGATTCATCAGAAACCAAGGACACTGGATTAAAAAGCATCTGCACAGAAGCCATGGATTTTATCTCACTGATAAGGGAACCAGGATTCTTGTGCCTGAAATAAATAACGAAATTATAATTATTTTTCTAAGCTGGCGAATGGGGAAACCTTGTGAAAGCTGAATATTGCAGTTTGGAATGATGCTTCTGTTATGGAAAAAGACATGCACACTCAATTCATAAGCAAAGAAAACAGGAACAGAGTACTTTTTATACAGGATGTCAAGACAAGAATCAAAACAGCAATACATTATGTGTTTCAAGCATCTTCTGCATGAAAGCTGGAAGTTTTAGAAACTATATGGATGATCTATTTAGTCTAGCACTAAATAAGGACACGGATATAAACACAGACTGAATACTTTTCTCATCAGTGGCAGAATGAAATCGAGCATGTAGATATGCAGAACTAGTACTGAAGTTCAGTTTATACGAAAAACTGAAACTACTTACTTCAGCGGGTAACAGAATCTGAATGGACTGAAATTTCAGGTTTCAGATAGGATGAATATGTTTTTGGATCTATGTTCCTGATGACATGGGGTGCAAGCAGATCAGAGACACTGATTATGATCTGCTTACAGAGATCAGAGGCAGGAAATGCAAGTCATGGGAGACTCGACTCCGTGTTGACTGGCAAGGTGTATTTTAATATATTAGAGTGGCTCCTCAACTGTATCAGTAATTGTAATATATGTAAATGTATTCTATCTGAAAGAAAGGCTCACTGCATAAAATATGATGAAATTGTCAAAGATCTACAAGGGCCCATTAAGACACTCCGATGTCTGCAGGTGGAGAGGCATAAGAAAGGATGAAATGAACACGAAAAAGTTAAGTAATAGGGTTAAGTGAAGTTACTGAAAACAAGAAAGCATTCTCCAAAAACTTGAAATTGCTTCCAAATGAAGAACATAGCAGGGCTCAAGTCTTGCAGAAGGGGCATAATAAACAAGCAAATGAAGTTTTAAAGTTTGAGAAACATCTAAACAAAAAGAATAAAAAATTTCAGATTCCCCTCCAACCACAACAAAGATCAAAAAGGTTATCAGACAGTCTACAGAATAAATGGATAATCAATATACAATAAAAGCATTGCAGAGAAGCTAAATTCATCCATAGTAATGATGCTCAGTGCGGAAAAAGTTGTGGAGATTATAATGCCAAAATCTATTCAGAGGATCAATTTGAACTTGAAATGAGTGATTAGAAGAAGAAATGGAGTAAAAAGATGAAAATATTGTCAATATTGAGTGGTATTCACCCAAGAGTTTGAAGGAACACATTGGGCGAAATAGTCGAATTACTAATGAAGAATGTAGCTTCTTCCATACCACTGTCTTGAAATATGGCAAAAGTGATGGAAACTATTTCAAGGAAGATATTGGCAACTACATACTTACAGGCCAGCACTGGCCGTATAATCAGAAATTATAAAATAAAAAATAGTGGACACCTAGATAAATAGAACCTACTGGGCGAAAGGGAGGGTAAGCATGTCTTTGGCAAAAAAGGAGTCCTGCTCCACAAAGCTACTGGACTTCTCTGATGGAGATAGAAAGTTCATGAGAAAGGGTGATCTGGTTAATATAGTCTTGGATTTCTAAGCCAAAGAGTCTTTTCTCTAAGGCTCTTTAGAGCCAAAGGCTCTTAAGAGAATTTGGTAACTACAAATTAAGTGGGAAGATCTTGCATGGTGTTGTGGTTTAACCCGGCTGGCAGCTAAACACCACAGCCATTCACTCACCTTCCCCCTTCCTCTCTGGGATGGGGAGAGTATCAGGAAAATGAAGCCTGTGAGTTGAGATAAAGACAGTTTATTAGGACAGAAAAATAATAATAATAATAATGATAATAGTACTACTACTACTAATATTTACAAAAAAAGTGATGTACGATGCAATTGCTCACCACCCACTGACCGATGCCCAGCCTATCCCCGAGCAGACAGTCTCCCTACCCTGGCTAGCCACCCCTATATATTGTTTAGCATGACGTCAGATGGTATGGAATACCCCTTTGGCCAGTTTGGGTCAGCTGTCCTGGGTCTGTCCCCTCCCAGCTCCTGCTGCACCCCTAGCCTGCCTGCTGGCAGGATAGAGCGAGAAGCTGAAAAGTCCTCGGCCTGGTGTAAGCACTGCTCTGCAACAGTTAAAACATCAGCATGTTATCAACATTCTTCTCATCCTAATCCAAAACATAGCACCCTACCAGCTACTGGGAGGAAAATTAACTCTATCCTAACTGAAACCAGGACACATGGATAAAAAAGTAACTACATGGCAAGATGTTAAGTAATTATAAAGATTATAAATATACTCTGTGGACAGAGGTCATCAGTGGAGTCCTGAAAGGAAATTTCTTGGAATCCTGAGTTTTTCAGAAAACAGATCAAGCAATCCTTGCATGCCTCTAACTGAGTAAGTGGAATGAGTTCAAGAATAGGTGGACTCCACAGCAGCAGTGTTTACTCCATAAACCTAGGACTAATATTGTTCTTCAACTGGTCTTGTAGTATCAGAATGAGAGTTGCACTCAAACCAACCAGGCTGCATGTACTTCCAACCAATCATTCTGTTCTCTAGTAGATTGATATTGTCTTGTTCTATGCTGTTCAAGGCATTCATCTTGTCAAACTGTGAATACACCTTTATGATAGCATATGATATACACTTTTTTTACACTTTTTTTTTTTTTTTTTGATTTGGAATAAAATTGTAGTTTATAATCATTCAAATATTTCTGATCACAGGAATCCATAACTGTGGTCAGGCAATTAATGGAGCATTAGCTCAAATGAATAACAGGAATATAGCTTCCAACTTAATTTAAATTGCTGTATAGTCACCAAGTACTATACAGATCATGTGAAATTAAAATTCATAAGGAACAAACAAACAAACAAAGGGGTTTCATAATTACAACCAGTTACCTGAACTAACTAATGATAAGTTTTTGTTGTTGTTGTTGTTGTTTTTAACCATTTAAAATGCTCTTTTGGGTAAGACAGTGAATTTGAGTATTTTTGAGAAATGCAACTAGTTTCATACTAATTTGAAATTCTGTTCCACTCATCTTTTTTGTTTATTTGTTTGTTTGTTTTGTTTCTGTGTGAAATATGTACATCAGAAATAGAAAGGAATGTATCTATGTAGTTATAGATATACTGGCAAGTTAGAGATTTATGATTAACTGATGAGATTCTATGCTCAGTGCAGATAAAATTACGTGAAAAAGATCATGTGAATTTTCTTACAATACTATACTTCCTCCTGTATCCAACAAAACAGACAATGTCAGAAGTTTAAATTCTCTTTTGTTTTAGAAAAAAATACACCAGGCAGACCAGACACTGATAAGATTATTACTGGCTAGCACCTCAACTTTATATAAACTTCCTTTCAGTAGATGCCTTTTTACTCTTTTCAGTTTTAAAATGGGATTTATATGTACCTGCTTCTACTTGTAACTACAAGTAGTTTCTACTCATGCAATTTTTTATTTTAAGGACTATACAAAATGCATATCTTGGAAGCTTGTTTTCCTGTGTTCCTGCAATACTGCGTGAGCAACATATTTAGGCCTTTTTTTTTTTTTTTTGTCATGCTGAGTTTGTCTTGTGGTTTTACTATAGCTGAAGAAGTGTTGGCTTGAAAATGTCTGAACTTATTTACAAAGTCACCATAGTCTGACATAATATTAAACTTTGTAAGATTCAAGAAAGCTTTGCTTTCTGCTACTAGCAATTCATTTTCCAGAATGACATGGTTTCTATGTTGTTAAGTAAGCAACATATTAATAAATACATCCAAAATTCAAGTATCTAATTTACGTTAAAATCTGTTCATGACTTTACTTTAGGTTATGCAGTTTTACCTAACTAGTTTGTACTGAAACAAGAAAACAAAAATTCTGCCTACTTGTATATTAGATACATGTAATTCACTTTGGATTAAGTAGTTACTATTAAAGAAGTCAGGTCATACTGTAAGAAATTATAAATCACTTTATTAACATAACGGATTAATTTTACAATTTTTTTTTTTTTTTCTAAACTTATCAGGAAATCTGGTATATTTTGAAATCTATTTGGGTCACTTTCTGTAAAAGGTGAGTGCTTCTATTTACACACTACAAAAAAATACAGCAAGATCTCTTTTTATACTTGCTGCTTTCTTTTCTTTGTGCCATGGATCACTGTCATGACTATTAATCCTGACGTATTTTTTAAATTTGAATTTAAAACATCACTCCATAAAGATATGTCAGGAATGGTTTGATTTCTTCACATTCTACTACAGGTATTCTGAAACAACTCCATTCTCAAACCAGAACTGATGTTCTCAAAGAACAGTTTGAAAATCTACTCAAGACAGCATTCATTACCTCACTGATGTTCCATACATACATCAAAGAGAAGTGCAAATCCTGGTTGTATGTGTGATATATACACATTTTATAGACTTCATACATATTTGGCAATTAGAATTCTTTTTGCCACATTCTGACACTGGCAATTCTTTCAGGCTTTAATTCTGTTCTTAAGAAATGGGGACTTGTTTTAGTGTGACTATTCATAAAATCATATGCATTAAAAAATGTGTTTGGGCATACTGTCTTGATGACTGAATATGTAAATACATTTTTATGCCCAGATTTTGGTCTTACTTTTTTTTTAAGGATTATAATTTATCAGTTACATACTGAAACTTTTTTCTTCCATATAAACTTAATGGCAGAAGAGACAAATACAGTCTGAAGAGTATTGTTCTTAAACTGTTTAAACTTTTTTTTTTTTGAAGTCACATTGCTATTTAATATATAGAAGAGCAATTAGTAGAGCAAAGCTCACCTGCTTGTTAAATTAATGGTACAGTGAGGAAAAAGTGTTTCCCATTTTGATGTTGCCTGATACTACCAATACCAAACAAACGAACAAACAAAACATATTTTAGTAAAAGTTAAATTCTGAGCAGGATGTTAATAAGGGAAGTCAACCATGGGACTTTAAAAATTCTTCATTAAAATGAATTACTCTCAAACTCTATTCATTTTGTGTCCAACATCCCCATCCAATCTGTGAAAACCACAATCTGAAACATGCCACTTGAGAACTAAGCTTAATGACTAGTATTCTTTAGTTGCATAAAATGAGAAGAAAAATGTAAACAATCAAACTGACAAGCACCCTTTTTAGAACATTTAAGAAAAGAGTCCACAGCACAAAAAGGGCTGAGTACAAAGATGATCTGCATAATATTTTTTTGATCACAATTTTTTCAGTCTGAAAGTGAGTAAAAACACACAGAGATTAAATTTGGGTCATACACACAAATACACAAACAACACTGCTAAGTTTTTCAGAGAGAGTGTTGAACACCTTCAATAAATTTACCAGTTATTTTGCATTTTATATTTTTAATTATTGTTTTATTACCTTTGTTCATAAACATAAATGCTACTATGATAGACCGCAAGCATCTTCAAGGTAGTATGGGGATTCTCTGCACTGAAGACTGCATTTGTTAACTAAATTCAAAAAAATAAATAATTTCTACAAGAAATAGTACTACATTTCTACAAGAAATCAGTACTAAATAGTACTGATAATGCTTAGAAATAACACATAGTTCATAAAAAATAAATTCTACTTCTTATTTAGTCTTCAAGGTTATCTAAACCAAAGCCCTGTGATAAGCTGGGATTCATTACATAGAATTTTGTCTCATCTGTTCTGAAAAATCCTCTGAATACTGTTCAATGTGGTGTTTTTTGTTCCTCGTAGTTTTCTGAAATGTTTTAGTATGTGTGCATATGCAGGGATATGCACAAATTGTAATAAACTACTACCATGTTCTTTTAAACAATTTTTCACATATTGACAGACACCCTTAATCAGTTGTAGATAATATTTGCTAAATCTCTAATCCCTGTTCTTTAGACTCTTTCTTAGTCATTTATCTTTAAGGAATGCAGTTTAAAAGAAGATAAAAGGCTGGTAAATTTTGTCCTTTCTGTTACACACAAGAAAAAGTTATCTGACAAGTTAACAACATTTCATAATGTCATAATAGATAATAATATCTCCCTCCTTTCTTTTGGTGGCTTTTTTTCCTGACATATTTCATTGTATTACGATCTATTTAATTCTCTCTATACTTTGTTATACTCTAATATAGAATGCTGTATTCTGTATTTCTATTTCTTTTTATGATATGCTTCGTGCCCCCAAAAAACAATTGTTCACAATGTTCATGGTTTGAAGTTACATTTAACTAACAGATGACAGATTATAGATATCCCATTAAAACAAAACAAAACAAAACAACAACAACAGAACACAAGCAAACAACACCCCATTCTGCAATAGTTAAGGATACATTATGCTGTATATGAGGAAAAATATACAATGGCTACTATGAAGAATTTGCTATTTTCCAAGCCTAAATTTGAAAGTTTTGTTTCAAATACCTGTAAAAGAGGATGAAGACATAATCATTCTACATTTCTGAAGTTCATTTACAAATATTTAATTAACATATACACTTAAGAATAATTAAATAGAGCCTTTGAGATATCAACATATTCCCTTTAATAAGGTTTCCCAAATATTTTCTTAAAGTATTGTCATCTCTCTATTTATATTTAGAGTTGAATGAGTATTCCAAACTAGTCTTGGTTAATTTTATTTATTTCTCCAAAGTAAAATTTTATGAGGCAATTCCAGTGTTATTACTTCCAATAATAACAAAAATGTAATGTGGGTTAACTTTAGATATTCATACACTAGTGCTTCCAGAATACCATATAAATAATTTTTATTTTAAAGCTGTAAATAATAGGTCAGTACTCATCGTCATTTAGTTTGAGCTTTTGCTGAACAACAAACTGTATGATGTTCTAATATGTACTTTATAATGGACAGAAACAGTGTATTTCACAGTGCTGTTCTTGCAAATCATTTCTGTCTAGTTGGGTGATGGTGTAAAAATCAGCCCACCACCTTCCAATTCCTCCTTCAGTAGTGAACCCTACTGCATTTATTTTTCTTTGCAAGAAGAGGCATAGTATCCAATATTGATATCAAGGGGACATTAAATAACAATTAAATTCTTTCCAGACAGAAATCTTTGCTATAAACCCCAGCCCTTTAGCAGACAGAAACTTCTGGCTAGGCATAATCTTATTGTAATAATGCATGCTTTATCTGGTGGCATTGAAATGACATATGTTCAGCTACCCAAAAATATTTTATTTTCTTCAACATTTTTTTCCTGAATATGTTTTTGCTGTTTTTAGCCCATGTTTTGAATGATTTTTCGGACAAGTTAAAAGTTTGGTTATTGTCATATGAGTGTACAAGCTGCTTTTATCTGTTCTGTAAAGAGGTAAAGGATTCTAACCACTCTTAGAATCATGGCAATTTCATTTTGCTAAAGGTTTAGGAATTGAGAAGACAAATCTTAAATTTCTGGTGTATAATTTCTGTAGTATACACCCTAGCATACACTCAGTGTACATGACTCCAAGTCCTATTTTATATCCTCTTTTCAAACAATCCACATTCTCTCTCTCTCTGTTTTTTTTTTTTTTTCTTTTTTTCATAAAGTCACAGAAATAATAGTGGTGGCTTGAAGGGAATGTTGGAGGTCATCTAATCCATTCTCCAATTCAAAAAGGGACTACATCTACATTGCATCAGGTCACACATGACTTTGTCTTACTGTGTCTCAAAAATAAAGGATAGAGATTCCACAACATCTCTGCATAACCTGTTCTGGTACACCCTTCTGGTGAATAAGATTTCTGAGGCAAAAGGTAAATTCTATTAATTTTCTTCTCTGATGCAGGTCTATGAGGACTTCTCTAATCACCCCCATAAAAGAAAATCTTTAATTTCCCTACAAATAAGTAAACTGAAACCTTCTAGAAATCTCTTTTACCATAGGTTACTTCTGGCAAAGATGTTCCCGGTTATTACAGTATGACAAGAAATGAACTTATCACAAAAACTTATGACCTTCTAAATAGCACTGTTTCATACCTACAAGTAAAAAATACATTTCTGCATGTGTTTTTCCTCTAGATTAGGCATGTGTTAATAGATAATTTAATACATTTAATATACTTTACTGTATTTACTTTGAGCAGAGACAAAGGAAGAAGTTTCCAATGATACTTGAGTTCTTTTTCATCACTCAGGAAAACTATGATGTCATCTCCAGAAATTTCTTGGCCCTTCTAGGTGTACTGTTCACAGCTGTAGGCTTCTTTCTTTTCTTATGTCAATTATGAATAATTTTTAATGAATACATATTTTAAAAAGAAGCTCAGTTTCACAAAAACTGTTTTTAAAAAATGTGCTATAGTTGAAATATACGATTTTTCAGCAGCAGTCATAAAACTGTTGAAGTGAAAGTGTGTAAGAAAACTTTATTATAAAACATTTGTATTCATAAATTGTACACATTAATCTCAAGAACCATTGTAGCATCTGCATCTGGAATGTGAACAGAACATGTGAACAGAAAAAACTGCAGGGTCAATACTCTTCCATGTGCATTGAATTCACAGTATGAATATGAACACTTTGGAGACACACTGGAGACTTAGAAACAAGACATAAAAAATATTAAGGGTCCTACACTCCCACAGTGCAATAGGCTTTTAAACTTTTCTAGACATTTTCTCATGCAAATGAGTTAACTAAGATCCCTTAATTTGTTTGGAGAATGTTCTGTACCCACGAAAATTTGAAACAATACTTGCTTAAGAAACAGACTTAGTTTTTTCTTAATTCCGAGACTGCCGATATTATTGCAGATATTTGCTCTCTTTTCGTTTAAAAGTAACCTGAGGTCTGGAATTCTGTCAAACACTAAATTACTAACGCATATATATTTCTTAACCTTAATGTAATAAAGTCTAAAATTTCTATTCACAAGACATTTATGGCAGTGAAAATGCAAAAATAATCTGCCCTGTGTAGCAGTTTTCCTGGAATCAAACTGATTTCTCACTTGCAGCAATAATGTGGTTTATTTTTCAAAAGAAAAAGGCATTGTTTATAAAAGTAAAATATACTCAAAGCAGTCTAGTCAAAGTTAACTGAAAGTTTTCATCAACAGCATTACACAAGGGCAAGTTATTAACATACTTTAGTTTTTCAGTATAAATGACCTAGACACAAGTTTACAGAACCATATCTTGAATTAGGTTGGAAAGGTCCTCTGAAGATCATCTAGTCGAAACTCTTGTTCTAAGCAAGGCTAACTTTGAAGCTTATCAGGTTGCTCAGGACTTTGTCTTGTTTAGTTTTTAGTATGTCAAAGTATGGAATTTTCACAAGTCCACTGGACATTTCCAGCCTCAACAATCTTATGATTATGTAAAATTCAAGTAAACAAAGATACTTTTAGTGAAAGTCAAGAGATTAAGAATATTTTAGACAAAGAGTGTGCATTTTAGAGAGTGGTCTGTTCTTTACAAAATGTTGGTGCTACAGAATTGTGAAGAGCTTCCATGTTTGGCCATCTATTTTCATATCTGGATTAAAGTATCTATACAGTGATCTATACTTATTACTGAATTTTGAATTATTATATTTTAATTATATTTTGATTTATATCTATTACTAAATTACAGAGATTCTGTTTCTCTGTCTTTAAGGAAATTTTCCTGAAGAATATGAAGGACAATGAAGATGTCACCTTCTGGAAGAGAAAAAATGTCATACTTTTCTCAAGCCCTTTATTCAAAATTAACAGATTTTGTCTATCGTGTCTGGACTGCTAAAACAACATAGTCTTTCTCAAGTCGCCCCTATCAAAACAGGTCCTCTTTATTAAAGGGAAGGGGAAGTGGGTGGAAGGAGGTGTGTTTTAGTTTTTATCTTTATTTCTCACTATTCAAATCTATTTTAGTTTGTAATAAATTAAATGTCTCCACCTCAAATCTGTTTTGCCTGTGATAGTAATCAGTAGGTGATCTCCTTGTGTTTATCCCAACCCACAGGCTTTTCCATCTTTTTTTCTCCCTTTGTCATGTTAAGAAGGGGGAGTGAGAAAGCAGCTTTGTGGGGGCCTGGCAGCAGCTCTAGGTCAACATACAAATAATTTCCACATAAATATAAACTTTACCAGTATCCATCTTCTTTAAAAAACATCAGTTCATATGTTGTTTTGTTGTGGATTTTTTATTTATATTATTTTTAGAAAACCCATTATAATCATTAGTTTGATGATGTGTGAAAGGATCAGTCATGTTGGTTATTAGAGTTTTATGTAATATTGTGTGACTTTTTTGTATGTAAAGCGTACAGCTTAAAAAGTCTTTAGGACGGAGATAATTTTGTGGAGTGTAATTATAAAGTATGTATCTCACCAAAGTACTGATTCATGAGTAGGATTCTCATACTTACAAAACATTAATATTTTAGGCTAAATGCAGCACCTTTTGCTTTACTTCTTCATATTTTGCATCTCTTCTTAAGATTTTGACAATTTAAATACAAATTTAAGATAATATTTTGTTCTTTCAGTTGAATGTTCTATAAAATTTCCATTTTAAAATTGCCTGTCAACAGGAGGATGGAGTGGATGACCACTCAAGGTCCCTTACAACTTAAATAATTTTATTATTATGACTAAGGAGTCAAAATCTTTCAAATCTTTAGTGACAGTGAATTGACGTTTTATGCTGTTATGATCAAACTACCAAAAACAGGAAAGAAATCCAGAATAAATCAGAAATCTGACTGTAATATGAAATAAAAAAAAAAATGCTTTTTCTTTTCTCTTTTTTTTTTTTTGACAATTCAAATTTAAGAAATCATTCCTAAATCTGACGTTGCCTTATGTTTTATGGATATATTTGCTCTCCATCAAGAAAAACACCAGAAATAAAATAATTTATCACACAGACTATTGTAATGATACAAACAGGGTAGTTATTACTTATTCCTTGGCAATCCATTTTCCAAATATTTCCAAGATACCCACACACATATTTTGGATGACTGATTTTTATTTTTTTTTTCATTTTTTCCTAATTCTTTAATATGCACTATGTATTTCACCAGTAACCTTGGGAGATTTTGTCTATAATATTTTACTTTCATGTTAATTTAGATGTAAATTACAAATAGCTTTGTTGTGTTCCTTA
The DNA here is from genome assembly GCF_964034855.1 of Anser brachyrhynchus. NCBI lineage: Eukaryota > Metazoa > Chordata > Aves > Anseriformes > Anatidae > Anser > Anser brachyrhynchus. The sequence continues at coordinate 84,246,355 of NC_137695.1, read as the reverse complement.
CTTCTCACTAAGAAAAATGTTCAAAAAGTAGCAGATTTTAAAAGGAAGTGATTGTATATATGAAGACAGAAGTTATTTTCATGCAATCAGGCAACAGAAGAAATACCATGTGATTTATGGTGGCACTGTAGGAGTCAAATTCTCCTGTGTACAAGTTTATTTAAGTGCTTTTGAATGCTGTGCAGACCTGCACATGATAATACCATGTATTATGGAAACTGTCTGAAATGGCAAATATATCTGAGATGGGAAAAAAAAAAGAAAAGTGCTTTTAACCTTCCCTGATTTTGATGAATCCTAGATGGGACAAGATGCAGTTTGTTGCAACCACCATTCACTTGTTTTTTGATTATTAGGAAAATGTATGAATTTTCAGTTTAAGGAAAGTGAATTGACAATTGCTGAAAAATTATGTTTTTAGTAAGCCTCATTGATATTGGAGTGAACAGTACAAAGAGCAGTGGTGACAAATTTGGGGGAAACATCAAACTAGCCAAAGAGTTTGCAAGCTTACTAAGAGAGCCAGCTGGCTTGTACCCTTTCTTGAAGAAGTTCTACTAATAGAAAGAAAAAGGGAATATCTTGTCTCCTCATACCTTTACATAACATTATCTCCTCATATCTTTAGAAACATTAGGTATTGTCTTGTGGGTGTTTGTTTCTAACTCATGTTAAGAACATGAGAGTAAAGAAATTTCAGTAAAGAAATTTCTCCTAATATCCAACATAAACATCCCCTGCCACAACTTGAGACCAGTTCCCCTCATTTTGTCACTTGGTGCTTGAGAGAAGAGTTTGATCCCCACTTCACTCTCTCATGTCCAGTCTTTCACTGGACAGATGATATGGAAGGACAAGTAGCATCAGATGACTGGTCTGTAGCCAGGACCCTACTATTTAAAGCATCATCAAGGATACAGTCAAAGGAAGGGATTGTAGAATATCAAATCCTTATGTTTTATGTTTTAAAGCAAACTGGTTTCTTTAAACCTGATGGAAGGACAGAAACACATAATTGCTAGGTTACATATTAAGAAAGCATTCTCGCATTCAGATTTATCATTATTATTTTTTTTCACTGTATTGCCTTAGAAAAACATGTAATTCAGCTACTGAAATTGCTTCCACTTTCATTATTATTTTTTTAACTAGAGAGTTTCCTGTTCTGTCTTTGAAGAGACGACATTATACTAAAATATCAGATCTTCCAGTAAATAAAACCAATAGAATGATGACAGGTAACAGAACTTCAAAATCTGAGCCTATAGCTTATTGTAGCTTCTTTTCTTTATATACCGCACACAGTCCCACAAAGACACACAAACACACAGACACACACATACACATTTTTAAAACAATGTAGAAATGATAATTGCACACTATGTTTGCCTGCAGGGAGAATTGCTCTGGCTTTTGCCATTGAGGATATATAAAATCCAACATTAAATAATTTTAGATTAATGGGAATTTTTCTCTTATGGTAGAAATAATTTTGTCTGGTACCTCTTAGAAGCCAAATAAGACAATTTCAGACTCTTGGGAGCAGATATAAGAGCTTCACAGAAGAAGCCTTTTTACTGACTGTCATTTCATTCCCAGTAGGTGTTTCATTTTCTCATAAAGACTTCATCATTTTTCTTCCTTTTTGTTCACAGTAAACATCTTTCCCTTCAGCTGTAACAAAAAGGATCTAAACTCAAAAAGGTTACTTTTACATAAAACATATGACGTATTTTTCCTCTCTAGGAACTGTGATTACTTTGAATGATGAGCTAACATTGACGAATGAACAGGAAGAAATAACTGTATGTTTTTTCATGAAAAAAAAAAAAAGAAAGAAAAAGAAAGAAAAAAAGGCTCAAAGATAAATATATGGATAAGACAAAAAAAAAATTTAATTTACATCTTAGCTTATCTGCTGTGACACTTAACACTCCATAGATTATAGTACCACCTGACAAAATGAAATCTAAAGTGAAAGCAGAATAGTTATGGATTTATCCTTTGAGAATTCAAAAGAATATAAAGTGTTTCATAGACATATTGATGAAATTATGAAAGAAGTAGGAGAGGGAAGGAAAAAAAAACACCTATGAACTCTAACATATATATGCAGGAAGAAGCTTGCAGGAGGAAGGGCAGAACGTATCTCACAAGTGGAGACAGTGAAGGAAGATAAAATGGATAAAATGAAGATTGATATGTTAAGAAATATATATTTTTTGTTATTCTAAATGATATTTTTAGTCATAAAATGAAACAGCTTGCAAGACCAGTCTTTAGTTTTGAAAAAAATATCAAATTTCTGCAGAATATTGTTAGCAATTTTGATAAGAAAATGTTTCATTTTTAAGTGAAAGATTATTTTATTTTGCATTCAAAATTTCCATTTTTTTCTTTTTTTCTTTTTTTTTTTTTATTTAGAGCATGACATTAAACAAAGATGAGAACAGAGACTACAAAATGTCTGCAGCATTACCAATTATCTCTTTCTCCATTTCTAAAGCTTTTCCTATCCAAAAAAAAAAATTCATTTGAAACTTTTAGGGAAGGTGACAAACATGGAAAAGACTATATATCTTTAGGAATTTTATTTCTCAGAATTGTTAAATACAGATGGACTCTATTTCATCTAATAATTGAAGTGAAAAATGAGAATCTTGTAGAATGTTCCTGGAACTCTATGGGACCTACAGAAGATTTCTCCAAGGAATATTTTCCATCACTTTGCCAAAGAAGCAACCAGCAAACATAAGTATGGGCCAAAGAATAAGTAATAATGGCTTTCATCAGATAATTTTCAAGAGAAAATTTCAATAACCAGAAGATTTTGTAAGTACACATGAATTTCAAAAGCTCTTCTGTCTTCAGAGCTCTGCAGTTTTTCAAGACCAGGCTATCCATGTGGTGAGAAACACTTTGCATGCTATACTGTTTCTGGTTGAGTTTTACACTTAGTCAACTCAAGGAAAGACATATAGGAGAAATTGTCGTTGATGTTTTGGTTAAAAGGAAAAAAGTTATTGGTATGCTTTGATTGTTACTTTTTTTTGTTTTGTTTTGTTTTGTTTGTTTTTGGTTTTGAATTTTACAAATCTCATTTTGCAATCCATTAAAGACTCCATCCCAGACAGAAATCCCACATACATATGGACCATGTCATGGCAGACAATCTACACCAAATCTTTCTATGGATATTCATATAACTGTTTCCTTCTTTTGTTTACTTACTAAAATCTTGAGAGAGGTAGCCCCACCAATGTAGATATTGTATGGGTGATAGTTTGGGGATTACAAGACAGAGATTTTGTGAGTGCAGAACAAGGAAAATCCCTAAAGTTGGTCAGTTAAGGACCACAAAGTAAAGGTTAAGAACTACTTAGAAAGAAAGACAGAATGATAACAGAAAAGAAAGTACTTTTTTAACTATGTAGAGCAGGTAATGTAACTATTAAGGGCAGGTAAGAAGTTACAGTAGAAAGACCAAAGATCTACTTATTTAAAGGCATAATTTTTCTCTGTAACTCCTGCTTTTAAAGCTCAATAATAAATGATGAAGCACAGTTCAAATGACAAGTCTCATGCTATGGACCTGATTGAGAAAAGTGTTTCTTTCTACAACATATTTTATTAAAACCTTCTTAATCATCACATGACTGAAACTAATTTTTGGTACTGTAAGTGAATGAGAGCCAAAAATGGGAAAAAAAAAAAAAAAAAAGGTGTCTGGAGATGAGGGGGACAAAGAATGAAGAATGTGAAATTTACCATATAAAATAAGCACAGTAAATATATATATTTTTTTAATGATATAGATAATTTAATACAACAACTGTTGACTTCAATAAAAGAAAACCAGAATAGAACTGGATAAACCATTCTGTATTTAATGATCACCTTTTTAAAGACAAGCAACTTTATATCCAATATTAATAATAAGTCAGAAAGTCAGAAGACCACAGAATTAGTGGAAAGTCACAAGACTACAGAAGTCATAAAACAATTTTCCAGGATTTTCAATAGCTAGAGATCTAAAAGCATACATAAAAATAAGAATAAACTGCAATAGATAGAACAAAAAATTTACTTCAGGATAGGTTTTTCCTTTTGTTTGAGCAGAAAATATGGCTGTGGGAAAAGAACTATATTTTAAGAAAATACTTAATCATTCAAAGAAAAAATAAAGTTTGGTTTTAAAACAGTAGAAATCATTTTCTCAGAAATTCCTTTTTTTTCTTTTTCACAAATTGCTAATGTGCAAAAGTTCATTTTTTCTTCTGATTGTCATGCTCATCAGAAGTCGTTAAATGTATTTACATCTTCTTTATCTGCGAATATTTTGAAATCTGAACCTCATGTTAAGTATGCAATCCCTTCTAATATGGCTGTAAATATCTATTGAACATTTGATCAACCTGAGTAAGCACAAATGATCACTCATCTGCAGCATATATTATTTGTTTCACATGTCCTCTAAACCTTTTCTTCTGTGACAATTGCTCTGTTTTTGCAATATTAATATATTGTCACTGGAAACAAAAACTATATATATATATATATAGTTTTATATATATATATTCATTTAGTTTATATTTTTTGTTTCCAGTGACTACATACATACATATATATACACATATATATAAATACACACAATATACATACATATAAATACACTGAAGGAAAGAGATACATAAGATTCCAAATTTTTAATTTCTATGATTTGTAGTGAACAATTTTTTCCTCAAACTCACTATTATTTTCAATCACATCTTATTTTCATAGTGTATTAAATGCTCCCTTCTTTCTGCTTTTCTGCTTTCTGCCCTAGCATTTTATCTTAATTGTTATGAAATAGTCATCGTATTATTATTTAGGCAGTGTTTTTTGGTCACATCACAGACTTCAGATTTTGAAAACATTCCTGAACTAAATTGTGATTTAAAAATATCACAAAGATTTTGTGAACAGATAATTTGAAAATAAATGTTTAACATAAAGAAAAATGTAATTTTAGCCTTCGAAATACATGTTAACATTTTTAAAGGAGAATTTAAACAGGTTAGGGGTGGAGAGGGGAGAAAGACCCAAAGCAACCAGGAAAAAGCACATCTTTTAAACTCTTTCCTAAAACCTGTTTTTGTCATACATGAGCTTTGGATTTCAACATATTTCTCTGGAAAGTGCTCTAACCAGTTTTACATTTAAAACAACAAAAAGAGAAAAATAAGAACTTTAAAAGTGCCATTTCTTTAAAACATCTTGGAGGGAAAAAAAAAAAAATTAAAAATTACGTGAAGTGACCTGCATACTAGTTTAGGTTTGCTTGCATTGTGAGAATAACCTTTCCAGTGATATATCTTTGTGTCCTCTGTTTTTCTTTCTAGAGTGAAGGGGAAAAAAAAAATGCAGCAAGCTAAAGAATAGGAATGAATGTACCTTTTTGTTTGTCTGTTTTGTTGGCAAATATTCTCTAGGAAGAATGCATGGACTCGGCAAGATGCATGGATGCAACCAGTGTCCAGTTCAGGTTTGTGTGAAATTCTGAAGCAGAACCACAAGGATGACAGAGGCAGCTAGGAATTCTGGGCTATGATGTGTGTGATAGATTGGGAATGCAAGATTAATTCTCATTAAAGCTTGTTGAAATTTTCTAAAACACATGCCATCTTTATTTCCAAGGCAAGCATCTCTTCTTGACCTATGTAAAATATCTGAAATTATATAAAAATATCTAAATTATATTGCACACAGGGATCAGACATTGGAGAGTTTGGTATTAATCAAATGTATTGCACAATAACTATTCATTTTCTACTGCCTTCTCAGGAAAAATGGAAGAGAGAGAAACTACTGTTTCTATGAAAGTTTCTGAAAGACATGACAAGTTAAAATATCCTAAGTTTCAAAATATTTGTACAATTTCTCATTAGCAATGATTCAAGTTTTTACCACTGACAATAATATTTTGTTAAATTATTTTAATTTGATTGAGTCTAGATGTTAATCAACTCAGAAAACACTGTGATTTGAAATAGGCATGTACTTGATACTTTTCATTGTACATACTGAAATTAAAATAAATAAATTCTATTTTATTGGCTCATGCCCAATAAAACATTTTGATGTTAACTAGGTATGGAGGATATCACAGCTCAGTTTTCTGCAGACTGATAGTCTACATTCTAAATCAAGAATGCTAGGTTCCAAAATTTGATTCCCTTTTATAGATTCTAACATCAGTAAGAAATGGATGGATGCACACAGAATTGTGCATCTGTCAGGCAGCAAGTGTTACCAAATTTTTAGGGGAAAATTATGACTAAAACAGAAAGTGTTTCCTCCTTCATCCAATCCATATTTATTTTATGCCTGATCAAAGAAAGGACTAACAACCTTTGTGCTTCTATCTTATTTTATTTACAGATTCTTTTAGCCTTTAAAATCAGAAGGAAATGAAAGCAAAACCATATTGGTTAAAATTACCAAATCTAATTAAAAATTAATAAAGTTATCTCTCTCTTCACTTTAAATAAATAAATAAATTAAATCATTTCAGGAAAACATGATCAGTGATTCTAAACTGGGGAATACAGAATTCTGTGGTTATCAGTATCTCATGGTGCATGGCTTAACCATGTGTTGAGTAAGAATAATATACTAAATTCTGCCTTGCTACCAGGTAGTTAAATGAAGGTCTACTTTAAAAAAAAAAAAAAAAATTACAATAATTTCTTACAAACCCATCACAATGCACAGTCACCCTTCTCCCTTAAGAAAAAATTCCAAAGAACTTTCAAAAAAGCACTGCTATAAGTATGACTTATTAGTGGGGAGGAAGAGTCCATTTCAGCTAGTTTGTCTCTTAGAATCTTGCTACCTAAATATATTTCCAAAGAGGATTTAAAAATAAGTTGTAAGCAAGTTTTACCCCATGTACAAGATATTAATCAAACAAGCCTCTAATTGCTGAAAATTGACATATATACTCATTTAACAGTTGTTTTTCTTTTGCAAGAAACTTCAGAATATGCTTAGGAAACTTGTAATTAAGAAAGATATTCAAATTAATAATCATATATCTCTACTTGTTTTAATCCTTATATATTCCTACTAGCCTCTAGTAACAGAATAATTTCATTAGCTGGCAAAAACTGTTGATACAACTTCTCCTGCTAGAAGTGAATGTCTTCCCTGACTTCATTATCAATGTACTGATAAATGACTAATAGTCTAGCCTATTATTTTAGACACACAAATATAAAAAAGTTCAAAATGTAACTACACTGTACAGACAGGTTATATCATTGAGTATAGATAAGTATAGATCTTATCATTAGATAAGATAAAAGCTAGAATCACTCCACAAGGAGTACATTTAAACTGCAGATATCTATTGATTTAAGATTGTTCTATATACCTCGAGGAAAATAAATTTTACTAAAATGTTAATTAGTGAAAAATTAATTGTTTAGTATGTAGGATAACGAACAGTCTATTTAACAAGATCTTTACATGTGAATACAGTTTAGACAAATTCCTGTTCCCTATACAAATGGTATATACAATAACCCATAAAATATATATCTGAGAAAAAGTACAAGAAAGGGGAAACCAATTATTTTCCAATAACTTAACACACAGTATGTACTGAATTTACATTACATTTCAACCTACAGGCATTCTGTTTAAAAAGGAAATATTTACAGTTGCTAAGCGACAATGTCTTTGTTTATAACATTGTTTTTGAAATGAAAATACTAGAAGGGGAATACAGAGCAAGAATATAATTTATTTCTCAGTCTCCATAATAAAACAACTTTTGCTTACAGAAAGTAAATTAATAAATACTCTTGACAACAAGTTGATCTATGGTTCAGTGGACTTTTTCTTTAGGCATTGCTGTTGTTATTTTGACTTTGCTTTCTAAACATGTGCCTGTAAAAGTACACAGCTATGTGAGAAATAAGAAACTACAGAACTGGCTTATTACATAACAGAATTTCTGAATAATATTTAAAATAAAAAAACACACTCTATCTAAATTTAGCATGACTAGCAGGTTGATGGAGGTGATTCTTGTCCTCTACTCAGCTCTCATGAGACTGCAGTACTGCATTCAGCTCTGGTGTTCCCAGCACAATAAAAACATGGAGCTGTTAGAATGGGTCCAGAGGAGGGCCACAAACTGATCGGAGGGCTGGAACACCTCATCCATGAAGAGAAGCTGAGAGAGTTGGGGTTGTTCAGCCTGGAGAAGAGAAGGCTCCGGGGAGACCTTATTGCAGCCTTTCCGTACTTAAGGAGAGCGTAAAACGAAGATGGGAAGAGCCTTTTTAGAAGGACCTGTAGTGATAAGAGAAGAGCCAATGGATGTAAGAGGGTAGATTTAGACTGGATATAAGGAAGAAAATTTTCATGATGAGGATGGGTTACCCACAGAAGCTGTGAATGCCCCATCCCTGAAGGTGTTCAAGGCCAGGCTGGATGGGACTTTGTGCAACCTGGTGTAGTGGGAGGTGTCCCTGCCCATGGCAGGAGCATTGGAACTAGATTATATTTAAGGTCCCTTCCAAACCAAACCATTCTATGATTCTATGAATTTGGACACAGGCTGATGGAAACTTATAAAACTCAGTTGTAGTAAAAATATAGATTTGATTGTCCAAATGTGCAATCTCTCTTTTAAGCATATGTTTACCTTTGATCACAAAAGATGGAACAGGGACAAATTCTTCACTGTCTCCAAAGTATTCAGGTCACAAAAAGCAAAGATGGTGACAGCGGATCAAGGGATTGCATATTGGTCTCCAGTTGCAGAACACTGTACCTTGTTGAAGGTGTACCTGCATTCCCAAACATGTAGGCAATGGCTTAGCCATTCTGTCTCTGAAACACTTTCTTCTTCTTGTGCCAAATCCCTTACAGAAGGGAAGTGGACTCATACATTTTGTGCACAGGAGAGTCCCATTCCCATAACAACTCTGTTGGAGAGGTGCCACTATAAACCAGTCTTTTTCAATGGCAGAAGGCTGAACAGAAGCTTCATGTTCTATGACAAACTACACTTTTCCTGATTATGTCATCACTTTGTTTCTTAAAAAGACATATGATAATTTTTCATAGCTGTCTTTTTAATTTATTTATTTTTTTCTTCCCTGTAAGTAAATAAGTTCAAGACTTTTTGTATTAAGGAAAATGAGACTGATTATAGACAGGAATGGTGACACAGGCTAACTTCTAATGAGCCTGACTACGGTCACCAGGCTGGCATTTTGTACCACTCATAGGATACACCGTTGTTATTGGTAAGACCTCAGTCTCTTACAAAAATGCACTTGAGCATCATTGTATTATCCAAAGTGACTACATTTGACTGTTTCTTTCTAACTGAAATTATTTTATTTTATTTTATCTTATTTTTTAATACAGTTAGCTTTCATGTCAGCAGATTTAAATAGAAGCATAAAAACATATACACACAAATGCATAGTGGAAATGCTGGTACTTTGTTCTATCTCACATCCCAAATGCTCTGATGCAACCCTTCAAGTTGAACTTCCAAAATCATCCCAGTATTCTAGGGGTGATACATTTCAGATATATTTGATGTAAACAAGCCAAATGCTATGATTAGGCATTTTTTTTTCTTTTTCTTGTTTTTTTCTCTCTTTCTGAAACAACAAAAAAAATATTTTCCATGCTCTTTTTAACCCTCTGTATCACTTATTGAAGAAAACAGAAATGCAAGGAATAATTAAAGCTGATATTCCAGTTATCTAAAGGGATCCACAACAAATGCTTTTAGTAGATTTGTTCTGTATGATAGTAAAATGTGTGAAAACAGATGTTCTGACAACTGACCTTTCAGATTTATGATTTTGGAAGTATTAATTACATTTCCTGACTTTGAAAAGTACTTTTTAATCTGAAGCAGGAAAAGCGTCTTTTCATGCAAGAGACTGAAAAGATGTCTGCATGCTTATTATTCACTTAGATGTATATAAATGGATATCTAAGGCTGAGCTGACTTAAATGCCATGAGTTTTGATTTTGAAAAGCACTTAAACTGCACTTTTGGTTTAATTTCTGCTTAATATAGAATGCTGAAGAAGAAAACAGATTCTAGTATGCTCTAGTGATATTATAAAAGGAGACTATAGTGCAACTAGCTCAGACCTTGTAAACCACTACCAGATGCCAGTAGCTTGTCTATTATCATACATTACTCCTCAAAGGCCAAACAGGACACACATGCATGTGTGTTAAAGCGTATCTTGAAACTTGCTAACCTACAACAGCATGGATGAAGACAAAGGAGATTCCAGAACACTAGGTATTATCACTGTAATATAGCAAAAAAAAAATAAAATATTATCACTGTCTCACTAACAGGTATTGTATCAGTGTAACTACCGTGTAGACAGCTAGCTTTCAAATGAATAAATTGTCTACCTTCAAATTAATAATTGTTCTGAATTCAGTATAATACTGAAAACTTATCATAGAGTTACTGGATTAGTATGTCTACAGTTTCAATTGAAATCAATCATTCTTGCTATTTCAGCAATGATTTTCATTCATTTCACGATTTTAAAACATATCATTTGAATCAGTTGAGACATTAAAGGAAATCAAAGCTGTGGAAACTATTTTTAAATATTGAATAAAATAAAATAAAAAGTTAAAAACAGTATAAAGGTTACTATTTACTTGTAACCTTTAGCATAGTGGTGACATGGAGCCATCTTGAAATACAGAGAGAAAATTACAATCTTACAAAATGAGGAAGTTATTATCCTGTGTTCATACACTTATACATACACTGTACTAGGACTCTTAGAAATGACAAGACTTAATGTTGATTATATAACGTATCTTCTTATTAATTCTAATAATGAATGGAGTAGGAGTGCAATCATTTTATACTTTCCTACTTTAAAGTATTTGATATCTGTTCAGAGCTTTCCCTGTAACACCAAACACTCAATCCATGCTCTCTACTTCACCTGTGACTTTCTAGTCCCCTTTATCAGTGAATGTGTAGATTGCCCTCAATTAAGCAGAATAATCTTATTTAATTCTTCTTTACATGCATCCTTTTAGTTCTACCTGTTTATTTGCTCTGAGCCTTCTCCAGTTCTTATATTGTTATATTACTTTTTGAGATGAAGGAATCAGTTGAGAAAATTGCACATGGCACCCAGAAATGCAGGTAGACCATGGATTTATACAATAACATAATATTACTTGTAGTATTCTTCTCTATTTCTTTCCTATTAACTTTTAGAATTTGATTTTCTTTTATGACCATAATCTAATTTTGATCAACAGACCACAAGTTCCAGTACTTAGCTGGCTTTTCAAGAAACCATCTGTCACAGCCTGACCACTACAGTAATAACCATTAAGTTAGAACCCATTGTTTTATATGTGAAATTAGGACTCGTTTTGTATTTATATGCAGTAAATTTCACCTCTCATTTTAATGCTCATTTTTGTAAAGTCTTACTGTAGTTCTTGACAGTCTGTCTTTCTTTACCATCTTGAAGAACTTGGTATTTCCAAAAAGCAAGCAAACAAACAAACAAAACAAACAAACAAAACCACACTTATAATCTCACTATTCCATCTTTTTTTTCTTTCTCTCTCTCTCTCTCTCTTTTTTTTTTTTTTTTTTTTTTTTTTAATGAGCTTTCTTGTTTAATAGCACAGGTGTCTACACCTGTGTCCTGGGGACTTCCTTCATTATAGGAACTGACGTTTGCTTCCTTTTAATTCTTAGACTTAATCACTTAACCATTTAGTTTTTTTTCTATTCTATTTTTCAATCATTCCCTCCCATGCCACAGCTATCAAAGGTCCTTGAAAACCTTTGGTGAGAATCACTGTTAAAAAAACATTTGGTAAATTCAGGTAGGCTATACTAAAGAGATTGTTCTTATTCACATGCCTGTTTATTTCTCCAAAGTAATTTCTTATAAATTAAGTTTGAAAAAAGATATAATGTTTAGGGAGGCTATGCAGAGTATCACTTTTATATTAAGCTATGATTTATACTGAGTTATAAAGTATTTTCAAAACTATATTTTTCCTGTAGCTGCTGAAAGGTAAGTTATGGCCTGATAAAAGGTAAAGAAACTTTGTTTCACTTGATTTTTTGATTTTTAAGTGGCTGAAGTTTGTTGTTGTTTGTTTGTCTGTTTCTAAAGGTTTCAGACCTTCTTGAGTCTACCAGACTATGATTAAATAGATAGCAAGAAACTGAAGAGCTATTGAATAAAAAATTAAAATCCAAAGAGGAATCTCTGAAATGAACCACGTACCCAAGACATTTACCCAACATTTTTGTGAGGCTGGAATATGTAGTCTTATATGCAATACTTCTGCATATTTTTGATTTTACATCCTGAACAATCACCTCAAAACTTCAGATGTGCTATCCATGTAGTAAAGAGTACAAAGAACAGGTACTATCTATGTAATAAAGAATACAAAGAGCAAGAACACATCCTATCATTGAGAGTAACAAATTAAATGATTTCATAAACAGAGTTTTAGGTATATTGTGCCTTGCAAATGGATATGAGGACACTAAAATTTCAGTAGATGTTCCGTAGATAAATTCATTCCTGTTTCTTTTGAATATGTAGTGGTGCATTAAAAATTATACTAACTTTTTAGTAAAAGAAAACTGTAGTTTTAGACAGTCAAAGTAACACATATCAAGTAAATCAGATTTGTATTGAAGTATTTTATACTACAACAAATATAAAGAAAGGAAAGAGGAAATATGGAAATCTATGAAAATATGGGATTCTTCATTAGTGCTAATCATATATATATATATTTTTTTCCACAATGTTAGTAAATTCAGTGTCTTATATGGTATTGGGTGCATTGGTTTAATGTTAGTAGGGAAGTTAACACCAGGGGAAAGGGAAAATATTTTTTATCCATGTTTTGATCCAGAAAGTGATATCATTTTTCTTCTTGAGGTTTCAGCTATAAACAGTCAGCTTATATGTGCAGTTTGAAGGCAAGAATTTTTGTTAGATAATATTTTGAGAAAACAAGAGATGGTTGGGAGGGTAAGGTAAAGGAGTTTAAAATAAAGGAGTCTTTATGATGAACAAAATATTTTGAAAGGGATCTTAGCAGGCTGATGAATGAAAATCTAAAATTTCAAAGGAGCATTCAAATTTCTTTACTTTTACATGAACAGATTAACTGACCATTCTGTGCTTAATCCAGCACCAAAACTAAATCAACCCTATGAAGCAACAGTAACTTCAGTATCACTGTTCTTCAGGGCATGCAATCCACTTCAGCTGTTTTTTTAAGCATTACAATTGCCTAAACATATGTGAAAATAGTCTAAACTTTTTTTTTGTGTTTGATCTGGTTAAAGCAAATAAGCAGGTGGACCACTTGTCACACTGTGTATGGATGACACTTATTTTTTTCCCCCGAGGATTTTTTCAAATTACCTCAAAGAGAAACTTTGGTATCAAGCAGTTGTTCATAAGCTGTATGTTAGTTTATTCTCTGCCTTATACTAAAAGTCCAAGTGAAAAATTTTGGTTATATTCCTTTTCATCATGTACGTCACTTAGAAAAATGTCTTACTGTTAAATTCACTAGAGCCACTTTAGCCATCATATAGAATTATATTAATAGTACTTTCTATTGATACATTTTGAGCCTTTTTAACCAACATTGTTTTTGTTGCCCACCATAATTTATCCCTCATTACCAGGATGAATATAACATAAAGCAAACAAAATTTTCTACTTTATAATTTTTGTTGGCAGCATTTAACATTTACATACATGGAATATTAGCACAAGGGATACAAAGTAATTATATACTAATGTTTTGCAAAGTGGAAAGACAATATCCTCAGCATCATTGTGCACTGCATTTCAAATGGCACATTTCAGGCGATTTATGCTAATTTCCATCATTTACAGAACATAATGATACAAATCAGTTAGAATTCAGCACAACAGCCTCTAAATGCTCAGAACTATGGAGAACACGTTAATGGTCTCATTAACTGTAAGTTGAGAATTGAATTTCCATTTCTAGACAAAACAGTTATCACTTCACTCATGATCCACAATACTTTTCCTGTCTCATAGGTTACAGCAGCCACTGGCCAGCCCAGTTTCTTTCCCTCAGTGACCTCACCGAGGTCACCCAAAGCAATAAAGAAAGACTGATTATACTGATCTTACCTGAAGTGACCTTATTGTCTGCCTTCTGGTATACCTTGACAAAGGACAGGGATACCCAACTTCACTTCATGTGCTTAGGAGCCTTAAGCTTATACAGAGTTCATAGTTTAAGCCTTTGAAATATTGAAAGGAGAAGGCAATAACAGTCTGAATGTTTGCCTTTCAATTTGACATTACTGTGAGAAGGATAATAAACAGTGTGTTCATAAGAATAAGTATAGCTAAAGCAAGCACAGAGCCATCATTTCTAAAGTACATAAATGCTGGGAGGTATTAGGAGATAAAGGTCAACTGACTGCCCAAAGCCCATCAAAAAGGCTAGTTACATCGAACAGTACAGCTAAGATATATCTTGGATCAACAGCAAAAAGAATTTTCCTTTTTTTCTCTGTCTCCTCCTCAAAATTTTTTATTAATAATTTTGACTATAAAATTGAAAAGGACAGTGATGAGGTGAATAGACCCAAATTTCTTCCAGGTTATACTTAAATATATTAGTCTCATCTAGTCACGCTGAGAGGGTACTATGCAGTTGCTGATCCATAACTGCAGATATATCTCAATTACATAAATCCCTAAACTTTTATTTGCTACAGGAATTAATTAACATAATGACTGTACACTTAATATGCAGTAACTACAAAACTATTTTTCAAAACCCTGTCTTCTGAGTAGTTAATAACCGAAGACTACAGCTATTTATGTTGCATATGCTATAAATTCACAAGCACAACTTAACCTACATTAATCATTGGTATACAATGATTAATCATTATAAATATAGATACCTTCATATATGCCTGAAGCAGGAGCATAGCAGTTACCAAACACCATCAAATCAATAGTTTCTCTAACACATTGTAATATAGTAATCAGAACTGGTGTAAAGGTACAGACTAGAAGAGTAACAAACTAACAAACAAAAAGCTGCCACATTCTTAATCAAGTGAATTCTTAACTGATATCTTTATATGATGAGCAAAAATACCAAAGGTACTCAAAAAGGATAAAAACAATACATTTTTGTAAATGTCAAGTACCACTGCATTGTTGAAACTGAAGATATTGCAATGTAACAGAACTGAAATATCCTCCAGCAATTATATAGCAGATCATTTTCCCTAAGCAACAGTCAATAAGCTACCAAAGGTGCAGTGCCACAAGAACTTGAAATGTTCCCTTAATCTGTGTCAAATGGAACAAGTTGGTTCATTATGACCTAAAGCAGTAGTCAATAGGAGGCTCCGGGGGGGGGGGGGGGGGGGGGATAAATAAAAAAAAATCCATGACTTTCTAGGCCAGTAAAAAACACATCCAGCAGCAACAAAAGCAAAACTCAAAGATAGGCTAATCTGATAGGTAGATTTCCATGGGCTTGATGTAGCAGCAAGGAATCAGCATCAGTTGCAGTAGAACCAACTGCAAAGGTTTAGGGTTTTCTGCTGCCTTCTAGTTGTCTGATCTGTTGAACAGTATGGGACATGTGTGGGACTGAGAACTGGGATTTTGGGAGAGGGCCCCACTTCTGAAGCAATGAAGGAGAGAAAGGAAAGAAAGAATTTGGAGGAGGCATGATGGTTGATGTGAAAAGAGTGCTATAGAAAATGTTCTTGCTTAAAAGTTTTCCCCTTTCAGCTCTAGAAGAAAAATTCAAAAACATCCTCTCCCTTGCAGAAACTATGTGATAAAACTGTGTTGAAAACAGACCTAAACAAATGTTAAATTTTAGGCAAGAAAGGCCACACCATCTGTTGCTATGTACAAACAGCATTATTAGATTATAAATAATGCATTGGCACAGAAAGTATGGCTGCATTCAGTTTATTAGGTTATGAGGCCTATAGAAAGACTCTGTAAATAGAAGAAAAATCATTTTTAAAACTTAAAATACAATCAGAAAATAACCTTATCGAGATGTGAACAAGAACAAGACAGGACTGTGCTATAGACAGGAGTGTGCTATAGACCTGTAAGTCATGAGCAAAAAAAGTAATGAAATATTTAGTTATGATTTAAAGACATGTACAGACAGTAAAACCATGAAGCAGGTGACTTCACTCTTCAGTGCATCAGTCAGTGCCCCTTGAGATACCTACAGTGAGTCAGACTGCATCCAAATGATGGATACAGTAAATAATTGTCCCTTGAACCACTCTGTCACAGATTCTCCTAAGAACAGTTCATCTTTGGATGTGATTTTATACAACAGAGCAAGGAGATTAATATTAATTGATGAAACAGGTTTACAGGATTAAAACATGATTAAATGTGAATAAATCTGGCAATATAAAAGTTAAAATAAATCACGTACCAACTAAAAGAATACATAATTTGATACCTGATAAATGAAAAGGCAGTATATTTTGTGTCCCCAGGATAAAATAAATAATAATAGTAATAATAAAAATAATAATAATAGTAGAGCGGTAGCAATCCTGTGTTTCTAGACAAAATGTTTTCCTATCCTGAGTGTGTCTAGTAACAGGAAACATCATTACTGTGGTGTGCTACTTGTTTGTGTACATTTGAATGGATGGCAAAAATATGCCAAATATGGTAAAGCTAAGAACTGTGCCACTTCGGTAACACAGGGAAAAGTTTGCCATAAGTGCTATGCCCCTTGTGAATGTGTTATATACTTAAATTACATGACCAACTCCTTTTTATCTAATACTGTATAAAGTATTTTTCAAAGAGATTTAGCCCTCCTTATGAAATATTGCTATAATCACAGATAGCAGTCAGGTTACTTTACCCTGCTGCACAACTTCAGGATGACTGTGCACCTTCTCCATGGGTAAGGATGTATAGCGCATTTGTAGTGCAACTGAGCAAACAGCAGTTCAGTCTCAAAGTTTGCTGCTTTCTGAAAGCACAGCTGTTAATGCAAAACTTGTCCTTTCCTAACTCTCAGGGGTGATGGACTGCCATTCTGAGTGTGATCAAGGGGAATTAACAAAGAAATTACTGTGGCATATTCAAGTATTCCTGCACCCATGAACATTCATCTGGTGTTTAGCATGACATTGTTGAAATCATTTTGTACCAACTACATCCATGTGTGACTGGCCCTATTACCACAAGCTGCATTTTGAGACTGTGAAATATGTGTATCACTTGAGATCATAGAAAAAAGTGACCTGAGAATAAACTCATAGACTGAGAAATTTGCAGAGGTACAGTTTAAGCAAGCCAATTTGGACTTGATATGAATAGGAGCCAAGTTTTCAATAAGGCTAATGTGATACGGAGAAAGTGAACAAGATTCCACTTTGACAATAAATTTATAATTACCAACTCAATATGATAGGCTAATTTAGCAACAGGCACACGAAGTTACTTGGAAGATATAATGAGCTTCAGAACAATTTATGCTTCCTGCTTGTTTTTTACATAAATCCAACCACTTTATTAGGAGAAAATCAGATCATTATTTTGGCATTGTGCATATCCATGGCTGTCCCATCTTGAAGACTACATGAAATCCTTGTCTTCCTTCCTCAGAAATCACACAGATGAAGTCAAAGGATGATCAAGTGTGTGGGATAAGTTCCATATCAAATAAGTCTTCTGTATCGAGGGTTTTTATTGTGGGTTTTTTTTTTTTTTTTATGTTTTGTTTTAAGAGCAGAAAGAAGGAGAGGAAAGAGATTTTTAAAATCATGAGCAGGATGAAAAGGTAATTAGGAAAAGCGTTCACTCACCTTAAGTACAGGTAATGGCAACATCAGTTAAAGACAGGAGGTGACAGGTTCAAAACAACCAGACTGAGGTGAGTTCCCTGGCACATTGTAATTAAGCTGAGGAATATTCTGCTGCAAGATGTTTTGAGTTCATCGTTCATGGAACGAGAGTGTTCTGTAAAAAAAGCAGTAATATTTATATGAGTAAAGACAAAGATATCATTTTTGATGCATGGAATCTTCAAGACTTTAATCTTCGCAGGCTGGAAAATCCTGAGAATATATCTATATATGTTTAAAATGTTTCATCATCTTTAGGCTTCTGGTTTTGGCCACATAAAAATGGATTAGGCATATTTTCAGCTTTTGTACGATATGTCTGTCCTTTCTACCTCCTCTGTGGGCTATGAATTTCTCCTTACTTTTCATTCAGGAATAAAAACAGTTAAAAAAAGAATAAAAGGGAGTTTTCTTTTTGCACCATGTTGTTGAATCTGCTGCTGTTTCTTTCAGCTGATGCTTTGAAATTTAGGTGTGTCGTTTCCAAGACCAATGAGAAATGGATAACATCACTCTTAAGAATTTACAAGATTTATTTTTTAATCTGGATTGCAATGCAATCCAATTATCTTTATGTTATATATTATACAGCTTACCTGTATTCAGGATTCTTGAATAAATAGTTTATTTTTATACTTTAGAATTTCCATGTTGTTGATTTATTTTGTTCAGTAGCCTGTATAATTCCCATTTCTTCTGAAAGTTTGAACTCTTATCTTGTGCCTTCAGTGTGTTTACTGAATTTTGAATGAATTTTATATAGAGATGTAGATACCACATGTCAAGATTACCAAGTCTATTAAGACTGTTTCTTACAGAGCAACATTTTTGCATAAAATCACATAACAATAAATATTTTATGTTCCTATATTCTTTAAATAGAAAATATATATATAAAAATGTAAACTGATTTAAAGCATTAAAAGTAATCTGAAGGCTCTTTTACTTTTTACAAATTTCTAAATAATTATGCCTTTCTATCAACTTCAATATAAAATAGGGATTTATTTTTTTTTTTATCATTAACACAGGTTATACCATTATTCTGAAACAAGTAAGGTACATTTATGGCACTAGACATTCATTTATTTGAAGAAAATAAAATAAAGATTGTTAAGAAGAGTTTAACCCAGGGGATGTTATCTGCCATCTGTGGAAGTCCCAGTGTGGTATGCACATTACCATAGTAAATTTGGAATTCTTATAACTTAGAGACATTCAGGAATCAAACACAAGAATACCTATTCAAATACTCAGATGCGAATATTTCCAAAGTTGAATTTTTCATCTGCTTATAAATTATTTACAAATAGACTTTCTTTCTCATCTTTGCAATTTTCAGTGCATTTTGCAGCAAGTTTAGTATCATGGCTCATTTTTCAGCTAAAGAATGTTTGCTATTTTAGATTGCTATTAACTATTTGTTTTTTCACTGATTACATGAATTTAATAACAATTTACGCTTTAAAAGAATTCTCATCTAGTGGCAAAAAACTATGTGTACATTTATATATTATATTTAATATATTGTGTAGATAAGAATCTAAAAAAATCTAAAACTAGTGAAAATGATATGAATTTTTACTTTTTCTTTTCTCCTCAATATTTGACCTACTTTTTTTTTTTTTTTCCACGTAGTTGTTGTAATGCATACTTTTCAATAATTTTTGGTTGATAAAAAAAACTTTTACTAAGACTATTATGTTAATCTCATACATCTGAATTTTACCTCATGAAAACAAAATGCAAAACAGCACATTTCTGGGGAAAATATTTATATATATATGTTATATATAAATAAATATATATATATACTTATCCTTATAACTATACATATATAGTTATCCTTGTGTTTTCCCATATGCATCAGTTCAATTGTTCCTTCCAGTCATTGCATTTAAGACTGCTGATGAAATAAATAAATAAATAGAGAAGGGGGGGGAAAAGAAAAAAAAAGAAAAAAAAAGAAATTATGGACAAGTCAATATCACTATCTATGAAAAATGACATAAGAAATGACTAGACTGAATAGCATTTGGTAAAGAAATGTCCTATGTGAGTGGATCTTTCTGCAAGTTTCAAAGCAAATACATGCTCCACAGAAAGCTAACACCATGTAACAAATAGGGTAAAGATAGAGGTATCTGAGCAAGAGTAATGTTGTACTAATTTTTCACACAAATTTCCTATGTCCTGCTCAAGAATACTACATTTATTTCAAGATAACTAAATGCACAGGCTCAGCAAATGTGAGAACAATGAATTATGAAACAGGGAGAATACAGCATTCTTTTCAGGGATATAGCTAATAGCAGATATTGGGGACATGTACGCACTTATAGTAGTTTGTGTATTTTTTTGGCATATGAAAATCAGGTTTCATTTAAAAAAATGCTGAATCAGTTCTATTTTGGTTACATCCAGATGAGTTAGCTTCTCAATAAAATATGAAAATAACAGAAAATAATCGTTTTTTTGTTTGTTTGTTTTCTCCAAGAAGAGGAAGTCTAGCAATATCTTACAAGTCCACGATTACACCTAGACTTAGTTACTTCTCACCTTTTACTTCCACAAGTAAAATGGCATGCCAGTCATTTATTTCCATTGTCTCATTAGAGAATCACCAATTTGAACGTCCAGCTGTGCCCTGGATAACCTGTTTGGCTAAAATCAGGCTGCTTGGCAATACTACTTCAGTTTAGAAAATGAATTTCACTGATGTTTTAGGAGTTCTGTATTGCAAGTTCCAAAGCAGAAATAGAAGTCTGACCTCATGCTGAAGACAAAGGGGAGTTGCTTGAACTGTGAGTTCAGAGGGTAGGAAAAAAAAAAAAAAAAGGAAAAAAAAAAAAAGCATTTACAGGTCCTGAACTGAGTCCCTTCTTCAATATCAAAGGAAAATATTTTCAAACTGTATGCTTATATATCATTCATATCATCCCAAAGGGACTAGTGGGAAATGGGATATGCAGGGGACTGAAACAATAAAAATCATGTAGGACTCAGGATTTTTACTGAATTGTGAATCAGTAAAATCAATTCCAGCAACCAAACTGAAAATCGTTCATCACTGAAGTATGGCTTCTTATTTGCATTTTTTTTTCTGTAAATAGAGGGGAAAAATGATACTAACATTATATAGGCAGCAATATGTTTTATTATGAGCTGAACTTTCACATTGATATTTAATGTAATTGTACAATTAGTCAACACTGTGGTTTATAATTCCTGTTATTTATGGTAGAGTTAAAATAATAGTACAGTAACAATATTTTTCTCATGGAGGAAAAAGTTTGTTTGGTTTTCTATTTAAAGTATCAAGAGTATTAATCACTCTTATTTATATCAGCAACTGTGTACATGTACAAACTCCTGCACTATCCCAAAAAATATGTGACATGAAAGAGGTTGGCACTGTCAGGGAAATTGCAGTCACAGATCTGGAGATTTGTGAGCTGATTATTTTGTGTGCTCTAAAAAGAGAAAACCACTAGGCACGAGTCAGCAGTCTTTTATTACAACACATGCAAGCAGACACATGATTTATAAGCTTTTGTTTTCAGAAGAAAACTAGGCAAAATTCAAAATAAAACCAGGAATGGCAGCAAAATGGGTGGAAAGATAAGACTTGGAAAATTGTGGGTGGAAACAGAGCTCCAGATCAACAGTATCTTTTATGAGGTTTTTACTATAGAAGAGATCTGTAAAAAGATCCAGACAAGAGCCATGTACCAAACTCTGCAAACATCTATCCTATTCCATGTCCAGATGGAATCAAGACTCCTGATATGTAAAGAATAAAGAAGGAGTAGGAGAGCAGAGCATAAACACGGTAGCCTTTTTTTATAAACAAACAAACAAACAAACAAAAAACTATCCTAGTACTTTGAGGAAATACAAACATGACTGAAGAAGAAGATCCTTGTCTTCTTAGAGCAGCTCAGAACAACTCTTTAATTCAGCTTTGGACTGCTAGAAACATCCTCCTTTGATCTTCATATGTCTTATATGTCTTATGCCTCCCTCATACTGAGTGGCCATATCCCCAGACAGTAAATTTATGTTAGGTTAGAAGTCAGAACTAAGAACAAATCACATACTTGCACAACTTGCTGCAAATGCTTTTTGGAGCTGGTGACATTAACTACCTGTCTGAAGTGTTGAATCCTCACAACCTGTTGTGGTTTAACCCAGCTGGCAGCTAAACACCACACAGCCGTTCGCTCACCCTCCCCCCTCCCTCTCTGGGATGGGGGAGAGAAACGGGAAAGTGAAGCCTGTGAGTTGAGATAAAGACAGTTTATTAAGACAGGAAAATAAAAATAACAATAATAATAATAATAATAATAGTATTAATAATAATAATGTGTATGAAACAAGTGATGCACAATGCAATTGCTCACCACCCATTGACCGATGCCCAGCCTATCCCCGAGCAGCCGCCCCCCCCACCCCAGCCAGCCACCCCTATATATTGTTTAGCATGACGTCAGATGGTATGGAATACCCCTTTGGCCAGTTTGGGTCAGCTGTCCTGGGTCTGTCCCCTCCCAGCTCCTGCTGCACCCCTAGCCTGCTCGCTGGCAGGACAGAGCGAGAAGCCGAAAAGTCCTTGGCTTGGTGTAAGCACTGCTCTGCTACAAGTAAAACATCAGCATGTTATCAGCGCTCTTCTCATCCTAATCCAAAACATAGCACCCTACCAGCTACTAGGAGGAAAATTAACTCTGTCCTAACTGGAACCAGGACAGATATCCACCCCTTATTCCATACAATTTATGTCATGTTCAGGTTACACTCTTTCCAATACCTTGTAATTAATCACCATTTTCATCTATGATATATAGCAATCATGGTAGTGTGACATACAGTATTATATAATAATTAACATACTACAATCCAACTCATGGGCTATTCTCACCCAGTATTAAATCCCCTTGAGGTACACACCAGACCTCCCCATTCTTTTGCATTACCCAGCAAGTGCATACAGGTCCCTGAGCAAAAGCAATCCCACGAATGGGTTTGCCTTTTCCTGAGGCAGGAGTAGCCCAGACTGTTTTACCCAGCATGTTTCTTACGTGCACTACAGGAACTTTATCCCCTTCTACAGTGCGTAACAGGTTTGATTGGGCAGGTCCAGCTCGGTTGGCAGATCCCCTGGTATTGACTAACCAGGTGGCCTTTGCCAAATGTGTATCCCAATTTTTGAATGTCCCTTTCCTCCCCCTGGCTGGAGGCAGAGCCCCTCTAGTCCTGGTCAGAATCTTCATTTCTGTGTTTAAAGGACTGCCTGCTGGAAGTTGGAGCAGCAAACTTTTCAGAGAACCCCTTTTTCCCAATTGTTTTCTTTTGCAACTCAAAAACTTTTGTACCCGTGCCTCTAGGGTCGCAGTAGATTTTCCATCCCATTTTCTCATGTCCTCTCCATGGTCACGTAGGTAAAACCACAGTGTGGCGCGGGGTGTGTGCCCACCATATTGTCTTCCTTGCACAGATGAACATTTACCCCTAATAGCTGAGACACTGGTTGGTACAGGTGGGGAGGAAAATAAACTCTCTTTAAGTTGGTGGACCTCTTCAGAAAGTTTCTCCAAAGTATTCTCTTTTAGCTGGTGGACACTGGTTCGTTCAGGTGGAGGGGAAGATAAATTCTCTTTAAGTTGGTGGAACTCTTCAGAGAGTTTCTCCACAGCCGAGACACAGGCCTGTAGGGAAGAGGAGAGACTTTCTTCGTACTGCCGGAGTTGTTTAGCCACTTCATCCACTGTGGGTTCCTCATCCTCTTTCCAGGCTATTATTGCCAATGAGCTAGCATATGATGATGGTGCACTCCGTACAAACTTCCGCCACATGGGTCGTGTACACTGGACTTCATCTGGATCTGTGGATACTTGTGCGTCGTCTAGGTCCTTATAAATTACTTCCCGTACGGCTAATTCCCTCAGGTACTGAATTCCCTTCTCCATGGTGGTCCACTTGCCTGGTAGACATACAAGTTCTTCCTTGAAGGGATACCTTTCCTTCACAGCTGACAGGAGATGCCTCCAGAGGCTGCAAGATCATGCTCCATCTCCAATTGCTTTGTCAATACATGCGTCTCTAGCAAGGGATCCCAGCCGCCTGGCTTCCCTTCCCTCTAATTCCACATAGTTGGCTCCGGTGTCCCAGCACCGGAGCAGCCAGGTGACAAGCTGCTCACCTATACAGCGACCAAAATCTTTTCGCACATCTCATAGCTCACGCTGGTATAGGGTTCGGGTAGTTACTGTTGATTTTTCGACATCCTCATCCTCATCTTCATCCTCCTGCACATTTGATGGCCCAGCCTCGTCTTCTCTATACCTAGACCTAGCAGAAGACTGTCTGCGTTCTAAATGACCTGAGCCTCTATACCATTTTTTTCACCTTGTCTACAGGGGCAACTTGCACTGCTACAGCTCGTTTCTCTGACCCAGCCACAGGGTCTGCCACAGGGCTTGGAATACCCTCTGCAGGGGCAACTTGCACTGCTGCTGACCCAGCGACAGGAGTGGGAGCGGCTGCAGGAGCTGGAGCTGCTGCAGGGGCTGGAGCGGCTGCGGGAGCTGGAGCTGGAGCGGCTGCAGGAGCTGGAGCTGGAGCAGGGGCTGGAGTGGCTGCAGGAGCTGGAACTGGAACAGCTGCAGGAGCTGGAGAGGCTGCGGGAGCTGGAGCGGCTACAGGGTCTGTCGCTAGGTTGATAGTAGCATCAATTGCAGCTTGATAGGCACAAGCCAGACCCCAGCACGCTACAGTGATTTGTGTCACTTTGGAACTGCCAGAGTCATGACACCTTTTTTTCAAGCATTAGCATTCTGCCAGCTTTTTAGGATTTTGCAGTTGTTCAGGGGTGAATGTCCAAAACACTGGAGATGACCACTGCTCTAGAAACCTGCCCATATCCTCCCACACTCCCTGCCACTCGCAACTATCCCGCCTCAAGACAGATCTCTGGATGAGATTCCTAAGTAGTTGTTTAACCTTAAACAAAACCTGAAGCGCATTCAGGAGACATAACAACAAGAACATGCTGGTCTGAGTATCCCAAGGATATTCAACATCTTGGAGAACTACCGTAACTAGCTCAGGGGATAAGAGGGTGGTGAAGGAGAAAGGGAGAGTGAACAGGTAGGGAAAAATATCTTCCCCTGTCCCCTCCACAGATTGGCTCCCTGAGGAAAAAAGGCAATAGGTGTAATTGCTAATAGTTTCTGAGATATGGTTTCCAAAGTATAGAGTCGACGACAGTGCTGAGTACAAATACCAGGTTAGAGTCATGACCAGAAATCTCATCATTTCATAAGCCATTGTTACACCGCACAGTACCATAACAATCTTAAACCAGGGCCCGGAAAGGATAAACAGTGCAACAGGGAGCACATACAGAAAGTAACGCGCTATAAAACTCAATTTGGAAAACAGGCACAGCAGAATGGAGATTAAGGCAATCAACATTGTGACTAGCAACTATTAAGCAGGTCCAATACTTATACCAATTTTAGTTTAACACACTCTGGTCAAATCTGTCGATATCTCAACCCTTTGAGCCCCATGTTGGGCACCAAAAGGACTGTTGTGGTTTAACCCGGCTGGCAGCTAAACACCACACAGCCATTCGCTCACCCTCCCCCCTCCCTCTCTGGGATGGGGGAGAGAAACGGGAAAGTGAAGCCTGTGAGTTGAGATAAAGACAGTTTATTAAGACAGGAAAATAAAAATAACAATAATAATAATAATAATAATAGTATTAATAATAATAATGTGTATGAAACAAGTGATGCACAATGCAATTGCTCACCACCCATTGACCGATGCCCAGCCTATCCCCGAGCAGCCGGCCCCCCACCCCGGCCAGCCACCCCTATATATTGTTTAGCATGACGTCAGATGGTATGGAATACCCCTTTGGCCAGTTTGGGTCAGCTGTCCTGGGTCTGTCCCCTCCCAGCTCCTGCTGCACCCCTAGCCTGCTCGCTGGCAGGACAGAGCGAGAAGCTGAAAAGTCCTTGGCTTGGTGTAAGCACTGCTCTGCTACAAGTAAAACATCAGCATGTTATCAGCGCTCTTCTCATCCTAATCCAAAACATAGCACCCTACCAGCTACTAGGAGGAAAATTAACTCTGTCCTAACTGGAACCAGGACACAACCCCAAACAGAAATCAATAGAAGTTCAGCATCCTAAGGAAATAGAGTATTTTCCCTTTATGACTGTCACTTCTGAGTTGGTTTACAGGTTGACAACGCAAAGCAGATTAACTTCCTGCTATTTTTTTTTCTTTTGTTTTGTTTTGTTTTTAGGTGAATCATAAATAGCAGCTTATTCATTTTTCATCTTGTTCATATAGAACAATAATTGTTCAAGATACAGATACAGATTCCAGATACAGAAAAATCTCCAGTATGTATATCTCTTTGCACCTTGTATATGTTCTCACAAGCATAAAGGATAGTCTGCACTTCTTGTGTGTATCTTTGGCTACTTTAAAGACGATCTCAGCTGACAGATGCAGCAGAACCACAGACCTATACCTCCACATCCTTTTTCCAGCTGTATGAAGCACTCTTTGAAGCCCAATGACTGTTGACTCAATTCATTTTGTCCTGTGGTTAGCACTATGATGAGAGATATCCCTATGATGAGACAAAGTTGAAAGCCTTCAGCTTTCCTGTGGTTGAAGAAAGACTGGTGCCTTTTTCTCTCTTCATTTGCAACACAACAAAACTTGAAAGATTAGCTTTCTTCAAGTCTGTAAATACAGCAATTTCTCTGATAGCCCAAGAGGCATAACAAGGTACTATACCCCAGGTTATGGAAACTGAAAAGTAGGTATGCTAGTGGACTACCAGAATGGGCTCTTTCCTCCCACTCACTTCAGAAATGTTCCTAAGACCTTTTCTTGTATCCAGACTCCTAGTTCACGCAGAGTTTTGGAAAAGTAATCTTGTAATACAAGGATGGGTGCAGTTCTGATGGGAATATTGGCATATGACTTGAGTTCTTTTCTGGTGTCAGATCATGTGACAGGGCAAAGAAGAAAGAGGCTTAGACTTATGGATAACACTCTTTCAGTCTTAGTAAATCTGCACTGCTGGAGTATGATACACACTAAGCAGTGCTATTATCTATGCCATCTCTATTAGACAGCACAGGTATGTCAAATTCTTCTACAACACCATTATTTTCTTGGCAGACACATTCCATATACGTATATATTATATTTTTCTTATTGATTTTGGGGGAAAAAAAGTCTTATGAACGTAGCTCTGCATTTTCCAACATCTTGATAAAATGTTGTTATTAATCTCTTCCCACCCATTCATGTAGAAAATGATGGACAAAGGAGGAGAAGAAGAAAACGTAATTTTTAAAATCAAATGTCTGGTGCTAAAAGAAAGCTTGTGTTCTCTTTAAATTTGTAAACTAAGTTTTCATATGCACTTCCTTCTTGATAAAACAAGGCATATTTATTGTAAATCCATAATAAGTCCATCATAAATATTTCCATTTTTAATATTAATTTCACAATTACTGACATGAATTACGCTAACCATAGTTTCTTAATACTGTTATCAGATCATCAGTGATGCTGCCTGGCATTCTAAAGCAATCTGTACTGTTTATCCTTTGCCAAGAAAACAGATGAATTACAGCAGCAGCATAGCACTGAGAGACTTTGTAATTACAGACTGCTGTATAGATGTAAATGCAAGCCACTAAGTGTAGATTCAAGCTGGCACTAAATACTTTGTGCAGGATTAACATATTTGTCTTTCAGTGCTTATAGGAAGTCTGTACTCCTCTGTCTTTGTTAGAATTAAAAACTGACAAGTAAGCAGCAGTAACATAGCTCATTCTCTCTCTCTCTCTTCCCCCCTCTTTATTCTGCGTGAGCATTCTGGATGTACTGGCTTCACACAGCTGCTTATCACCACTGTTGTGGCAGCATCCTAGAGAAATCTGTATTTAGTTACCCAAACCAATTAAACAACAACAACAACAACAACAAAAGTTGATTAAACTGTTAATTGTGACTGAATTATTTTGTGACCTCAGCAAAACATCAATACTCCTAACCAATTGGTCAAATTAAGAACTACAAAGCACACAGGACAAGACTTTAAATTGATTTCTAAGTTCTGAGAACAATATACCCTATAATCTCTGGAGTTGTCTGGACTGCACTGCACAACTACAATAAAAACCTAATTAATCACTATGTCACTATGGTGTTACGCCTGTTTAACTGTAGGGTTTCCAGTGAGTTATTGTGATAAATCAGGACCTCAAAAGACACAAGTGCAAGATACCACAAATGTCCGTCTGTTGGACCAAATCACACCCTCTACAAAACAAGAACAACTGCTGACTACAGAAAGTTATTTAAAAATCTTTCAACATTGTACTGAGTTGACTCCTGTTAAACTGTATAGCAAAGCAAAGGTGTCTCAAAGACTTTAATCTGGGATTGGAAAAACATAACAGAAACTCAGATGAAGCTGTAAGTACTGAGATGAAATGACAAGGCTTGAGGACCCTTCTCTAGGACACTAACTAGCACCAAAACGTCATGTGAGTGAAGCATAATAATAATAATAATAATAATAATTTAAGTGGAATAAAAACACTATGCATCATCATTTTGACTCTTGAAAATATTAAATAAATTACAAAATAAGTGAAAATAATTTAGAAATTCTTTTTAAATGAAAAAATACCTTTTATAGATATACAGTGGACACTCACTAACATAGGAAACATAAATTTCTGGAAGTTATGGAATGAATAAAAGCATAGGAGTCTTCAAAGCAAATTCAAGGTATTATGAGAAATTGTTGTTAACAGAGCACTACACCTGAAACAGAGTAAATATTTTTCTTTCAAAAATTCTGGTGGCTAGCAAGTCAAACACAATCATTTAAACAGGCAAAAGTCTTTTAAAAGTCTGACTTCCACTAAGAACTTTAAAAAATAAAAACAATATCAGAATCAGAAACTTATTTCCTTGTGCTTTCATGTGAAGCCAATCTTTGAGTGTGGCACATAACTAATTTTTATATGTGCATACTTCATAAAGAAATAGTTATTAAACTCCTTGCTAATTTAGGCTTTTAATAATACATACAGTAAACAAAATCTTGTATTTGATAGGTATGGTCACAGACTATAGACCAACATAACAACCAGTCAGGTATTCATAGGATTTCTGTAATAAACATTCCTTCTTCATTATTATGCAGCAAAACAAGTCCACCCTATTGTTCTTTACATTAATGTTATTTCTACCATTACTTGAAGTCACTAAAAAAGTAAAAAGAGGTCTTGAAATTAAAATTGAACATAAAATCTGGATGTTTTAAAGTCTCTTCTTCTGCATGTAGACAACAAACAAAAAAGTCATGAGCTGTGACTTCTTAAGTACATATCATTTTTCTGAGCATTGTGGTCTAGCTCCCCTACATCTCACACCAGTGTAACACAGGTGGAATACAGAAAAGTCACTCATGCCAAAAACTCCTATTAAAGGTCTAGGGCAAAGAACCATTGTTAAACTGAATATTACAAAATGTTCTGTAACAGAAACACTATCAAGAACTAACAGGATTTATGTTGTCTGTTTAGAGCATCAGACATTCACAGAAAACCTAAAACAGCCCTTTCTACCACCGAGTTCAAAATTCAAGATTCACATAACTCCTCTGAACAATAACTTTAAAGAAAAAGTTCATGAGATCAGGAGTGTTTCAGTCAAGATTCTATTAAGGTCCAGTCATTCTTCAAGTTTCTTCAGACTTACCCTAATCTACACACCGTATTTTAGTAGAAAGAAGTAGAAGTACCAAGTAGAAAAAAAAAAAAAAGTCAACTCAAAAGTCTACACATTTATTTAGCTAAAGCACTACATTCCCAACAGTGCCATCACAAACACAGCCTCTGAGCAACCAAAGGTCAGTCTGACTATTGGTAGGAAGAGAATTGTATGGCTGGAGATTCATGGCAAGAGTGTCTACAGGTCTGGAAAAGAGAAGGTTACAACATTTTGTCTTTTATCTCCTTATATACTGCTCAGTCTTCAAACAAGAATATCCTCAGGCTTTGCCTACCTTTTTAGGGATTGACCATGATCCTTCATGGACCAAATGAAGTCTGTTAGTGTATCATTCTGAAGGATCAGAAAATGCAATGGTTGGTCAAATTCCTAAATTCACACTTCCAGAATACAAATTCCAACTGTACAAAGGAAAACATTTGCATTCTAATTCTTTAAGTCTGTGATAATACAAATGACCAAATCACATCTAATTATTCTCATGGGAACTTCTATTAAGTATGTAGAAGTAATTTTGCAAGTTTGTATACAATCAGTTACTGCATACAGACTGCATCCAGTCTCTGATTCAGAAAAAGAACATCCTCTTCCACTACTTAGCAGATTGCATTTAGTAATAAAAATGAAGATATGTTTTAAGTAAAATATACATATATTAAAAACAAACAAACAAAAAAGCAAACAACACACATCAAATCTAGAGCAGAAAAAAAAAAAGAAAAAAAAACAATTTGATAGAAAAGAGAATAAATTTGAAAGTATGTTTTACCTAAAAAATAATAAATATCCAGGCCCTTTGGAAGGAAAATCAATATTAGGAAAACTCCAAAAATGAATGTAGCTGTATCTTGAATCTACATAAATGTAACAGACAAAATAGTGTCAAGAAGATCTATTATTAATTATCTGGTTCTTACAAGATATCAAGACTGTTCTGGAAGTGTATAGGTTTTCAGAGCATTCATTCTTTGTTGTCATATATTTGGAATATTTGGTTTACCACATTCACTCGAATCACTTAAAATAAATAAGAATTTATCAGTGTTGCATGTTGCACTTTATTGTGTTGCTCTGTTAAACAGCCTTTTGTTGCACAGTGAAGATAGCTACAAGAGTGTTTTTGAATGAAAGAGAATGCATAAACTTGCTGAAGTAAATTTCAAATAGAAGCAGAAGATTTTAATTTTTTTTCAGATTGTAATACCATGTGACCATGTGCTCATCTTTCTCTGTGAGTAGTCTGTTTCAACAGTTATTCTGGACTTGGCCTACAAGCATTTTAGAATCTTATGCAGATGTGGTTTAATGTCTCCAGTATTTAGGATCAAAACAAATTAACAAACAAGCAAAACAAACAACCCCCCACCCACAAAATTCCTGAACTGCATTATTTAAAACCTGTATAGTCAGTTTCCCAAAGACTTTATTTCTCCACATAGCACCAAAAGTTATGTAACTGTGGATCACTTTTGTTAGGGTAATTTTTATTATACACGGAGACTCATATAATTAGGAAATATATAACTTAAGTGCAGAAGGACTGAGAATTCCCTAGAGAGAAAGAAAGTTTTTAAAAAGGAAAAGAAAAATGTTCAGAAGCATTTGTTTTTCTCCTTTAACTAGGTTCCTTTTCTGAGACGACTTTTCATAGCATCATAGAATCGAATAATTTGATAAGCTGGAAAACACCTTCAAGAATGTCAACTAACACTACCAAGTTCACCACTAAATCTGGTCCCTAAGTGAATCCACAAATCTCTTAAATACCTCTAGGGATGGTGACTCTACCACTTCCCTGTGCAGCCTGTTCCAATGCCTAACCACTATTCCTGTGAAGTTATTCTTCCTGACAACTAAAATAAACCTGCTCTCCTCCTTTCCAGTTGTAGTAGAGAGCAATGAGGTTTCCCACAACCTCTTTTTCTCCAGATTAAGCACCCCAGTTCCCTCAGCTGTTCCCGATAAATGCTGTTTTCTAGATCCCTCACCAGCCTCATTGCTCTTCTCTGAACATGTTCCAGCAACCCAATATCTTTCTTGTAATGAGGGGCCCAAAACTGTACACAATATTCAAGATGGAGTCTCACCAGTATTGTGTACAAGGGGACAATCACTTCCCTAGTCCTGCTGGCCACACAATTTCTGATGCAGGCCAGGATGATATTGATCTTCCTGGCTGTACTTGTTTCAGCTGGGATAGAGTTAATTGCCTTCCTAGTAGCTGGTATGGTGCTGTGTTTTGGATTTAGGATGAGAACAAGGCTGATAACACACTGGTATTTTAGCTGTTGCAGAGCAGTGCTTACTCAGCACCAAGGACTTTTCAACTTCTTGTGCTACCCTGCCATTGAGGTGCTTGGGGTGCAAAAGGAGCTGGGAGGGGACAAAACCAGAACAGCTGACCGAGACTGGCCAAAGGGTTGTTCCACAACATATGGTGTCATGCTGAACAATAAAAATAGGGGGAGTTGGCTGGGATGGGGCAGGCAGCTGCTGCTCATGGTCTGGCTAGGCATCAGTCTGTGAGCAATTACATTGTTCATCACTCACTCTGTATAATCTTTTATTATTATTATTATTATTATTATTATTATTATTATTATTAATTATTATCCCTTCCTTTTGTGTCCTATTAAACTGTCTTTATCTCAACCCACAATTTTTACCTTTTTTTTTTCTTATTCTCTCTCCCAAATCACTGTGGGAGAGGGAGAATGAAAAAATGGCTGTTTCGTGTTTAATTGCCTGCCAGGTTAAACCACAATATTGGCCACCTGGGCACACTGCTGGTTCATGTTCAACTAGCTGTCAACCAGCACCCCCAAGTCCTTTTCTGCTGGGCAAATTTCCAGCCACTCTTCCCCAAGTCCATATCACTGCATTGGGTTGTTGTTACCCATGTATAGCACCTGGCATTTAGCCTTGTTGAATGCCATACAATTGGACATGGCCAACAATCTAACCTATCCAGATCCTTCTGTAGAGCTTTCCTACCCTCAAGCAGATCAATATTCCAGCCCAACCTAGTGTTTTCTGAAATCTTAGGGTGCACTCAGTTCCCTCATCAAGATAACTGATAAAAACGTTAAATAAAACTGGCCCCAGTACTGATCCCTGAGGAACATGACTTGTGACTGACCATTAACTATATTTAACTGCATATTTAACTTTGTTTCTTCATTTGGGGACATCTGCACCAATGTTTAAGTAAGGAAAAAAAAGAAGGAGGGAATTAATTTTTATTTGCTTGACTAACACTCTCAGAACAATTGCAAGTGAAAGAAAATAATCTGATACTTTAAAAGAGAAATTTTTCTCATGAGGAAGCTGTCCTGTTAAGATCCAGCAGTTTACTATTGCTCAATGGAAGGATGATCTTTTTTTAAGGGAAAAAAAAAAAAAAGGAAAAAGTAAAAAAGAAAAAAGAAAGAATAAAAAAAAAAGAAAAAAGAAAAAAAAAGAAAAAAGAAAAAAAGAAAAAAGAAAAAAAAGAAAGAAAAAAGAAAGAAAAAGAAAAAAGTGGAGAAAGAAAAAAGGAGAAAGAAAAAGGAAAAGGAAAAAAAAAAAGTAAGTCATATTAGAAATGATTTTTATTGCCATATTCCTGCTCTCATTAATCTGTCCTCTGGAATTTCTTTCAGAAAGGGATAGCAAAAATAAGAAGGAAGGAAGGAAGGAATAAGGCAACATTTGCACCTGCGTCTAAAAAGCTGACTGTTTTCCTAATTGTACGTTTGAATTTTATATCACAATCAATGTATTCCCATTGTTAATAGAGATGTTCTGTGATTTCCTTCCCTTTGTGAAGGAGCTCTGCTCCACATAGAGCTGTTTCCTTCTTGGTGGTGGTGTTTTCTGTTTTTTTCTCTTTTTTTGTTGTTGTTGACTTTTTTTTCTCATTTGTCTCAGTTCATAGTTCATATTCAAAAATTTCTCCAAAATCTCTTTAAATTTACTGAAACTGTGATAGAAATTTACTGAATTGTGAGTAACCATAAATAAAGCCCTCTTTTTCCAAATGTATACAAATTACAGGAGTACTTGCAGGCCTAAATACTTATTTTTCAAATTGTGAGTCCATGTATAAAAGACTGTTTAAGTGAAAAGAAGTGTGTTTGTTTGTTTGTTTTTTTAATAGCTATCTGTTAAAAAGAAAGATCAAACAGCATCTTAAAAGAAAGAGCAAAGAGCATCTGCAGTTACTTAAAATGTAATCTACCTTAACCTTAACTGGAATATCTATTTCTGTCAGATACATGTGTATTATGTTGGTGGAGTCACATCACCTGAAACTGTGTAGGGCCTTTTGTTAGGCCGAGAATTATTTAACGGTTTTATCAGAAACAGAATAATTTCCAGTGATTTTGGTTTGTTAGTCATATTGATGATGTACAAGGTAGATTCAAAGTATGCAATACCGAGCTATTGAAAAATATGCTCACTTTTGCTTTTAAAACTGCCACAGTTTGCCTTGTCTTTACAACTAAAAAATTGCATTGATATGCATACCATATGTTAGATGTGTATTTGTTCCTATCATGAACATGTAACAATCTTAGGCATAAGGCGACATACATTATCAATCTCCAGAGATTGATAGCTAGCAATAATATATGGCTACTAGAGAAGCAGCAACTTTATGACTTCAGTGTTTCTAAGTGTATTTACATAAACAAATACAAAGATTGAAATCATTCAGGTTCATCAACAAGAAACTTAAAATCCTATGAAATTATATCATATAAATGAAAATCCAGATTATTCACAACTGTTAAGTCCTACACTAATTTCAAGACAGCTTGCAAAACTATCTTTCACTGGAATTTATGGTGAATGTTTTACTTTACTTTCATTTTTTCCTCTTTTTTTTACACCAGTTTTTCAAGTGGTTTCTCAGACATTTAACAAATTTAAAATTAATATCTAGAGTAAATGGGAGAGAATACTCTGAGAAGTATCCCCATATATCAGACAACACTGATGCATTTGACATAAGTTTATACACAATACAATTTAATTTTAATGCTATGAAAAAAACACTGCACTGCTATAATCAGAAACTGTGGGACCACAAGTGGTATGATAATTATAGTGGATGCCTGTTAGTCACCATTAATTATATTGCTTCTTATCTATGTAATTTAACCTTGATGTGACAAGGCCACTAGTCTCCAAAAATAGGCAGCTCAGAAGTAAGTGACAATTTTTATTGCATTTTGTGGTTAAGACATTTGTCAAATGGGAGTTATTGTGAGATCTTCCCAGTCATTTCACTGAGGTGACCATTAGCCAAGAGAGTTCTGTTGCAATGATGTAGTACGACTTGTGAACAGAGTATATCCTATATACAGATTTCAGTTGCTGTTGTGCAGTTTAGTGGTAGTTGCATTGACTATGGCTCAACAAGTATATCATTACTACTCAGTGATATGCCATTTGGTCACACAGATTGTAAACTGTACATTTAGGGTAAGAAACATAAGGGTACTTTCAAGCACTTCACCACTTCAGAGATGAAATGGGCTGAAGCTGATCAGGCTTTTCAACACAGGCAATTGTTGTATTAAAGGGTAAAGAAGTTTGGCAGGTGCTAAACCTCCATGAGTTCCAGTTTGTCCTCAGATATCAGATAAGCTGGTGTGGCTGGGCTCAGATAATGAGTGATGCCCAATTCATCAGTGTAAGTCTGGTTGCACTCAATATCTTGAATTACCACAATCACGGATGCATGAATAGTGCAATGCACCTCAGTCTCGTATATTAATAACTGGTGCAGTTTATTGAAGCAACAGGAGTACAGATTCTTTTGGATTGCTGGTGATAAATACACTGTCTGCAAAGCACACACCAAGAGCAAATACCAAGAATATGACTAACACAACCAACTGCAAATAAGTTAACTTTTGAATTGAAAAAACTCTATAGAGATTGTTAGGTTTCCCTGGGAAGCACTTATTATAACCAAAGGTTCAAATCTCACCCAATAGGTGTCCATAGCGGAATTAAGAGAGGTTCATCTCGTTGACTGATCCCAAAAGTCAGCAATGTCTTCCTGACATGTCTGCAATGATATATTCCCTAACATTTTTCCTCTCTTGGGCCATTTTAATACTAGTTTCTTACTTTTAGGTGGCAATTGAGTAACTCTAGTCATATATACCTTTGTTATTATTGGTATAAAATTTTCTCCCTTTGACTTAAAGGTATAGGCTTAGAGAAATTCAGAGCACATGCTCAGTGAGGGGTGGTTGCACCTTGAAGGTAGGTAGTCTGGAATGGATGTGTGTTTTGGCATTATAATGAGATTATAAGGAGAAAAGTTCACCCAGAGGACATAATTTTGACAAAAAAGTGGAAAACTGCTGTCTCAGGGTTAGCTATGCAGTTTATCAGTTCACTTCAGGACTGGCTACGCAGTTTGTCAGTTCCACAGTATCATCACATTCCCATTCCCTGCAGTGATTTCACAGAGCCTGGCCATGGTGTCTCTATCCTGCTTCACCCTCTCAGTTATTTCTCTTAGTCAGCACACCAAAGCTCCCCTGGTGTTGCCAATATCTAAGGTTGCAGGTTATGTTGCCAAGGGGACCATTGTGGAACAGATTCCATGCATATCTGCTGCATCTCACCCTGGAAATTTCCTCAACACCATACCTTCTTTTATGGTGTGGACATACTTTTAGTCTCAGTAAGTCACCTCCAGCAATTGTTCCACAGAAATCACATCCTGCAACTTCTTAGCAATAAAAGAGTCTTTGACATACCCCTGACCTATTCTGCAGGAAGCTGCTCCTCCATCCCACGTTTCAAACTTGCTAATAACCAAGGAAGAAGAGAAGTTACAGAGAGTACAAGACAGAATGTGAGTCTGTAAGCCTGCATTTGGCTATGCCTTCATGAAATATATGGGAGCTCTCCTAAAACAGGGTTTCCTTTACACTCTGCCCTGTTTGCTCCTTCCTGTATCCTCTCCCCTTAGAGCAGACAGTACTGATTTATGATACATTAAAAATAAACAAATTAATAAAAATGTAGTGTAAGAGAAAACTGAAGTTACTATCTCCAGAATCTATTTCTACCCTTATTATACTACCTGGAACAATACTGAATCTTTAGAGCTCTAACTGCAAGCCTTAGAAAATTTAGGTAGTCTTCATGCAAATGGTTGGAATACAGTAGACTATGGTCTATGGCTGGAATAGAGTAAACTTGAATAAAAGAAAATACTCATTACAAAGAACATTTACATAGAAATAAGTACTAAGGGTCATATAAAAATCTTCAAATACTCGGTTTATCTCTTTTGGTAATTTAAGCAGCTTCATGTTCTGCCAGGTCAAATGACATAACTCTTCCTTTCCAGTCCTATGAAAACCCATCATCTAAATCCCTCCTCCTCCACAAGAAATTTTTATTGTAATGGTGCAATTTTTTAAAATAAATTATTTCAAGGGTTTTACCTTCATCATTTTGTTTATGCACCTAAAATTATCTTATTATAAAACTCCAAGTGTGTCTAACATCTTTTATTTCTTTCTAAACCAAAAACCATTGACTGCAAGATTTAGTTCTAGAAAAAGAAAAAAAAAAAAGATGAAAGAAAAAAAAAAGACAAGATTCTAAAAACAAAAACACTTAAACAAAGAAACTCCTGCTTATTTCCCAAATGGGTTGATAATCTTAAATATGATGATCCTATTGGCTGTTTTGATAAATTGAACCTTGTTTACCCTAAATGTTAGTCCCTCCATCTGTATTTAATTTATAACTTTGCTGAAAGTTGGGTAGAAAAGAGGGCATATATATTCTATCCTACTGATTCACTCATTTGAAACATAGTATTTTTTGTAGAGTTATGCTACCCTTAACTATTAGTTAAGGACATTTAAACTACAGTATTAACAAACTGGTTGTAGGAAAAAAAGATAACACTCATATTTAATTGATTTCAAGATATTGTTTCAGCTTGTTTGTTTTCCAACAAGACTAACAAATTCTAATAACCTCTCAGAAATCTTTCTGTAGCCTAAATATTTGTAGTAAGTATTATAAGATACATACGTATCTATATGTATTGTAGATAGAGCAGTATTACATGCTGTAGACAAAGTTGACATACAGCTTAATCTATGGCATAACTAATGGATGAGTTCTTTTTGTATGGAGAAGCTACTGGAATTGCTAAGGCAATAGGCTTATGTATTGCAAAGTGTTAGCTTCCGTCTCTCCTTTTCAAGAGTGCAGCTGAAATGTTATTACATTTCTAATCTTTTTATGCATTATGCTTATAGATGGCCATGTCTAAATCAATACAGTCTATATAAATTTTGTAAAGACAATTCACATGATGTACCGCAGGATGTGAAACTGTCATTATGCACTGATGGCAAATAGGAGAAACTGACGGCAGCTGAGCTTCAGAATTATTGTTACACTGAAAGACAATGATCTTTTTATCATGACAGATACCTATTTTGGAAGATTTATGAAACATTCATACTGCAGACTTTTACGTTTTGTAAATTTGTACATAATAGCATTACATATTTTGCAAACGGTAATGAATTATAACATAATAACTATTTTTTGCTAAACACAAAGAGGTTACCAGGAGACAACTGGTAATTTAACAAGATCTGTATTGAGTGAAGAAGAACAAACTGTGATATGAAGTGATCATTCAGAGACATTCAGCAGTTTGGTGTCAGCTCTGTTGGTACTCAAGGAAAGAAACAGTGAGTGAACAGCTGCATGAGAAACTATATTATTTTGTTCTGCATCTAGTGCAGAACTTCAAAGTTTAAGGGCTTTCCAAACATGATTGACTGCTAACTGGATTCAGCATCTTTATTACAGTTCTGGTTTGTGTACACTTGACAGTTGTCGTCCAAGCTCTCAGTTCATATTCTTCACTCTTGTTCTCTGTAATGTCAGGGAAAATAAGTAGTCTGTTCACTAATAAGAGTTCATTAAAAAGCTGGGGCTAGCTATACCCAAAGATGTTCTCTCTGCTCTCCTTCCACTTTGATCACTGAAGTGTTTTCAAACACTAAATGATTTACTCCTTATCCATTGCTTCTTTGGGCTTTCACGGTTTTGTGCTCCAGTGATTTTCCTGCTGCTTCAGTTCTACTTAAGTAGTGCTTGCCATATTCCTTCAGCAAGACCCCAAAATTTAATTTACATTTTCCTTCTCTCCATTCCACCCATGCAGAACTTTAATTGCTGCCATACTTTTGATGCTTTAGGTCAGATTCCAGTGAAATCCCTGCCCCACCCCCCACACCTCTGCCCTTGATATATCCAGTGTCTTCTCCTCATAAATTTGCAGTTGTTTCTGGCTATACGCAGATAAAGTTATTTGCTACAGATTTAGTTCTTTGCTTTTCCAAGTAATTTAACATTGAAACTGACATTTTTGCAAATGTTACTGCACAGGTTGGTCTTAGTTGATGTCCTTCCTCAATGCGTTCATCACCTATCATTTTCTATTTATTCCTACTTGATAATATTTTGGGATCTCACACAGACTTTTCCACATAGGCTGTTCAGGCTGTTTGTTAAACACCCATGTCACTTGCTATGAATCACTGTTTGTATATAGTTCATGGACTTTCAGTCTCTTCAAAGACTCCCAGGAACATTGTGGTACACTTGCTGGGTATGCTTCTTCCTTGGTCATTTCCCAAATCCAGCGTCTTTTCTTCTGATACTTTCTATGTTTTGCATATCCATATATATAACGTACCTTTGTGAGGAGAATGAATTTGCTTTCTTTCATATTCATCCACAGAATGGTTTCTGTTTTTCATCTACTATATATTGCTGCCTCCTCTTTAGGTATCCTTTCCTTCTCAGAAGCAAACAAGATATATATTAGCTACAATTTGAAAAAGGATCCGAATAGATGACTAAGAGTAACTACAACATAGAATCTTTTTGTTGCAGTAACTATCACTTTTCCTGACAGTTGCCCTACCTATCTCTTTAGTCAGGTCACATGTCATATGTAATTTTGAACTCAATATTAAATAAATAAAACCATGAACACTTTAAAAACAAGAATATCAACTGCTATTGTACTATATACATATAGTAACTGACATTTGGAACCTTACCAAGGAAGACATTTTTTTCTTTCAGTGAGGTTCTAACCTTCCCACAGTTGAAGTAGGTTGGATTATTGGCACTGGTTCATCTGGAATAGGCTCTGAATCAGTTCAAGGCAATGACTGAGATAAAAGAGCTGTGCAGTCTGTCAGATGAATTCTCTCTAAAGAAGATAAACAGCAGTAACACATTATAGTAATAGCTATTATTAGAAGCCAATGTTAAGGTGATAATGTAATTAGTAGTGTTGGGAAATGTGAAACTTTACATGCTGCATATTGATGTTTCTTCTCAGGAAATCCGTGATGCTTACTGTTTCTGTTAGATGAGGTAATGTGATTGTATATTTCATCTGACAGAAACAGCATCTCTGCATAAGCAGTCCTACAAAACAACCAAACTGTGAAAAAGGGGCAGCAAAATATTTTTAAGTGCTCATAAAGCAAATCCACTCTGTCAAGGAGATGTAAGACTCACTGTAAAGGCACCCTAAACTCACTTGAGACAAGCCCAAGATATGAACACAGAGAAACAGAAAATACACAGAATGGGGGTCATACTAGATCAGTTTCCAAAACAACTGAGCTTCAGACTGCTATGAGAAGACAGAAATTATCGAATGCTTCTGCTGCTAAATAACTGTACAAAATGCAAGCAACACTGTTTTCCATGACATATAAAATGAGATTATTAATGTGTTTTTCAGTTCAGCATTTATGCACTATATTGTACTGATCTATTTACCATGGGAAAAAGAAAAAATCAAACTTTGTCTTAACCACCTTCCACTGGGTAGGCTATGTGCTGTCATGGTTGGGGGCACAGCTACAGACATCCATCTGTCTTCAGATTTCTGGAAGATTTAGGCACAGTCAGGTTACATGTAGCAGAAATAAAAGCCTTGCTTCAGTGCAGCAAACATTATTTTTTGACTTGGTGTTTATGCATAAAGAAACTATTTTTCAGCCAGCTTCCCACTGATTGTGAAGGCCAGGTCTTAAGAGGGCACCAATGGCCATAAATTGTATACTACTAAAATAATGGGGAGATTATATATATTCCCTTATAGTGCACATAA
This sequence comes from Anser brachyrhynchus, assembly GCF_964034855.1. Classification (NCBI taxonomy): domain Eukaryota; kingdom Metazoa; phylum Chordata; class Aves; order Anseriformes; family Anatidae; genus Anser; species Anser brachyrhynchus. Next base: position 84,205,337 of record NC_137695.1, on the reverse strand, counting down.
GATTGCTGGACACAAATCCATTGAGCCCTTAGGAGCAGTGTGTCAGCAATGAGAGTTTAGGTTTTAGAAGAAGTCCAGCATTTGTTTTTTACTATGAATACAGTTAAGCTCTTTATTTGAGAACCCAAATACTACTCACTAGTATTCCAAGTGAGAGAGGTGGCAGAAAAAGCAATAATGTTCTTACCTTAACTCAGAGAGACAGAGGTAAGAAATAGGAGTCCTGAGGAGCTGGAATAACTACGTTGCAGTAGAGTCTTCTAAGTATTCAAACAGGTCTCTGACACCTATATAGGAGAGAAAGAACTCCTTGAGAAAGAGAATCTCAGCATATAGTAACTTTAAGTTAAATAAAACTAAAAATGCTACTAGGTTTGTCAGTGTGAGAGAGTTCTGAAATTGTAGCTAGTAAGGTTAAAGAGTATAACACCCTCAACAGACATATGAAGTTTTTTTTATAAAATACATGCTTAATAGACACTACCTAGTTAGGCAGAATCCTTTGACTAATTTGTGACCTGAAATAATGATTCAGACCATCGAGTATGTAACTTTGACAGTACCTGATATAAGACATCGGGCAGCAACCAGTACTGGAGATGCAAGACCACAGAAGAGATTACAGAACAAGACAAGCTAAGGAAACTAAGGAAAAGCTATATGTCTCTGTCAAGCTACAAAAGGAAAAAGAAATAAGTCCATGTCTAGAAAACAAGCAATTTATATCTGCTGTCAAGAGAATGACCAGCAGGAAATTGGAAACTAATAATAGAAGTAGAAGAATGAGGAATTGACTCCCTAGAGCAAGTATCTGTTAAGGGAAGCTGAGAGGCCTCTGGTAGGCATTCCTTCCTTCTGCTGCAGAAACCATTAAGAGCCCCACCAGGAAAGTAGAGTCACAGGTAGTTAAATCCTTCTCTATCTATTAGCCAAATATTTGGAATCCACCTGTGCTAAGGTGGTATACAGAGGGCAGTGCAACAGAAATATAGACAGTTGAACATTTTATTGGAAGAGTTTCTCCAAACAAGGTAAACAGCAGAGCTATCTATGGAGTAACAAATTCTTGGCAGCTCACCATTTTCTAAATTCATTATTATTATTATTATATATATATTTTTGTGTTGTTGAGTACCACAAACTGCTTTGTTGCCTTTTTCTCTCTTAATGTGGAATATTGTACTGGACAGGTCAGATATTGCTTTTATAGATCTGATAATCTCAGGCAGATGCAAGAATAAGTAAGCTTGATTTATGTGTGTTTAAAGCAAGATCAGTTCAATTTTCTAATTTGCTCACTCAATAGGGTGTATAAAGGACCTATTTTTATTCTGATTAGTTAGAGATAAAACAGTAGATATTATAAATTCTGATATGGGTGAATAATCCAAGTTATTTCAAGTGACCTAAGGTTATAAGAAAAAATAATAAATAAATAAATAAATCCAACCAACGGTTTCTTGAAAGGAGAAACCCAAAGGATATTTTGCTTTTCCTTTTCTGTTTTAAGGTAGATATACATACATCACTATCACGCTTAGTCGGCATCTTCTAACTGGAGTAATTTCCAAAACCAGCAATAGAATAAATCCTATTGTTAATTTGCACAGTTTCTCTGGAGGGTGGACAGTGAAAAAAGATGTGTCTATGCCTACTTTTAAGTTGCGTTTTCCCATATCTGTGGTTTATTATAAAATCAAAGCTTTCTGTTAATATATTTAATTACAATACTGGACATTGTTATGCTCTGAACAACTTTAAAAGTTAGTAACTGGTACCCCTAGATGAAAGAACCAAGAAAACCTCTAACAGTTTTAGAGCAGATGTTACCATATCAGTTTGTGACACACCTTGGAAAATACTCTAGGTAGAAATTTTTTTGTTTGTTTGTTTGTTTTTTTGTTTTCACTGTTCTATAAATGTCTGATAATGTTGGATTGCCTGAAGGGAAAAGATGTGTTTAACACACATATAAAGAATGCTTGCAGCTCTTAAAAGACAGCATGCTTAGATCAGAGATTTAGTATTTGTTAGCTTAATACTCATTTAGAAGGATGTTAGATATCCATATTACTGGCTAAGCTTTGCTATAGCAACAGACTAAGTGACACCATAACAGCAAAGTTTGACTTTTTCTAAAAATTTCCTTTGCTTGTGTCCTTTTCTCTTTTCAGTGTTTTATACTGATGTCTAAAGCTCGTAACTTTGTTCTCAGTATAACGAAATCGTTATCAAGTGAAATTTGCATTGTTTCTATCACCAATACAAACACAATCTGTTATGTTAGAACATGTTTTTTCTTTGGTTTTATTACTAGATTGTTCCACCCTTTGTCATTTACACATTGTCCCAAGGTACTGCAGTGAGCTTCAGACAAAACACCTAAGCAGAGGTCATCTGCCAGTGCACTTCCTTCCCAGCCATGACTGCAATTAACAACAGCATTGAGTGAGGGTGGGAGACATTACTTCCTGTGCTCAAGAGGATGCTCTTCACAGCACATCAACACACTGTCTTATGAACCATATGCCTCACTGTTCTGTGACAACTGGTATTCTCAAACCCTGACAGATGCTTGCTAGAATATCCTGAGAACTGGAATTGTGTCTTCTTATTGGAAATACTGAAAATGTTGCAGATTTCTCATTCCTCCCATGCTGACAAAGTCAGAAGTTTCTGTGTAGCCTCTTTTTTAATACAGCTCTGCTAAAAACCTTGAATTAGACTTTAGAGAGAGGAACTTAGTAACCTTGGTATGCTGTCTTCATGATCTAGCTGTGTCTGATATGTGATTGAAATAGCTTAAGGAGCTGACACTCAGAACTATTGTAGAGCAATTCCTGTTAAGATTAAAAATATCTTAAAGGCGTGTCTCACAGCTTTAGTAACACTTCCAGTGTCACTGCAACTGCAGATTCTTTGAAATTCTCAGACACTCTCCAAAACAGTGAGATGGGAATTAATGCATAGCTCCCACAGCATTCCCTGTTAGCAGGAAGGCAGCTATTAGAAATCACTCTCTCACACCAAAAGTCTGAGACAGAAAAAATAGTTTTAAAAAAATGCACATGTATATTAATGGAAGTAATTATTTGAAAGCAGAGTAAGAATTTAAGAATGCTCGTGACTGATCAGTCAAAGGTGATGTTTTTATATTCAGTTCTGATGTATTCCTCTTCATCATTCTGTCCAGCTGACTTCAGTATCTGCAACATCCCACTGACACAACTCTCCTGTTTAAATACCCTGTTTTAGGGTGCAATGTTTTGTTTCTTTTGAACCTTTTAGTTTGCAATTTTAATTTGGTACCTTCTGTGTACTGGATCAGAAGACATTAGGTAATCTTACTAAATTATTTTACTCCATGCACTACCTTTAAAATCAATGTGTGGTAAGAAGAGCAGTTTCCAAAGTCCTGTGTCCAGTGAAATACTTTTTCTCAAGGATATTGAAGATTTTATTTATTCATTTACTTATTTATTATCTCATAGTATACAGAACGGACGAATATTGTTTGACCTCAAAAGTTCAAAAAAAAAAAAAAATCAAAAAAAGTTGACATTACCCTGAACATTGCAACACATAATATATTACTACATCTATTTTCCTATGATGGAAAAAAATCTACTTTTTCTCTTATAAATAACAATCAGATAAATTAATATCGCCTATAGTAAAGCAAGAAATTAACACACTAGTAGTATTTCAGTGACAGAAAATGAATATTTAGTAATGAAATGATGGTGAATTCTAGCAGGCAGATTTTAACAACAAATAAAATGTAGGATACACTGACAAAAGTTTCGACCAAGTAATTCCTCCCTCCCTCCCACTGCTATAAACAAACAAACAAACAAAACCACAGAACCTTAATTTAAATATTTGGGTATGAAGATTAAAGGGCAGAAGTAAGCTTAAAAGCAACAGATTTGGTGATTGCTTAGGGCAGTGTGTTATCTATTAGCTCAACACTTTTCAGGAATGTAGGACATAACTGAAACATAAACTGTTAACACTGAGAACAAGGTGGGATATACAGAAGCTGACATGCTCAGTGTTACAGCTTATTACACTAAAATATGTTGAGAAATATTGTTAGATATTGTAACTTTGCATTTGTGTTTTACCCAATTTCAGCATGAACATCACTTGAGTTTCCTCCCAAACATGTAATGTCTTAGAGAAACAGCTTTTAGAGCAAGATCCCTGGATACTAGGAGTCTGTGCTAGAAGGAACTCCTGTCCAGTCCAACAGAATTATCATTCTGAGATAGGAGAAAATATCTGATCCCCTCTAATGTTCCCCAACAGCCTCAGAGGACACTCCTTTTGCAGGAGGAAGGAGATTGTTTGATGACATTAGATGAGAGCTTAGAGGACAATAGCAGAAACTGAGTAGGATTGCACAGAGTTCTCAGTCATCTCTTAAAGCAATGTTGCCTGAAAATATAGTTAATTAATAGCAAGTTTCTGAGTACAACAACAACAAAAAATCCTGTAAATAAGTGATACAAAAGACAATATGTAGCTTTAATAAAATTCATTTTTTAGCTGATAGTCGTATTTTCATCCCCCTTAGAAACAGGATAGAAGACCAGGACAGCTGTATAATTTAAAAGTTTATATCCTCATGCCTAATGCACTGCAAAACCTTCTTTCTCTCTTTTTTTTTTTTTTTCCAGCAAAATTCAGTTCTTTATTACAATCTAGTAACATCTTGTTTTGCTATGACAGCACTGCACTGTTTGCTTCTTGCTTTTTTGAGAGACCCTAACATTAACTGGACTGAAAAATCCCTGAATCTCTAAGCGAGCACTATCTCATCTGTATTACCTTTCTGATCTTTTTCTTGTTGTTTTAACTAAGTATGATGCAGTGGGAGACACGGTGCAATCAGAAAAAAAAAAAAAAAAAAAAAACACAGTTTCAAAGCCTACAGATGATTTCTCCATAACACTTTCTTTCACTCCTTGTGGGCCTTCTGTATTAAATGTTTGTTGTGGTTTAACCCGGCTGGCAGCTAAACACCACACAGCCGTTCGCTCACCCTTCCCCCTCCCTCTCTGGGATGGGGGAGAGAAACGGGAAAGTGAAGCCGGTGAGTTGAGATAAAGACAGTTTATTAAGACAGGAATATAATAATAACAATAATAATAATAATAATAGTGATAATGATAATAGTATTAATAATAATAATGTGTAAGAAAACAAGTGATGCACAATGCAATTGCTCACCACCCGCTGACTGATGCCCAGCCTATCCCCGAGCAGCCGGCGCCCCACCCCGGCCAGCCACCCCTATATATTGTTTAGCATGACGTCAGATGGTATGGAATAACCCTTTGGCCAGTTTGGGTCAGCTGTCCTGGGTCTGTCCCCTCCCAGCTCCTGCTGCACCCCTAGCCTGCTCGCTGGCAGGACAGAGCGAGAAGCCGAAAAGTCCTTGGCTTGGTGTAAACACTGCTCTGCAACAATTAAAACATCGGCATGTTATCAGCGCTCTTCTCATCCTAATCCAAAACATAGCACCCTACCAGCTACTATGAGGGAAAATTAACTCTGTCCTAACTGGAACCAGGACAATGTTTTAATTTATCATGGGACTTCATAAATGCACCTTCAAGATCACAGTTACAAAGAAATACAACACCTTATGCCTATGGTAATTATTTGAAATACTTTCATTTTAAAAGTACTTCAGCGATTTAGACTGTTGAGTTAAAGGTTAGATTAATTGGGAGTGATACCCAATTAGCTGTTCATGTGTTCCATGAACTACCACAGCCACACTTAAAGATTTTGGTCGCGTTCAGTGAGAATTGTCATAGCTAGATTTAACGAGTAGTACAACAGGTACACAGGTTCTTTAGATAGCTGGTCATAAATTCACTGTCTGCAAACACATACAAATACCAAAAGTGTGAGTAACACAGCCTGGCTATAAACACATTAAAAAGTATAAAGTGACTCTATAGAGATTTCTAAGTTTCCCTGGGAGGCACTTGGTATAACCAAGTGTTCAAATCTTAACCAAAGGTGTCCCAATGAGCCGGAGGAAGAGAGGTCCAGCCTGTCAACTGATCCCAGAAGTCAGTAAGTATCCTTCGCAATGGTATCTTCCCTAACATCCTCTCTCTCTTAAGCCAAATTATATTATTTTCTATCTTTTATGTGGAGCCTGAGTGACTGTAGTCATGCATATCCTGGTTATGATTGGTGCAAATTTGTCTTGCTTTTGTTTAGAGGTATAGGTTCAAAGAAATTCACAGCTCATGCTCATGAGGGGTGGTCACACTTTGGACGTGAGTAGCTTTTGGGATGGAGGTGTGTTTTACTATTATAATGATATTATAATGAGAAAAATTCACCAAAGTACATCATTTTGTCAAAAACATGACAGGCCATTGGCTCAGGGTAGTAAATGTTCAGCTTATCAGTTCTGGTGTGCACAAGAACAATCAAGTTCCCATCTTATCACAGAGCCTAGCTGCAGTGTCTCCACTCTTCTCCACAGTCCATACATTTCCTCTTAGAGTCAGCACACCAGGCTCCCCCAGTGTGATTAACATCTAAGGTTGGAGACCTAGGGAACTAGGCCTCTATGTAGTGCAGCTACACTCCAGCCTGGAAGTTTCTGCAATGCTGTACCTTTTTTTTTTTTTTTTTTAAATGTGAATATCAGTTTAATTTCCACGTCACCTCAGGCACTTATTTCACACAGACATCCAATTTACATGCTAAAATTCTACAAAAAATGACCACTTTACTCCTTTAAGTACATCTTGGAAACCACAGGCCTACCACTGTATTCAGATATACTATGATGAGCCTAGTTCTCTTTTACAGTAAAACTTTTTCACTCTTTTCAGAGAATTCCAAGTTTCAGATAAGAAGGTCTTTGCTGTAATGTATGTTTCTTACTCAATTTGTATTTGATCTGAACAGTCCAAAACATGAATAAAATTAAGACAAACCACAGGTTTAATTTTTTTTAAAACCAAATTTGAATAATTAAAAAGCCTCAGTGGGAACCTCAAGAGCCTCAACACAAATTTCCATGTTGTAGTTTCTGACTGACCAATTTGGCAAGATTAGTCCTGCATACCTGAGCCCTCATCAGTAAAGACAGTCTACATTAATGGAAAATGTATGCATATTATAAATGCGTATTATAAATGCATGTTATAAATGCAGTCATATTAGAAAATCCTTTTTAATCAAAATAGTAACATACGTGGCATTGACAGCTTAATAGCAGATGGAGCTCAATGATCCATGGAAGAAAACACTGTACCTACAAATCCAGAAAAAGATGACTTTACATGAGGTGATGTTAAACTGAACAATAAATAGCATGATGCCAACTTTAAATTTCATAAGACGATACAAGCATATAAAAGAGATCTGTAGAGTATGTTTCATATAATCATAGAATGGTTTGGTTTGGAAGGGACCGTAAAGATCATCTTATTCCGACCCCCTGCCATTGTCAGGGACACCTCCCAGTATATCAGGTTGCTCAAAGCCCAGTCCAACCTGGCCTTGACTTCAAGGGGTGGAGTATCCACAGCTTCGCTGGGCAACCTCTCTCACCACCTTCATGGTAAAGAATTTCTTCCTAATATCTAATCTAAACCTACCCTCTTTTAGTTTAAAGCCATTACTCCTTGTCCTACCACTATGATCCCTGATAAACAGTCCCTCTCCAGCTTCTCTGTGGTCCCCCTTTACTTATTGAAAGGCTGCTATAAGTTCTCTCCAGAGTCTTCTCCAGGGAGAAGACCCCAACTGTCTCAGGCTGTCTTTACAGGAGAGGTGCTCCAGCCCCTTGATCATCTTTGTGATCCTTCCCTGGACTTGTTCTAATACTTCTTTGTTCTTCTTGTGCTGGTGGCCCCAGAGCTGAACACAGTACTCCAGGTAGGGTCTCACAAGAACAGAGTAGAGTGGGAGAATCACTTCCCTCGACCTGCTGGCCATGCTTCTTTTGATGTAGCCCAGGCTTTCTGAGCTGCAAGTGCACATTGCCTGCTTATGTCAAACTTCTCATCAACCAGCACCTTTAGGTACTTGTCCTAGGGCTGCTCTCAATCCATTTTCTGCCCAACCTGTATTCGTGCTTGGGATTGCCCTGGCCCAGATGCAGGACCTTGCACTTAGCCTTGTTGAACCTCATGAGGTTTGTAAAGGCCCACCTCTCAAGCCTGTCTGGGTTCCTCTGGATGGCATCCCTTCCTTCCAGCATGTTGATCGCATTATACAGCTTGGTGTCATTGGCCAACTTGCTGAGGATGCACTCAGTTTCATTGTCCATGTCACTGACAAAGATATTAAACAGCAGTGGTCCTAATACTGACCCCTGAGGAACATCACTCACCACTGATCTCCACTTGGACATTGAGCCGTTGACTGAAACTCTTTGAGTGTGACCATGCAGCCAATTCCTTACCAACTGAGTGGTCCATCTGTCAAATCCATGTTTCTCCAATTTAGAGACAAAGATATCATGTGGGATGGTGTCAAACACTTTGCACAAGTCCAGGTAGAAGATGTTAGTTTCTCTTCCCCTATCCACCGATGCTGTAACCCCATTGTAGAAGGCCACCAGATTTGTCAGGTGTGATCTGCCCTTAGTGAAGCCATGTCGGCTGTCATCAATCACCTCTCTGTTTTCCATGTGCCTTAGCATAGTTTCCAGGAGGATCTGCTCCATTATCTTGCCAGGCACAGAGGTGAGACTGACTGGCCTATAGTTCCCAGGTCTTTATTTTTCCCGTTTTTAAAAATGAGGGTAATGTTTCCCCTCTTCAAGTCAGTGCAAACTTCACCAGTCTGTTATGACTTCTCAAATATGATGGATAGTGGCTTAGCAACTACCTCCATCAGTTCCCTCAGGACCTGCAGATGTAACTCATCAGGTCCCATGGACTTGTGCATCTTCAGGATCCTTAGATGATCTTGAACCTCATCTTCTACACTAGAAAATTCATCATTCTTCCAATCCCTGCTGTTGCCTTCTGGGGCCTGAAACATGTGCCTGGAGATCTTGTCAATGAAAACTGAGGAAAAATAGTCATTTAGTCGGCCAGCCTTCTCCATATCCTGGGTGACCAGGCCTCCCATTTCCTTCTGGATAGGGCCCATAATTTTCTAGTTATCCTTTTATTACTGATGTACCTATAGAACCATTTCTTATTGCCCTTGATGTCCCTGGCCAAACACAATTCTAAAAGGACTTTGGTTTTCCTAACATGATCCCTGGATGCTTGGACAATGTCTCTCATTGTGTCAAATCGGTATGATACTGTCATGGTCAATGTACAGAAAAAGTGAACTGAAAGTGACAAAATGCTTGAAAGTGTGACATTTAATTTTGTCTGAAACAAATCTACTGGTCTTATATGTATATCGCATATGTTCATGCACAAAGCAGAATTCAAACCTTTGGAAGGCTACTGTAGACTGGTACCATGTAATTATTAAGAGTTTGAATAGAAGGACCAAATATATATGTATATACATATATATATATAAATAAAATATGACAAGATGTACAATATATAATGGAATATAATATTTAATCGCATATAATTTAGTATAGCTTATTAAATAATATACATTATATAATAAAAGCTTATAAATAATTAATAAGTAATAAAATAAATATCTTATTATATAAGATATAAGATATTATATAATAAAAGATATTATATTGATATATATGTATGTTAATATATATATTTAATATATAAAATTGCACATAATTGTAATATATATTTTTATTAACTATACATATATCACACACACATATATATAAAGAAACAAACCCTAAAGCAGGGAGGCTGCATAGCCTCCTGCTTTTTGGGAAGCTGCTATGACAAAACATACTGGATTGAGCAGTATTGATACTTAGTATCAACTGAAACAATTTTTTGGATGTTCTATAAACTATCATCCTTGATTTTGTGAATCCAATGAATTTATTTTAATTTGAATTGACATCTATGTCAATATCTCTTTATACACTTTATTTGTAAATACTTTTTAATAGTATGAACAAGTGAAAACAGTAAATTCTAGCAAGGGTGAAAACAGCAGAATCATTTTTTTTTGTACTTTGAAAAGAGTAGTAGATTAACACACTAAGCTACCTTTGAAATATTGCTCTTGGTAATGCAGAACTAATACCTGTTGGTTTTGACAGAAATTGTACATAAAAAATCAAAATCCACTTTCAGTTACTTGTGTCCTTCAGGACTGCATTTAATTGCCCTTAGGACAGAGAGTAGGGATATCTTTCGCATCTCATACACCAGCTGTGGTGCTTGTTCTAGCAATGACATGTTTCAACCTTCAGGAGAGGAAAAAAAAAAGTAAAACAGCATTGTTAAATGCTCTTGGTAATATTGTGAATAGGATTGTCACTGAGTGCCTCATGTGACACTGGGATTCTGGCACTGAAGTATAATTTACCATGAAATAAATTACTTTAACTTCTACCCAGGATATCAGAAAGATCTACAGTAGTTGCCCTTGAGCAAAAGGGCAAAAAGGGAAAAGGGCATTTGATCTTAATAAGGCCTTGCTAATTCTCATTAATGAGTATGATATCCTTTGTGAATTATAACAGGAATAATGAGATGAAAGAAAAATGTATTGATAAAAAGCAATTAGAATAAATCCCAGAGAAGACCAACTCATGAGAATATGAAGGTTGGTTTAAGCTTGAGTAGTTAGAGCAACCATATACACATTTGAATCACTGCATTATTTTTTTTTTCAACTTCTAGATTTGCAAATGGCCATGGGATAGTTAATAAGGTCATGCTCTATTCTTTTATTCTTTTTTTTTTTTAATCTTATTTGAAATTTCAATAGCTATACCAGTGTTTCAATTTATTTATTTATTTATTTACAAAAAAAATCACAAAGCCATTTGGAATTACTTCTGAAAGAAGTAAATAATGCACATAGAGCAAGTACTTTTTAGCTACATTCTGAGCACTGAAGGTTATGAAAAAAAAAAAAAAAGGAATCGTAGAATCACAGAATTATAGAATGTTTGGTTTTGAAGGGACCTTATAGAGCATCCAGTTCCAACTCCCTGCCATGGGCAGGGACACTTTCCACTAGATTGGGTTGCTCAAAGTCCTATCCATCCTTGAGCACTTCCAGGGATGGGGCATCCACAGCTTCTGTGGGTAACCTGTTCCAGTGTCTCATCACCCTCATTACGAAAATTTTTTTTCTTATATCCAGTCTAAATCTACCTTCTTACTGTTTACATCCATTGCCCCTTGTCCTATCACTACAGGTCCTAGTAAAAAGTCTCTTCCCATTTTTCTTATAAGTCCAGTTTCAGTACTGAAAGGCTGTAGTAATGTCTCCCCAGATCCTTCTCTAGGCTGAACAAACCCATGTCCTTCAGCCTTTCTTTACAGATGAGGTGTTCCAGGACTCTGATCATTTTTGTGGCCCTCTTCTGGACCTGCTCCAACAGCTTTATGTCTTTCTTGTGTTGAGGACCCCAGACCTGAATGCAGTGTTCTAGGTGGGGTATCACAAGAGTAGAGTAGAGGTGGCAAATCACTTCCTTTAACCTGCTGGCCACACTTCTTTTTAAGCAGACCAGGATATTATTGGCTTTCTAGGCTGTCCAAATTTTCATTCACCTAGGTCCTTCTCATGGCTGTTCTCTGTCCATTCTTACCAAAGCCTGTACTGGTACGAGTGATTGTCCCTACTCCTGTGCAGCACCTTGCACTTGTCTTTGTTGAACTTCATGAGGTTCATGTGCAGCCACTTCTAAAGCCTGTCCAGATCCCTCTGGATGCCATCCCTTCTATCTATCATATCAACTGCACCACTGAGTCTGGTGTGGTCTGAAAACTTGTTGGACAGTCTCAATACGGATCCCCCAGAACACTGCTCATCACTGATCTCCATTTAGACTTTGAGCCATTGACAGCAACTTTCTAGATGCTGCCAATTCCTCATCCACTGAATAGTCCATCCATCAAATCCATGTATCTCCAATTTCAAGGATATCTGATAATAAAGTGAGAGATGGTCAACTCTGCAAGAATCAGGAATAGTTAGAACTGTAGTGTGACTATGTCTGCCAAAATCTTTTGTAACAAATTGAAGTACTATACATTTCTTTTATTTTATAGAATAAAACTGGGCTACTGTTGTGGCTTAACCTCAATATGCAGCTAAGCCCCAGATAGGTACTCACTCACTCTCCTGTGATGGGTTAGGGGAAAGGATCAGAAATGCAAAAATGAGAAAAAGAAGTATGTTGAGAAAAAGACAGTATAATAAGTAAAGCAAAGTCGCACATGAAAGCAAAGCAAAATAAGGAATTCATTCACTCTTTCTCATTGGGCAGGCAGATATTCAGCCATTTCCTAGAAAGCAGTGCCTCAGTCAGTATGTGTAATGGTTATTTGAGAAGTACACACAAGAATGTATGACAAACACTGTAACTCCAAACGTCCCCCTTCATCCTTCTTTAGCCCAACTTTTATTGCTCAGCATGACATCATATGGTATGGAAATCCCTTTGGTCAGTTGGGGTTATCTGTACTAGTTCTGTTCCCTCTTAGCTTCTTGTGCACTCAGCCTACTCCCTGGCAGGGCAGTACGAGAAGAAAAGTCCTTGACTCTGTGTAAGCTTTGTTGAATAATAGTTTAAACATCCATGTGTTAGCAACATTGTTTAGGCAAAAAATTCAAAACACAGCACCACATGAGCTGCTGTGAAGAAAATTAACTCTATCTCCACCAAAAGTAGAACAGTCATTTGCCAAATAGAGAAAATATTAGAAGTTGCTCACTCAAAATTGGAATGAAATAGTGTCAGCATACCACAAATTTGTGAACATATACATACTATATATACTGTATATAAAATATATAAAAATGAAATAAATTTTAAATATATACAATTTGTATAAATATATTTATATAAATAAGGTGTTTAAATAATGCAAAATCATCTTGGATTTGAATTTTCAGTAAGTCCATAAAGATACAGGCTGCTAATAATGGACTTTTCATTTTTTTAGCCATTAAGGAACTTATGATTATTCATGTCTTTGTTAATCTTTCAAAATGTGCCAGTTGGTCTTCCTGTTTCATCAAATTTGATCTTTCCTACAAAAACAAACAAACAAACAAAGTAACAAAAAACTGTATTAATATTACTGAAAAATTATATATATCTATTTTTTTAATAAGTTCTTATTTGAAATCAAAGCTAGGATATGGCTGATGAAGCACTGGAACAGGTTGCCCAGAGGAGCTGTGCATAACTCATCCTTGTTCAAGGCCAGGTTTGGTGGGGTTTTGAGAAACCTGGTCTAGTGGAATTTGTCTCTGCCCATAGAAAGGGGTTGGAACTAGATGATCTTTAAGGTCCCTTCCAACCCAAACCGTTCTATGATTCAATATTTTTGAATTGGCCTCAACTGAGAAATAATTTACATTACCCTTATTTCTGATGAAGCCAAAGAAATGTACTTTGAGCAGCCACAAATTTCAGCTATTCACATTTCAATAAAAGGTAGTGCTACAAAGTAGAGGATGTCACCCATGATGTACTCTTGGTAAATGTCCATGTCTGTTATATTAGCATACCCTTCTCAGGAAGTTATGAAATCATGATGAAATTTAATGAAAGTGGAAAAAGATCATGCATTTTATGTCAGTGAGGCAGACTTCAGTTATACACAGATGACCTAGTTGACAGGGACCTATTCATAAAGAAATGCTACAACATGTTCAAGTCATTCCAGTCTAGCAATTTAAAAGATAATGTTTTGAATGATCATTCTACATGAGTGTATGATTACAAAGCATAGAAAATAATATCTAACAAGGTTAGTTCCAGATCACAGAAATCTACTCTATGTAATGGTAACAAAGGATTAAATATTTTAAAATGTTAAGAGTTGTATTTGTAAAGTGCTGCTTAGCAGTTTTAAGGAAGATTTGGAGCTACTGTAAACGACAATGAAGGTAAAAAATAAAAGCCTTTTAGCATTAGACCATGAAAATAAGCAAATCACATCTCATTTGACTTTAAGGGTATCCAGTTTAGGAACTCCTGAGTAGTAGAATTCAACGGTACGTCTTTGGTATAAATTATTTGAAATCTTTTAAATGAATGATTGAATGGTGTAAATACTCAATATTTTTTTCTTGTATTTATGACCCAAATACGTTAGATAAGACAAATTTCAAGTCAGATTTAACTGGCTAAGCAAATACAGCCTGTATTTATTTATTTATTTTAAGATTATGTCAATAATGAATTGTGCCCATGGTGAAGAAAAAAAAAAAAAAAAAAAGAAGCTTCAGAAAGATGGTTGATGAAAGGCTGCACATTCCAAATCTTAGAGTAGTTCTGTAGTAGCTTTATTAGAGAGAACAATATTAATCACCTCAGGGTAAATTTATATACTATTTATTTGTAGCTCAGCACACACTCATAACATCCTGGTTGATATTTTAAAAAGAGATTTCCAGATTTAATCACATTTCAAATTGGATAATGCTGCCATTTAGCTTATCAAAATGTTGGGTTAAAATCCACTTACTGATGTTTACTTCATATGTATAACAGTACCAAAAAATTCACCATGAAAAGATAGAGAAAAAAAAAATGCTCTGTTTATTAGTAGTAGTATTGTAGGCAGATTTTTCCAAAATGATCCAGTCAGATCTGTTGTTCCATCTACTCTACCAGAATGATAGAATGATGCTACTGTTTATTCATCTGCTCTTTGAAAGGGAGAGCCAATTGAAGGGAAGGTTCTCAGATCCCACCCCTATAGAGCAGTATTGCATGTGAGTACAAAGAATGACAATGCTGGAAGAAGATGGGATGGGAAACCGTATGTCATGCAGGCACTGTCACAAATCTGTCAATCTCACCCTCCCTCAGCAAGTTCCTACACTGAAGGCACCTAATTTAAACCTTCTGGTAAGTAATAGCAAAAAGAAATTGCATGCGTGTACCAAGTTCTTCACCTTATTTCTCTCTGATGTGTTAATTACAAGTCTAGTAAGCTCTTGATTTACTGCTGATTCTTCCCTGGACCAGCATAGCTTAATGATTTTACTGTCAGGTAATTCAGTTTTCAGAAGGCAGCTTACTCTAATACTTCTCATGTCCTCCTTGAAGCTAGGTCCCCTGAAAAATTTGTCCTGCAATACTGGGTTTGACATTCAGTGTTGTTAGCTCCTAACTCCTTGCCAAGACACTTCCTGCTAAGTTATACCCATTGACAGTCTGCCCAAAGTCTTTGCTACTGTCCTGAGTCTAACTAAAATCATTCTAGTTCTGTGCTTAATTGCTAGCTGCAGAACAGTGTCTCTTTACTTACAAGAGCCTTTCTCCATACTGCAGTGCTTTTAATTATGGTCTCAAACATTTCTTCTGATCTCAGCCAAACATGTTCAATTTCTAACATATATCAGACCCAAATTACAGAATGTTTTCTATATCAAAGCCAGAGACTTGGTTATCACTGAGAATCTGTCTGGAAGCCAACAGCACATCAGTTTCCTGCTCTGCAGAGAAACACCAATAATAGTAGCAATATACTGCCAGCAAAGTTTAAATGCTAAATTTCCATCAATAGAATAAAGCAGTGAATCGCCAGATCCAGGTGTTAGATCACACAAACACAGAGTTTTGAAAGGCTTCTTGAGGCCTATGTAAACATGGTTTATTGAAGAGAGTACGGTTTTGTTCAAAATTTACAGACACAAGGAGCTCTGCCTTGTTTCATTTTATGTAAAATCTCAAGTAAATACTCTAGGTTGTCTGAGTCAGTTCGAACACCATGAACAATTTGTTAGCCATGAATTTTGTTTTTGTCATGCATTTTACTACACTCTATTAAATCTAGAACACAAAGAAAAGTTTTTTTGCTGTGGTACCTGGTAAAACACTTCATTTTGTTTCATTTAATTTCCCCACAGCCAAGTGACATTCAGGTTTCAATACTGATATTCACACATAAGTTGCTGCCTGAAGATGTTTTCTGAGGGCTTGATATATTGCTTTGGGGGAAAAGTGAAGGAGTTTTAATACCTATCAATTCCCAGATATTCTCCAAATATAATAGTTAAATTGGTTAAATTCAGTGAAAGAGCTTAATCCACGGCCCAAACATGGGCTTAAAGGAACCCTAAGCCTTTATCTTCATGTAACAATTTTCTTCCTCTTTTCACATTTCAGATGTGTTATTTGACTATGCAGATAATCTGATTATATAGTTTCATTGACAGTGAGAAAGATACTTAGCAGCCACTATGTAGTTGAATCTTCCCTGTAAAAAACAGCTAAAAACAACATTAATAGACCATCCCACACATTTTTTCAATAGGCTGCCAATAACTATGACTCTTAGATTTCAGTACTACTTGAATAGTTAACTTTAGCTGTCAATTAGAAGATTGGTACAGCAATACTGATCTCTACTGTGATACTTATAATTAATCCAATGTATGTGTATATGTATATATACACACATTCATATATATATGAAGTTGCAATACATTGCATTACAGAGATCACATTATTTTTCTGTAAGGTAACTGTTGCTGTCTTTGCTGAATGGTGTTGAATTGCCAAGATTTGTAATACATTCATATATGTAAATATATAGAAGAAATTAAAAATAAACCTTCCTTTTAAGATGCCCTGTGGCTTGCTATGACCAGTCTCCTGTGAACTGCTGAAAGAAATAAAATGTGTATGATCAAAAAAATTGAACGTTTTGACAGATTAAAGGGAAGGATCATATTTTCCAGGTCCTAAAGATTATAATTATGATTTTATCAGTGTGAAATACATATAAGACATTAATAAGACAATCAGAATGAATAATCAGAATGCTTATATTACATAATAGTATCCAGAACCTGTATTATGTTCCTTCAAACTAAAAAATTATAGCTAAACGTCTAGACAAAAGTCATATACAGATTGACCTTTGGCACCATGCAGAGTGTTGTGGTCTTAGTTTTTGTCAAGCATTATACTTGATACTATACTTTTCGTACTAGGAATCTCATGGTAACCTTTCCTTAGAGTAGTAATAATCCAATTCATTGGAACAGAGGAGCCGAATTCATAGCAAAAACTCAAAGTTCTACCACGCAGCCTCAAGCTGAAGAAACCTTTTGTTCACAAAATTGGTGATTTATAGCAGTGCTCTTCCTGTTTGCCATTATTCAAACTTTGATGAGCTCTTAATGGACTAATAGATACCATCCAGTAACAATGTTGGAAACTGCAGACATAAACTTCTATTTTCTTCTGAAATGTTGTAGTACCAAATTCTCAGATACTGTAAATACTTGAACATTCATGCTGCATAGATTTATAACGGAAATAGTGATGTTTGTATGTATGTACAATGAATGAAAGGTACATGTGTAAGCAATCAGAAAGAACAGCAGAAAAAGGTTTAAAAAGGTGGCCTGTACTGAGAAGGAAAGGGCAGCCTTCCCCAGGAACTGTTCAACTGTTCTTAAAGGTAGCACTGAGGAATGTATTGCTTATAGCAAGATGAAAAGGTCTACACTTTCCTTAGGCACAGATATCTTCCCAGATGAAAACCTCTACACTCACACAATAGAGATGGGATTTTTTTTTTTTTTCTGTTTGCTTATCAGAAAAACAGACTACGGAAATATAATTCAATCATAAATCCACAAAGTGAGGAAAAACATACAATAGACATAAAATTAGCCAAAGTTTTATAGAAATGGGAGCATGTTTATAAATACATAAAATCCACTTTCTTAAAGACATCGTAAATAAATACATAAATAAATAAACTGAGTTTTACTTCACTAACTTCCCTATCATGCCATTCCACTGTAGAGTCACATTACCAGAGTAATCGAGTCTAAAGTTTAAAGACAGTACAGCTCCAGTTGATTCAAACGTATTTTTCACGGTTATTCTCACAATGAAACAAGGAAGAAGCTGTTGCAAGGCTATGTAAAAAAAATCTTAAAATAAATACTACAGAAGCAATTCAGTATTTTTCTTCTTGCCCTGACTTCAGTCACTGAATTATTCATGTTTATTGGAAATATCCTTTGGTAATCTGGAACTGTTAAAGTTCCCAATCAAATATTTCGCATTTGTTTCATGTTCTTAAAGTAAAAAGTTGCCACTTATTTATGTCTCCGCAGCTCTGTCTTCCAGAAATCCAATTTCTTCACTCTAGCTTTGATACAGCTGGATTCAATTCAGCACTCAGATGCAAGAAAATAGTAGAATGAATGAAGTAGATTCTCATTTGTGTAATTCCCCTGAAATACAGTAATTACATTTAATCTTCAACAGGTTGTGACAGAAGTTCAATGAAATTAAAAATACTACTGCTTTGTAAAGTTCTCAGAGTTTGGAGACCCAATGGTCACCACAGTCCTCAAAGGAAGGTAAACACCATCAACATTTCAAAATCCTACTTAAGCAAAGAAGAAAAGGTAAAAAGTGTTGTCTGTATCCCATTTTAATGAACGTACTACTACTAGCTACTGTGGATGAATGTTTTTAATGAGCTAATATACTAAAGCTATAAATAAAACAAAACAGAACAAAACAAAGAAACAAAACCACTAGCAGTAAATCAAATGAAAATATTTTAACTTTCATTAGTTAAAGCAATGAAATTTCTACTTTGGTAACAATTTACAGTAATAAAAAGTCCTGATCTCTGCATTTCTCTTGCCTTCCTTATTTTAAGAATATTTTTTTCTCAGTTATATTAGTGAATGGATCAAAAAATTCATTCATACAAAAAGCTTTGACCTGACATAGTTGACATAGGTACTAAAATACAATGAAAAGGTCACTAAACCTAAGTGAGTTTTAAGGGCTGAATTGAAATTATAGAGGTGAAAAGCTAGTTGCATGTAGCAAAGATGGAAGTTGGGCTTGGATATCAAAAACATAAGAAACTAATTTTCCATTGAAACAGCAAGACCAAAATGAAAATGCTTTGGAAACTGCCAATCTTCTTAAAATTTCAATTCATAAAAAAGTGCTAATCCAAGTGAATGTCTTAAGAGCTCTTTCTTGCAACACTTAGGAATAAACTGTTTCATTATTCTAATTTTGACACACATTTTCTTTAAAAATCTTCCAAAAGGAAATTTCAGTTCCAAAAGGAAATTTACAGTTTCAGTGGTACTTTTGGAGTCCCCAGCCTGTTAGATGACTGCCTATCCTGAGGTTAGGTAAGGGAAAGGCAAAACAGCTACCAAGTGTTCCCTAAGCATTTGTAATGAATGTGGCAGTCTTAATCAGATGACTATTGCACATCAGAAAGTTAGTGGTACACCTAACAATTGACCTGAGTAGGTGCAAACCTGTGCTGTGCTCATATTACTTGGCCTTGTGTTGTGGTTTAACCCCTCAGGCAGCGAAGTACCACACAGGCTCATTCCCCTCCAGTGGGGTGAGGGAGAGAATCAGAGAAAAAGCAAAACTCATGGATTTATATAAAGACAGATTAATAGGACAGAGAAGAAAGTGAAAATATTTACCATCATCATCATCATAAAAAAATACACAAAACAACTGATGCACAATGTAATAACTCATCACCTGTTGACCGATGTCCATCCCATCCTCAAGCAGAGGGTGCCTGCCCCACCCCAGCCAACTCTACCCAGTTGTATTGTTCAGCATGACACCATATGGTATGGAATAACCATTTGGCCAGTCTGGGTCAGCTGTCCTGGTTCTGTCCCCTCCCAGCTTCTGATGCATTCCCAGCCTCCTCGTTGGAAGGACAGCACGAGATGTTGAAAAGTCCTTAGCTCTGCAACAACTAAAACATCAGTGAACTATCAGCATTATTCTCATCCTAAATTCAAAACACAGCACCATCCCAACTACTAAGAAGAAACTTAACTCTATCCCAGCCAAAATCAGGACCTTGTGTACTGTGTTGTGCTATACATATGTTTTGGTATAGGATAAATTGATCCAGAAGAGACTACAGCTAGTTCCCAGCTGGCGTAACTGAAAACATCACTGGCATGTCTTGATATGAAGGAACATATTTCTATAAATAGATTCTCTTGAAGAAAAGACCACAATAGTAGTGAACTTCATCATGAATTTGCGCACTGTCATGTTCTGACCAGAGATCTGTGTGATGTTGCATCATCCCAGATTTCCATCATCAGGGATGTAATATTATATAATTTTCTGTCAACTTTGCTAGAATATTAATGTCTGGCTTTCATGTTGGAAACCAAAAGGAACCAGCACTTTCTGGTGCAAAGCAATAAATGCAAATGTTAATCCGATGCTAAAAAAGGGTATAAAGTCTCTTTTTCCTTTATTCTGTACCTAGCACTGTTGCCCCTGTGTGAATGATGTAAGAACAACAAATTCCTCACAGGATATTGCTTTTCTTTATATATACATTTTGCAACTTTTTGGATTCACACAAAAAGCGATATATGAACAATAATTCCATCAGTGTATTTCTTAGTTCTCTATTTTATTGACACCAAGGGCTTCTCTAGACACACATTTAGTTCTAGCATTTCATGGTATTATCCATTGCTAATGTTATGGCAGGCATTTTTTCAAATCATTTCTTAATACATAGTTAATTATTCTTAGCATGGTGCAACACTTTCAAAGAGGAAAGCAACAACAACAACAACAAAAAGAAACCCACCCTCCAAATAATTTCAAATGTTTTTGTTGTTGTTGTTGTTGTTGTAGTTTTTCATTATAGAGGGTAAACAGTTCAAATGACATACAGATAGTTTTTTAATAAACTTAATGGTGTTAGAATCTTATTAATAACGCTATATAAGAATAACACAGATTGAATGAATTATACAGGGACTTAAATTATGGGTAACCATATAAGGTTCAGAAATAAACACACACACACTCAAAAAACCAGACATTTTTCCACTTGCATGGAATGCTCCCCCATTAATAGCTTTCAGACAATCAAAGATCTGGTAGAGATGGTTGAGTCTGGGACTTGTCACTCATTTTTTTCTTTAGTTTTGTCTTCAAAGATCCCCTTTATCTGTTTCTATTGGTTCAAAGATTGTGGCAGTGAACAACTAGAAGTACATAAATGCTAGGATAGATCACAAGGATATAATTCCTGCTCTGATTATGTTATTTTATTTTCACTGATATCATGAGGTCTCTGTAGGTCATATTTAATTCTTATTGCTTTGTTGCTTGCCCTTATGAGATCTTTATCTGATTTTGGGCTATGCAGATTTATTTCAATTCACAATCCTAATTTCAAACTGGTCCTGAAAGATCACGTAGAATGAGAGAATATCTGTACCATTCTGTTCTTTGATCTCTATTATCCCCATTGACACAGATGGTATTAAATGTGTATAAATGTGTATAAATACACTGCCATTGTTGATTTCCTTTGGCCTAATAGTTAAGCTGTATTATTATTAAAAGAATCAGCAGCCATTATTGAGCAATTTAGCAAACAAAGCAAAATAAGAAGGTTTGGGTTCATAATGTTACTAGTGGCAT
Organism: Anser brachyrhynchus; assembly: GCF_964034855.1. Classification (NCBI taxonomy): domain Eukaryota; kingdom Metazoa; phylum Chordata; class Aves; order Anseriformes; family Anatidae; genus Anser; species Anser brachyrhynchus. Next base: position 84,183,760 of record NC_137695.1, on the reverse strand, counting down.
GATAGTAGAAGTAATGAATGGTTTATGGATTCAGACAATCCATTAAAACTCATGAGATTAACACTTAATTACCTTATTGTAAAGCAAATGTTTTCTCTTCTTTCAAGGTCTGCCTTGAAAATGTTTTAGGTTAACACATACAATACTGACATGGAACTTCTTAGATATCCACAGAGAAAACAGATTGATCATGACATAAGGGGCAACATATCAGCAAAATCTGTTATGTTTTGTTTGTTTATGTTTTTTTTTCCATCTTTGTTGTTTTTGTTGTTGTTGACCAAAGTTTTCAAGCATGAACTGCAAAAAAATAGAGGTTTGTAAAAAATATGAGTACATATTTTTATACATAGGAGAGGTACCGGGGTGAGACACCCCTAATGGGGATGGACCCCCTGCCCTGTTGCTGTCGGGCAGAGGGAGGCGACCTAGAAGTTGAGGAGGGATGGAGACAGGTCCCTGCTCGACCTTTCAGGCAACGCCCCCCCCTACCGGCCCCACCTTCCCAGGTGCCCTTACGTAACAGATTTGAGGCCCTGAAGCTTGAGAGACCGGTGGGTGAGGACGAGGTAGAAAGTCTACCCAGGAGGGTGCCTAGGACGAGGAAGCCGACTCCACGCCTCAAGACTGCCTCCACCAAGAAAGACAGAAGGGTGATCGTAGTAGGAGACTCCCTTCTCAGGGGAACAGAGGGCCCTATTTGTCGACCTGACCCTACCCGTAGGGAAGTCTGCTGCCTCCCTGGGGCCAGGGTCAGGGATGTTGCCAGGAAGCTTCCCAACCTGGTCCGTCCCTCTGACTACTACCCTCTTTTGATAGTCCAGGCTGGCAGTGATGATATTGATGAGAGAAGCCTGAAGGCTATCAAATGGGACTTTAGGGGACTGGGACGGTTAGTGGATGGAGCGGGAGTACAGGTGGTGTTTTCATCTATCCCTGCAGTAGGAGGGAGGGGTACTGAGAGGACACGGAAAGCCCACCTGATTAACACGTGGCTCAGAGGCTGGTGCCAACACAGAAATTTTGGGTTTTTTGACCATGGGGCTCTTTACTCGGCACCCGGCCTGATGGCCGCAGACGGGTCCCTATCTCTAAGGGGAAAACGGATCCTAGCCCAGGAGCTAGCAGGGCTCGTTGAGAGGGCTTTAAACTAGGAAAGAAGGGGGATGGGGCTGAAAGAAGGCTTGTTGGAGCTGTGCCAGGGGGAACAATGGCAAAGCCGGGGAAGAAGGCAATGGCCCGACTGAAGTGCATCTACACTAATGCACACAGCACGGGTAACAAACAAGAGGAGCTGGAAGTCATCGTGCAGCGGGAAGGCTATGACTTGGTTATCTTCACGGAAACGTGGTGGGACCACTCTCATGACTGGAGTGCTGCAAAGTCTGGCTATAGGCTCTTCAGAAGGGACAGGCAGCACAGAAGGGGTGGTGGTGTGGTTCTCTATATTAGAGAGTATTTAGATGTTGAGGAACTTGAGGCTGGGAATGATAAGGTTGAGTCCCTATGGGTTAGGATCAGAGGGAAGGCCAACAAGGCAAGCATCCTGGTGGGGGTCTGTTATAGACCGCCGAACGAGGATGAGGAGACTGATGAGGAGTTCTACAGGCAGCTGGCAGAAGCCGCGAAATCGTCAGCGCTTGTTCTCGTGGGGGACTTCAACTTCCCAGACATATCCTGGAAGCACAACACAGCCCAGAGAAAGCAATCTAGGAGGTTTCTGGAGAGCGTGGAAGATAGCTTCCTGACGCAGCTGGTTAGAGAGCCTACCAGGGGAGGTGCCCCACTAGACCTTCTGTTCACAAACAGTGACGGACTGGTGGGAGATGTGGTGGTCGAGAGCTGTCTTGGGCAGAGTGACCACGAAATGGTTCAGTTCTCTATTCTTGGCGAAGTCAGGAAGGGGACCAGTAAAACCGCTGTCTTGGACTTCCGGAGGGCTGACTTTGAGGACACTGGTTGGCAGAGTCCCTTGGGAGGAGGTTCTGAAGGGCAAAGGAGTCCAGGAAGGCTGGGCACTCCTCAAGAAGGAAATCTTACTGGCTCAGGAGCGGTCTGTCCCCACGTGCCCAAAGACGAGCCGACGCGGAACTAGACCGGCCTGGCTGAGCAGAGAGTTGTGGCTCGAGCTTAGGAGAAAAAGGAGGGTTTATAATCTTTGGAAAAGAGGTCGGGCTAGTCAAGAGGACTATAAGGATGTTGCGAGGCTGTGCAGGGACAAAATTAGAAAGGCCAAAGCTCACCTGGAGCTCAATCTGGCTACTGCCGTTAAAGATAATAAAAAATGTTTTTACAAATACATCAACACAAAAAGGAGGACTAAGGAGAATCTCCATCCTTTACTGGATGCGGGGGGAAACTTAGTTACAAAAGATGAGGAAAAGGCTGAGGTGGTCAATACTTTCTTTGCCTCAGTCTTTAGCGGCAGGACTGGTTGTTCTCTGGATACCTGGTACCCTGAGCTGGTGGAAGGGGATGGGGAGCAGGATGTGGCCCTCGCTATCCATGAGGAAATGGTTGGTGACCTGCTACAACACTTGGATGTACGCAAGTCAATGGGGCCAGATGGGATCCACCCGAGGGTACTGAGCGAACTGGCGGAGGAGCTGGCCAAGCCGCTTTCCATTATTTATTGGCAGTCCTGGCTATCAGGTGAGGTCCCAGTCGACTGGCGGCTAGCAAACGTGACGCCCATCTACAAGAATGTAGAGCGCCCATCTACACTGCTCAGGTGGCCAAGAAGGCCAACAGCAGCTTGGCTTGCATAAGAAGCAGTGTGGCCAGCAGGTCTAGGGAGGTGATTGTCCCCCTGTACTCGGCTCTGGTGAGGCCGCACCTCGAGTACTGTGTTCAGCTTTGGGCCCCTTGCTACAAGAAGGACATGGAGGTGCTTGAGAGAGTCCAGAGAAGGGCGACCAAGCTGGTGAGGGGTCTGGAGAACAAGTCTTACGAGGAGCGGCTGAGGGAGCTGGGGTTGTTTAGCCTGGAGAAGAGGAGGCTCAGGGGAGACCTCATCGCTCTCTATAGGTACCTTAAAGGAGGCTGTAGAGAGGTGGGGGTTGGTCTATTCTCCTACGTGCCTAGTGACAGGACGAGGGGGAACGGGCGAAAGTTGCGCCAGGGGAGGTTTAGGTTGGATGTTAGGAAGAACTTCTTTACTGAAAGGGTTGTTAGGCATTGGAATGGACTGCCCAGGGAGGTGGTTGAGTCGCCATCCATGGAGGTCTTTAAAAGACGTTTAGATGTAGCCCTTAGTGATATGGTTTAGTGTAGGACTTGTTAGTGTTAGGACAGAGGTTGGACTAGATGATCTTGGAGGTCTCTTCCAACCTAGACGATTCTGTGATTCTGTGATTCTGTGATATAAAAAGACCTTTAAAGGCTTTAAGGTTTAATCATTCTGAAGTCTTGAAAAAAAAAAAGTCACAATTATATGAAACTGTGTGTAAAATTCACCTGTTTCTTTTACTCATCTATGGTGAAATCCAAATCACGTTCTAACAAAGCATAGCATACACACATGATTCCCTGATATTCTATGGATTTACTAAGAATTCAGATAACTTTACTTTATGGCTTTATGGTGGAATTTAAGATGAGGTAGACAAAAGAACAGAACCATACCGCTCAGTAACATACAAGATTTAGTCAGTGGGATGGGTAGGGTGGGTGAATAGCAGCTTAACACACACACACATGCACACACCCCCCATGCTGTACAGAGTCACACATGCACATGAGTCTAGGACTTTGGTTCAGCTGTGACCAGCACCACAGACATAGTGGAAGAGGACACTCGCTGCTGCTGGCTGAAGTGCTCAAGTCCTGGTGGTTGGCCTGGACTCTACACATGGCACTACCCTCTTGGGCTCTGCACAACACTGGATGACTGTGGATGTATACTCTCCTGAGAGGCTATTGTGTTCGTTGTTCTTTGCTTTCGAACTTGGATGGTATCATGAGCCTTACTGGTTATAGTATCAAAGGCCAATCTCTCTGAATTTTACTATATCTAGATCCACTAAACATAGTTTCCCAGGTCACTCATGTTAAATGGATGCAAAGATTTGTTGCTTTCTTTCCCATTTGTACCTAAGCCATTAGAGCACAGCAGATGTAATCCAGAGGTACAGGGAACTCCCAACCCCTTAACAATTAGCTGTGATTTACTTGCCTTCTCAGCACATACCAACATCATCTAATGAGACAGAGCTGGGTAGTGTAATCAAGGTCTCGTTTTATCTGATGTATACTTGTAAGACGGCTTCATCCTGTGATACTTTAAATACTAGGTCAATTTTTCATATTCACACACCAGAAGTTTTCATGATCGATAAGACTCTATATATTTTTGTAATAGTTTCATATGTTTTCAAATAAAATGTTAAGACTTAATTTGAGAAATTTTAAGCTATGTATACCATGCATTATCTGTAATTTCTTAGATGATTAAATATTTAATTATCCTGCATGGCATCAAGAGTTTCACAAGTTTAATGGAATTACATAAAAATACATGTACAGTCACAGTTGGGACATTTTTTTTTTTGAGATAATTACTTTTTTTGAAGTAATCATCTATCTTTATTCTCAGTTAGACCAATACACTATTTATTTAACCTACCCTGGTTTTAAGATTTAAGATTTACTAAAACTATCCAGCTGATATAATCTCAGTTTTTCATTTTCTTTTTAACATACCAGTAAATCAGTCTTATTCAGAACCCTCAAAAAATTAGTGCTAAGATCTGCCACTTTAAACATATAAGATTAATTATATCATGTATATCATTTATTATATCAATGATATATCATTTATTACACCCTTGTGGGGGACTTCATCTGGCCAGACATTAACTGGGAATATCACACAGCTGACACAAGCAGTTCCAGGAGACCTCAGACTGACCCCCAGTCAGTCAGAGGGCAGGGGGACAGCCTGCTCCACCAGGGGCCTCTCCACAGGCCCCAGGGGAACTGCTGCTGCCTGCCTGGAGCACCTCCTGCCCTCCTGCTGCACTGACCTTGGGGGCTACAGGGCTGCTGCTCACTCCTCTCTCTCCCAGACGTTGTGACACAGCAGGTTTTTTCCCCACCTCTTAAATCTGCTCTCCCAGAGGCCCAACCAGCGTCACTCGCTGGCTCGGCTCTGGCCAGCAGCAGGTCCCTTTTGGAACCGGCTGGAGCTAGCTCTGATCTGACGTGGGGCAGCTGCTGGGCTCTGCTCACAGAGGCCACCCCTGCAGCCCCCCTGCTACCAAGCCCTTGCCATGTAAACCTAATATGGCTGCTGGCCAAAGACTTTGCCTCTGAACACCCTGCAGATCCTTGCAATTAACATGAAATCAATATTTTGGGTCACAACATAACTGTCCTTTTAATGGGTGATGCTTCAACGCAATAAAGAACACTATAGCGAATGATACCCTTAGCAACCATTATCTTGCAGGGGTTTACAAATAAGAATGGCATTTAATTAATTTCTCAGTACAGTTTTGCAAAGGTGCCTAGGCATAACAGGTGAGCCCTGTAGAGCCTGGAGGAGGCTGAGAGGGGATCTTCTCAGTATATATAGATATGTTAGGAGAGGGTGTCAAGAGCATGGGGTCCAGACTCTTTTCAGTGGAGCCCAGATGCAGGATGAGAAGCAGCGGGCATGAAGCGAAACAAGGGAAGTTCCATCTGAATATGAGGAAAAGCTTTACTGTGAGGGGGACAGAGCACTGGAATAAGTTGCCCAGAAAGGTTGTGGAGTCTCCTTCCCTGGAGATACTCAAAACCTGCCTGGACGTGGTCCTGGGCTAGGTGCAGTAAGTGACCCTGCTTGAGCAGGGAGGGGTGCGCTAGGTGTCTTAGGCAGGCAGGAGCTTCCCCCTGGAAATGTGCCTGAAGGCTCCCATTCAGGAGCTACTGGTGATTCTTCCAACCAGACAGGAGAACTCTTCCTCTGAACAAGGAAGCAGAGAAGCCACAAAAACGCTGAGAAGGAAGAAACGTTAACACTAGAGAAGAGAGCAAGGGTGAACCTCAGACTGACCCCCACCACCCCTCCACCTCCAGGCCCCCAGGACCTCGGCAGCCCTCCCTCAGACTCCCTGTGTTGTGGCGGCACAGCAGCGCAGAGACCAGGCTCTCTCCTGCCCCATCGCTTGGGGCACAAGCGATGGCACCTCTTCATGCTCTGGGGGCAGGGGTAGGTGTAGGAGATGGCCCCTGAGAAGGGCTCCCACAGCACTTGATCGGCAGCAGAGCTTTTATTGACTGCTGGGACACCTGGCGCCACCTGGCCATGCCTCCCTTGCCCATCTGCAGGATGTCTGGGTGCTTTGCCCCCTCTCAGCTGCTGTCAGCATGGGGGGCTGCACCACTTGCAGGCAGCCTGGTCGGTGGCAGGGGGGCAGTGGAGGCCCTGCCCCTCCGGAAACACTGCTGCCACCATCTTGTGGCACAGGGAGCCCAGGCACAGGATGAGGAGGGGGCTGGAGGCCAGGACACAGGAGGGGAGCTGGAGGGCAGGCCCTGTGCCCGAGGGGCAGCCTGTCTCTCTGGCAGTCAAAATGGCCAGGGAGAGCCAACCCCAGGAAAGGGGCCCTCTGCTCCCTGACCCTCCTCCTCCTTCCTCGTGAGGGCGTCTTTCAGGCCACAGACACCTCTCCCAACACAGCCACGTTTGGCCATGTGTCGGCCACCATCACAGAGGCTTCCTGATGTCACAGTGGCATCTGCCCCCCGTATTGTTCCGGGCCCTATAAAATGCCCCTGCGCAGGGCCCACCACTCGCTGAGCTTCCAGGCCCTCTGACGACAGCCATCACGGATGGGAGGAAGAGGACCTGGAGCAGAGGCTGCCCACCCTTGCGTGGGTCAGGAGAGGATTCATTCCTCAAAGCAAAGAGAAGGAGGCCAGTGCCTGTGATGAAGAAGAGGAGGAGGACCGGCGCCCGTCGCAAAGGAGCAGTGCCCTGCACTGCAGCTAATGCTGTGGAGTCCATGGAGGTGGATCCACCTCTCAATGAAGATCCAATGGAGGTGGATCCACCTCCAGATGAGCCAATGGAGGTCGACGTGCCAGGGCTCCCTGCCGTCAAGACCCATCGGTGGCATCGCAGGAGCACCCGACCTGCTCTATATGTACGGCCCAGCCTCTGTGCCTCAAAATAGCATGGCCATCCTTCTGGCTCGCCTGCAGGGTGGCCTTTTTCCTGTCCCCCATCCTCCATCCCCCACCCCCACCTCGTCCAGAGGTGTCATCTCTTCTGCACGGAGTCCTGAGGAGTGGGCAAGAGGGGACTTGGCTTCCTCTGGGATGCTGCACCAGGGCGGCAGAAGGAACCCCTCAGAGAGCCACGGTGGGCCTTGGGCCCTGGAGCCCGGCGATGTCTCCATCTGCGGACAAGAAGGCTGCCCCGTGGCTGCTTGAAGGGGAAGCCGCACCTTCCATGGCAATGCACAAAGAAGAGCAGCAGATCAGTCAAAGCTGTTAGGGAGACAGCTGCTCCTCTGAAGAAGCAGAAGACTTCATGTCTGCTGGGAAGAAGTGCTGGACTGCAGCATTACTGTTCATTCAGAGAATAATGAATAAGAGCTTCATTAGAAGCTCTTCCAAGTCCAGGCAATAAATAGAAATATATAAAAATATATATATATATATATAGTAATAAAAAATAACAGAAAACCATTTTCCTCTCTTGGGGACAATTTAGTGACTGCATCTGGACTCGCGCATCCCCTTCTGGTGTTCCCAGTACAGGAAAGATACTGGTGTGCATGTAGTGTGTGTAGTGTGGTGTGCCCAGCTCAGGACATTCAAGACAGCATGGGCCCAGGGCACACAGCGTACAAGGGCAGGCTGAGGGAACTCCTTGGGTCAGAATTAAGGAGAGAAGGCACAGGGGTGGACCCGACTGCTGCCTACAGCTGCGTACTGAGAGCGTGTAGAGAAGATGAAGCCTGAGACTTCTCAGGGGAAAGGCAAACACCCCCAAGGCCACGCTTGCAGATGGAGACATCCCCATGGATAAAAGGAAAAGATTGCCCCCACAAGAGTGCTCAGACAGAAGAGGTGTCCGGAGAGGTGGCACAGTCTCTGTCCTGGGGGACACCTGAACTTGACTGAACAAGGTTGGATGTTCCCAGAGGTCACCTTGTCCTTGGTGTGCCGCTCAGGGATCTTCAGGCAGATGTAGCCCCTAGGCTTCCCAGATAAGGAGGGGAGGCTGGTCAGCTGGTTGCTTCTTGGATCCTCTGATTTGCCTGTCTTGAAGATGGTCCCAATGCTTGCCTCTTTCTAGTGCTCAGGAACCTGCCCCTGCTCCACGTGGGGTCCCTCCCACGGGATGCTGTCTACTGATCGCTACTGATCTTACAGATAGGTGGGGGACGATGCTGCATCCCATAGTCTGAGGGGAACGAAGAAGGATTTCAAGGCCTTTGGTCATTTGGTGAAAGAGTCTGGGGCACAAATCATTTTCTCTTCCTTCCATTATGGGGTGATGATGTGGGACAGAATAGAAGGATCCAGTCCATAAATGATTGGCTCTGTGACTGGTGCTACAGGCAGGGCTTTGGGTTCTTGGGTAATGGCTGGTTTTATAAGACACCAGGCCTGACAGTAAGGTGCAGGAGAGGTTTATCTCACAGGAGCAAAAGGGTTCTGGGACAGGAACTAGCAGGGCTCATTAGGAAAGCTTAGGAAAACTAGATCCGAAGGGGGATGGGGTTGTAGCTGGGTTTGCACCACTACATCACTGCATCACTGCCCTAGCAGCGATGAAGACTGGGAGACCTTCCACCCCCTAGGGTGACATTGGCGTGCTCAGCTCACTCCTTGAAGTGCCTGTACACCAATGCATGTGGCATGGGGAATAAGCAGGAGGAATTAGAAATCCATGTTCGGTCAGGAACTATGATCCAGTGGTAATTACAGAGACATGGTGGGACAGCTCACATGACTGGAATGTGATCATGGATGGGTATGTCCTTCTCAGGAAAGACAGGCCAGCAAGGCGAGGTGGCAGAGTTACTCTTTACGTGAAAGAGCAACTACATTGTATTGAGTACTGTCTGGGGTGGATGAGGAGTGAGTTGGGAGTCTGTGGGTGAGGATTAAGGGGCAGGCTGGCATGGGGGATACTGTTGTGGGCGTCTATTACAGGCCGCCAGATCCGGATGAGGAAGTTGACGAGGCCTTCTACAGGCAGCTGATAGCAGCCTCGCGATCACAGGCCCTGGTTATTGTGGGGGATTTCAACTACCCTATCATTTGCTGGAAATGGGAAGCTATCTGCAGTCCAGGAGGTTCCTTCAGTGTATTTATGATAACTTCCTGATGCAAATTAGGATCTGCCAACTAGGAGAGGAGCACTGCTGGATCCTGTCCTCACTAACAAGGAGGGGCTGGTTGAAACAGTGAAGGTTGAGGGCAGCCTTGGTTGCAGTGACCACGAGATGGTGGAGTTTAGGATCTCATGTAGCAGGAACAGAGTACCAAGCAGATCTGCAACCCTGGACTTCAGCAGGGCTGACTTTGCCTTTTCAAGCATTTGCTAGGGGAAATCCCATGAGGCAAAGGAAGGAAAAGGGGCCCAAGATAGCTGGTTAGTGTTCAAGGACTGCTTCTTCTGAGCCTACAAACAGAGCATCCCAACAGGTAGGAAGTCGGGAAAGAGAGCCAGGAGACCTGCATGGTTAAACAGGGAACTGCTGGGCAAACTCAAGTGGAAGAGGAGAGGCTACACATCATGGAAAGAGGGGCTAGGCACTTGGGAGGAATGTGAGGCTGTTGTCAGAGGATGTAGGGAGACAACTAGGAAAGCTAAGGCCTCCTTAGAGGGGTCAAGGACCTTGTGAGAGGTGTCAAGGACAACAGAAGGGCTTCTTCAAATACATTGCGGATAAAACTAACAGTAGAGGCAATGTAGGCCCACTAATGAATAAGGTGGGTGCCCTGGTGACAGAAGATAAAGAGAAGGCAGAGTTACTGAATGCCTTCTTTGTCCCTGTCTATAATGCCGGAGGCTGTCCTGAGGAGACCCGTGCCCCTGTGGCCCCAGAGGAAGTCGGAATAAAGGAGGAGTTTGCCTTGGTTGATGAAGGCTGGGTGACGGACAGATAAAGCAAGCTGGACATCCATAAGTCCATGGGTCGTGATGGGATGCGTCCACGGGTGCTGAGTGAGCTGGCAGAAGTCATTGCTAGGCCACTCTCCATCATCTTTGGTAAGTCATGGGGAATGGGAGAGGTGCCTGAGGACTGGAGGAAAGCAAATGTCACTCCAGTCTTCAAAAAGGGCAAGAAGGAGGCCCCGGTTAACTATAGACCAGTCAGCCTCACTTCCGTCCCTGGTAAGGTGATGAAACAACTTCTCCTTGGTGTTGTGTCTAGTCATATCAAAGATGATAGGGTAATTAGGGGCAGTCAACATGGCTTCAACAAGGGGAAGTCATGCTTGACCAAGCTGATAGCCTTTCATGAGGATATAACTGGATGGACAGATGGTGGAAATGCAGTGGACGTGGTGTATCTTGATTTCAGTAAAGCCTTTGACACCGTCTCCCACAGCATCCTCACAGCTAAACTGGGGCAGTGTGGTCTGGACAATCGGATAGTGAGATGGACTGTAAACTGTCTGAAGGGAAGAAGCCAGAGGGTTGTGGTTAAAGGGACGGAGTGGAGTTGGAGTCCTGTATCCAGTGGAGTCCCTCAAGGGTCAGTACTGGGACCAGTGTTGTTCATTATATTCATGGATAACTTGGATGAGGGAATGGAGGGCACCATCAGCAAGTTTGCTGATGACACTAAACTGGGAGGAGTGGCTGACATGCCTGAAGGCTGTGCTGCCATCCAGCGGGACCTCGAAAGGTTGGAGAATTGGGCAGGGAGAATCTTAATGAAATATAACGAGGGCAAGGGTAGAGTCCTGCATCTGGGCAAGAACAACCCCAGACACCAGTATAAGTTGGGGACTGCCCTGCTGGAGAGCAGTGAAGGGGAGAGGGACCTGGGGGTGACCTAGTGGACAGCCGGATGTCCATGAGCCAGCAGGGTGCTCTTGTGGCCAAGAAGGCCAATGGCATCCTGGGGTGTATCAGAAGGGATGTGCTTAGTAGGTCGAGAGAGGTTCTCCTCCCCCCTCTGCTCTGCCCTGGTGAGACCACATCTAGAATATTGCGTCCAGTTCTGGGCCCCTCAGTTCAAGAAGGACAGCAAACTGCTTGAGAGAGTCCAGTGCAGAGCCACAAGGATGATTAAGGGAGTGGAGCATCTCCCTTACGAGGAAAGGCTGAGGGAGCTGAGTCTCTTTAGCTTAGAGAAGAGGAGACTGAGGAGACCTTATTAAAGTTTATAAATATGTAAAGGGTGAGTGTCAGGAGGATGGAGCCAGGCTCTTCCTGGTGACATCCAATGACAGGACAAGGGACAATGGGTGCAAGCTGGAACATAGGACGTTCCGCTTAAATATGAGACAAAACTTTTTTATGGTGAGGGTAACAGAGCACTGGAACAGGCTGCCTGGGGCAGGGGTAGAGTCTCCTTCTCTGGAGACATTCAAAACCCACCTGGACACATTCCTGTATGACATGATTTAGGTTTTTCCTGCTCCGGCAGGGAGATTGGACTAGATGATCTTTCAAGGTCCCTTCCAATCCCTCACATTCTGTGATTCTGTGATGCCGTCCTTCCCAAACTGATCCTGGGTGGGCTTCCCACAGGCAGCAGCTCTTCAAGAACTGCTCCCACATGGCTCCGTACCACGGGGTCCATCCCCCAGGAGCAAACTGCTCCAGCATGGGTCCCCCACGGGCAGTAGTTCCCCCCAGCTCCCCTGCTCCTGCGTGGGCTCCTCTCTGCAGACTGCAGCTCCAGCCCGGAGCCTACTCCTGCAGGGGCTTTCCATGGGCTGCAGGCTCCTCCAGGCCACATCCACCTGCTCCACCGGGGGCTCCTCCACAGGCTGCAGCGTGGAGATCTGCTCCATGTGGAACCCATGGGCTGCAGGGGGACAGTCTGCTCCACCAGGGGCCTCTCCACAGGCCCCACGGGAACTTCTGCTCTGGCGCCTACAGCCATCCTGCCCTCCTGCACTGACCTTGGGGCCTGTAGGGCTGGTTCTCGCTCCTCTCTTCCAGCTGCTGTAGCACAGCATTTTTTTATTATTATTATTATTATTTTTTCCCCTTTCTTCAATCTGCTCTCTCAGTGGCCCAACCAGCATCACCCCCTGGCTCAGCTCTGGCCAGCAGTGGGTCCCTTTTGGAGCTGGCTGAAACTGGCCCTTATCTAACATGGGTCAGCTTCTGGACTCTTCTCACAGAGACCACCCCTGCAGCCCACCCCCCAACGCCAAAAACCTTGCCATGTAAACCCAATACAATCACATAATTTTTCAGAAGAATGATGAACAAATAAAGCTTCCATTAGCACAAATCAATCATTTCATAGCAAGTATGTCATTATACTGTATTTTTTTCTGACTATTTAAAAATGCTATACTCTTCACCCCTGTTCAGGGTCTGTCTTTGACATAAAGGTAGGTAGGTAGTTTCTACACAAATACAGACAGAAAAGTGATATAAACCTGTGAAGCATAGTCAACCTGTAAAATATGTTATCAGTAGCTTTTAATGCACAGAAGTCCCTGTTCTAATTTAAAAAGTGCAAATCCATCAGACCTCTTCTACATGTTAACAGAGTTCCTTAGACATCTTTCAATTCAGCATTTTGATCTTGATCAGCGAGAGAATTTTTAGACAGTAATAAATACTCACAACAGTAGCAGGAGCAACAACAACAAAAATGCTTGAATTGTCCAAGCATTTTATCTTTAAGGAGATTAAGTGGAAAGTTCTTTTTCCTATTTTTTTCACATTTGCTTGTTTTATTTTTTTTCAGTGTAACTAGTATTGAGCTGTGACTACAAAGTCTTGTACTTGTACCAGTATTTCCTACCAGCCTTTACTGAATTTTACCAAAATACAACTATTTCTTCCTTCCTCTGTTCTCTTCCAGTTATTTCCCACTTTGCACAGTCCATATAAAATAACCTAATGTTAAAAGAAAATTGTCAAAATGAAGAATTTTTTGACTATCAGTGGGAGTTGCTGAGACAAGCTACCTGTTTCCTCGTTTTCTCATTTTTAAGGTCATAGGAAATGTGAAAAAGATTGTCTTCTCATGCTCTAATCAACTCTCTACTCTCTATTAGTGAGTGGAATCAATACCATGTTGTTGGATAGAAATATAATTTAAGGATGATGCATCATCCCTGCAATCCAGTTTTCTACGTGTTTCTTCAAACAGCAAGAGGTTGCAAACAGCTACACACAGAGCAGTAAATTTTGTATGTTTGAAAGCCATTTATTAATTTGTTTTGCTTTGTTAAAGTTTTGTTGCTGTTGTTGTTGTTTTGAACAGGAAGACAGGTTGTCTCAGTATTGTTACTAGAGTATAGTATAATATGTACTTCATATGAAGATCAAAAATATTTTCTAGTCTTAACTATCCACTCTTGCAGTATATCACACACCTAATATCAGAAAGTATATTGACTTTTCTTTAAAAATTTTTTCTACGTTCAAGAGAATAGAACAATGTCATGGACTGGCAGTCAATGATTTTTTTTTTTTTTTATGTAGTGGTGATGTCTGCAGTCTTTACTGCCTCTAGAATCATTTAGTAGATAATAAAATTTGAAACTCATGCACCAAAACAGTAGTAATAATGTCCTTTCCTGTGGATTCTACAGTTTTATATTTACCTTTATTACTCCAGTTTCATAGTTATTTTTGTTTCTGTATGTGGTTGGATATAGAAAGGAATAGATAGAATGGGATTTAATAATGGTTCTAGGGGAAACTTTTTCGTGTTTTCCTAATGTAAACAAAGCTGAGTATTACTATGTTCATGCTTAACATGACTGAGCTTGGATATAATCAAACTCTCTAAAAGTAATCTTTCCCCTTTTTCCAAAGTAAGGTTTAACTGTGGCTCATCAGTAGAAAGCAGTGAGAAAATAGGAAGTGGATAGATAAAGATGCTCTCATATCTCAGCAGAAACTGGCTGATATGGCATAATTTGCATCTTCTAGCTGCTGAATTTTTGTGTGTTTATACTTGTGTATCATCTTATTTCTACACCATGCTGTCAGCTTTCTCACACAAAATGAAAATAAGATTAGCATCCATATTGTTTAGTCCCATACAGAACAGGCTGTCATATTTAGCCTCATGTTGAAGCATGCTGAGGAAATGCAGGGGAAAAAAATTATTGTTAAATTGTTGAAAAAAGACTCTATCTTTCAGAGTATTGCATACTCTATCTTGGAAGCCTCAAGGCAGAAGTACAGCAAATAAAAACAAAAGAAAGCAAAACAAACAAACAAACAACAAAAACCACCAAGAATATGGGGACCTTCTATCCTAAAATGCATATATAGTCTTAATATCTTTAAAATTAGTTTATTACTTATTTGCAACAGAGTGGCTTGCTTCAAGGCTGTAAAATCTTCAGGGACGGAATTTTATTTCCTATGTCTTGTATATTATAATATCTATAATACTGACAATTAACAACAAGTGATATGACTAATAGCAATTACTCTGGCACCCTGGTTAGGTATTTTTTTTCATAAGTATCTAATTCTTTTGGAAATGTCTTGTACTCCACCGAAAATTAACAAGAAATCTCTTTCAAACTGTTCTTGTTTCACACCAGGCTGCCTAGCACAACAACTTTTCCAAAGACAGTCATAGCTTTAGTTATCCATTTCTTGAAGCACAGATGTCCTAGGAGGCTGAGGCTGACCAGCATCTTGCAACCAGCAAATCTTTCCCTCTTCAACAAAAGGAGTAGTGATTAGTGATCACTGTTATACAAATGAGTATTCAGCTTTTGCTGAGTGTTGCAAAAACTGCCATTGAGAAAAACTGTTTTGATAGGGGCATCTGAAGGTACCTCTCCTGTATGTTTATGTATGTAAACTTTATGTATGTTTCCAAACAAGATGGAAAGCTGGATTCAATTTACTGTCTGTTCCTTCACCATTAAGATAAAATGTTTTTTCTTGTTTTGATATTTCACAAACATTTCTGAGTGGTTCATCTGGTCTCCTATTCAAAGCTTTCTTTGCTTATCTGCTTTTACATAGTGGCATATTGCCACCTTAAATTTACAAAAAAAGTTGTAAATTAAACCTTTGTATTAGAAAAAGTTCTGCAAGAATCTAAGATTACTTTCATCTGCTTTCAACATTTTATAACTTAAACTTTGGTTTTTATATTTTTGCTTTGTTAATGCTTCTGATAATTTCACTGCTTTTTGAAATAAAGCAAAATTTCCGTGCTTCTTCTGATAATGATTTTCCTTAAATATATTACTGATTCCACAAACAGGTATTGCGTTAGAGGAATTTCGAAGGACACGGTATTCTTTTACTCTTTTTATTTCTGCAGCATTTGATATCTATTACAAAAGAGTGCAACTCATTCTTTTACTAAAGTGCAGTTCAACAGCAGCATTTACCATCAATATAGAGTTCTCTAAAGTTGTTGTCGACATCTGCTGAACTTTTATTTCTTTTTTTATTTCTTTGTTTCCAAGCTAGCAAAAAAATGTCTTTTTTTTTTTTTTTTCCCCCAGACCTTTGAAATGGAATCCAAATGGGAACCACGCCCTTTGTTTCCTTATGTTCTCATAGATAGCCTCACAGATATAACATTTAATTTTCCAAAATACTGAGCTTTGTTTGTACAGTGGGTTTACGTGACAAGGTTTTGGTAGCAGGCGACCATAGGGGTGGCTTCTGTGAGAAGAATCTAGAAGCTGTCCCATGTTAGATAAGTTGCTGACCACCACAGCTGAGCCAATAAGCGATGTTGTTTGCGCCTCTGTAAGAGCATATTTAAGACACGGGAAAAAACAAACAAACAAACAAACAAACAAACAAACAAAAAAACCCTGGGCCAGACAGCAGCTGGGAGAGTGAGAGGGATGAGAACCAGCCTTGCAGGCACCAAGGTCAGTGAAGAAGGAGGGGGAGAGGTGCCCCAGGCACCGGAGCAGAAGTCCCTTGCAGCCAGTGGTGAGGACCATGGTGAAGCAGGCTGTCCCCCTGCAACCCATGGAGTACCACGGTGGAGCAGGGTTCCACGCTGCAGCCCATGGAGGAGACCACTGTGGAGCAGGTGGACCTGCACCAATGGAGGCTGCGGCCTGTGGAGGACCCCCGTGGGAGCAGATTCCGGGCCGGAGCTGTGGCCTGTGGAGAGGAGACCACGCAGGAGCAGGTGACCTGGCAGGAGCTGCTGCCCGTGGGGGACCCAGGTTGGAGCAGTTTGCTCTTGAGGGATGGACCCTGTGGTATGCACCCATATCTCGAGCAGTTCTTGAAGAGCTGCTGCCTGTGGGAAGCCCATGCCGGATCAGTTCAGGAAGGATGGCATCGCGTGGGAGGGACCCCACAGCACAGGGGACGAGAGTGACAGAGAAGGAGCGGCGAAGAAGAAGCGCTATAGACTGACCATAATCCCCGTTCCCCTGCGCCACTCGGGGGGAGGAGGTGGAAAAGGGTGGATGAGGGGGAAGGCGTTTTTGGTTTCTTTCCTTTGTTTCTCACTTCTCTAGCTTGTTAGTAATAAGCAATAAATCTTTCTATCTCCCTATGCTGGGTCTGTTTTGCCCGTCACGATAATTACTGTGTGATCTCCCTGTCCCTATCTCAACCCTTGAGCCCTTTGCATGGTATTTTTCTCCCCCTTCCCATTTAAGGAGGGGGAGTGAGAGAGCAGTTGTGGCCACCCACCTGAGTAAAACCACCACAGCCCTTTTTGGCCTGGGTCCCTCACAGGCACCTATGGCCCCCTGCTACCAAAACCTTGCCACGTAAACCCAATCCAGTTTGTTCTTGTTTGTTTGTTTTTATTTGTTTTGTTTTTTAAATGTCACCTTGTAATGTTTGTCCAGGAGTAAAAGGACACTTCTGAGAAACTAGAATCAAACTTTTTCTGTATGGCTTCCAGCTTGGAAGCTGAGACATGCAATTGGGAACTGTTATTGCTTACACTTTTTTTGATACTTTAATTTTCTGATATGTTTATTATCAATTACCTATAGGAACATTAACAGATTATGATTTGCTGTATTTCCTCTGGTCTTCTTTAAAAAGAAGAAATGTGTTAGGTTATTCCTCTCCCATGTTATCAATGCACTACTAAAGCAGAGATTGTAAGTAGAAACAAACTGAAAACTGGTGAAAACGCGGGTATTTATACACATTTTTTTCCTCTGGATGAGACTGCTCTCAAGAGAAGTGATAATGTGATGGTACTAATTGAAGTAGAACAGGGACTACCCTGTATCTAAGGTAACCTTAATGACAATGTAGAAATATGCTGAAGGCGGCAAGAAAGTACAAAGATCTAAGAGTAAAAAAAGATGAGCATGAATGGGATGAAAGAAAGAACCAATCAATGATGTCTTCTCAATGATTCTGACCACTGCTTACAGGCTGTTTGAGAAGCAGCTACAGGAGCTTTTCAAATAAAAATGGTTCATTTGCTATTTTGGATCACAGACCCATGGTGGAAAACAAAACAAAACAGAGAAAAAGTAACTTGAGGGTTTTTTAGTAGTTATATCAATATATCAGTCCAGGTGTTTCTTATTGCAGTTCACTGTTTTCTTTTCCTCCATCAAAATGTGTTTGGAGATCAAGGCTGACAGTGCTGCACTTACTTCTTATTCTATGTCTTTCTTGGAACAGGGTTTTTGTTTGTTTGTTTATTTCAGTTTTCACTGATTCTTCATGAAATTATGCCGTTTTCTTACCAGTACTTAATCTAGTATACTGTCATCTTATTAATTAACTTTTGTTAAAGGAAACATTAATTATTACCATGGGCATCTTTGAAGTTAGAATTGTTATTGAATATCGTTGCTCTGCAGAAGGAGTACAATTTTTGTATACAAAAAGCTCTTTATAACCAGCTTTCAGAAAACTACTTAAAAATAGAGCTACTGAGAAAAAATTTACTTAAAGGTGTTTTGAATGGTGCTAAGCTGAAGAGCACCCAGGGGTTCTTTGTGAAAAGTACTATAGGATTGTATTGTAGTGTTGCTTTAACTCAGCTGGACTTCTCAATATACTTTGCAAGTCCCACTGAAGTATGAAATTATGATTGCTTTAATGTTAATTTCACACTTGCTCTTCTGTTTTTATGTAATACTCAGACATTTCAGCTTACATTTGAGTACAGACAGCAAGCTGCTACGTTTACTTACATAATAAAAGCAGGTAAATTTTGTGTTTTTGTCACCAATGAAGTATATCTGTAGAAGTGCCAAAACAGGTTTTATTTTAAATCAAAGACAGAAAAGACTACTCTGTATCAAAAAAAAAAAAAAAGTAACTTTTAATTAAGTTTTTACTTCAAAGCTGTCTGAAATCTAGTGTATATTTACCTTCTTGAAGCAGCTTTCTCAGGTAAAAATGCTCCCGTCTTCTGTTCTTAAAAAAAAATGCTGTTTGCTTAATGTGTCCATCTGCTGTCTAAAATGTCACAGGTTTTGTGTTTTTATGTAGTTCAGATGTGTGCCTATCCACTTCCTGCATACAACAATTCACAAACAAAACAGAATCCCTTACCTTTCAATAATGGCTTCACTTTGAAAGGTTTGTTTACTTCCTGCAGCTTCTTGATGGCCATATGATTTTTATTTTTATTTTTCTAATCTTCCACAAATGATACTGAAATAAAATCCTAAAGGAGTGATACTGTTTAAGTATATACATGTGTGGATATATATATATTTCTACACATATACATTTATTATGTCTCATCAATGAAACTCAGCCATAGGAGATTCTGAAATGTGAAGTTTACAAATAAGGTGTCTTCAGAAATAGATCCCTATTTATTAATCTGATAGTGTATGGAAGCCTTGTCTCATCAGGAACACAGTTATTTACTTGTTAATTGTACAATAATGAACAAAGACTGAGCAGAAAACTTTCAAATCTTTCAATATCCAATGTAGAATTTAAATATTTCTATTTTCAACACCTTAATTTGTCTTCCAGCACAAAAAGATCCTTTAAATTCTCATTCCAAATAAATAACTTCACTATTTATACCACCCTGATAGGTGTTATATGTTTAGAATTTCCCTTAAATTTTTTTTCTGATCTCCATTACCCATGTTTCCCTTTTCTCTGCCTTTTTTGTCTCTTTTGAATTCCCTCTACCCAGCAGGTTCAGCATTCAGCACTCTTAGCCTGCTGCTGCTCTCAGTGGTGCTTTTGCTATGTAGAAGCCTATTTTTCCACCTGTGACTATGAACACAGAAATATTCTGGGGCAGTGGATGTCCTCTGGCTCCCTTTCTGGCTGCTTTTTTGTTCTCACTTACACAGCTTAACAGATCAGCCTGCATTTTGATCCCATACCTATCTGCCTTTATTTCCTGATATGAAAATGTATTTTTTTTCTAGGAAATAAAAACAAGAAGGAAATGGCCAAAACTAGGCCATTTTGTTGTACCTTAATGGTTTGCATGATTTGCCTACCTACTTGATGATTCTCTCCAAAAGGGTGACTTTCAGAGTCCCCTTAGTAAGTTTAATAAAGAATTCTTAAGAATTGTTGGAAATATTCCCAGTTTAAAATGCAGAGGTGAACATAATTTCTAGAGTAACCTTCCTGACCTGAGATTTTTCAAAAGGACTTGCAGGAGAATTTCAGTAAGATTTGAGTACCTGTCCATCACAGATACCTGAAGCACCATATAAACATCACCAGCACCCTTCCACATTGAAAAAATTTATGAGAAACTACCCTAAAGAAGTGTGTTTCAAAATTAATTTTGAATAAGGCTATATTTTTATACCCATCAAAAATGTTTGCTGAAATAATCTAGCATTGCAAAGAGGCACTGACAATAAAAGCACTTTTCTACTGTTTGTTTCTCTGTAGTAATGTTTATTCTCACATTATTTGATTTAATTTCTTACTTAAAAAAAAAAAATCTTAAACTTTTTACTAACTCAAAGCCCAAAGGGATACATAGAAACCAGATAAGATCTATTTATAACATATTTTCCCAGGCAATCCTGGGAATCAGAACTGAAAAATCAGAATCATGTAACGGTTCTAGGATTTCAAAGTTACCTTTACTAAAAGCAACTACAGTTTACTATGAATCAGTGTAAAGACCAATGAAATACTGTTTTATTAAGACAGACTACCTCTAGAGTAGCACAACCAAAAAGGGCAAGCTCTTAGGATTTTTTAGATGAGAAAAATGGTTGTCTTTCTGTCATGGGATGACTATTGCATGCTAACTACAACTATGTAAAATGTCTGACAGAAGACTCTTTTGTTCTGAAATAATTATTTTAATTCCCATTAACTATTATGGTCTGACAAATTCAGTCAGCTTCATGACATGTTCAAACTCATTTTATAACCACTAAAGAGTTGCTTCTTTCCAAAGCTTGAAAAAGTTTCAAACAAAGCCTGAAAAGTTTCAAACAAAAGTATTGCAAGAATAGTAATATAAGCTGTATAAATGATTTAGAATTTCATAAATTAGTCATCTACTGTATATGTTTAAAAATCTTTTAAAAAAGAGCCTATAAACATTATTTAATTACAGAGTTATGTCTTTTGCCTAAGAGTTCTTCAATATGAGGTAACTGAGGAAAGGTGAGCACATGCAAAGGATATTTCAGGCAAGCCTTAGAAACCGGCAAGGAAGAAAGCATGTGTTTGTGTTATGCCTCTCTGAAGAATAACTGCATGTATAATGTGGATGGGTTAGCATGGTCATATCTAGTTTATTGAATCTTCTACCACATATCCTATATTAACTTTACTGTAGTAAAGTCATGTATCATAAAATCATATATCTAATCCTGGAAGGTACATGACCGATACCATCTGATTCTGAGGTCTGTTGTCAGAAAATGTGTGGAGCTGTAAGCATCATGAAATGACAAAGAGCATCACAGTGTGGATGCTGAGAACATGAGTCAGGAGGCTCACTTTTGTATAAGCGCAATCACAGAGAAATTGCTTGTAAAACTTTAACACCGAGTGTAGCAGATGTAAATATTTTCCATATATGGAGGATCGGGACACTTTCTGATTTTCAATAGCAAATCTAAATTTCTTTTGTTAGGAACTTTTCTCTGAATCTTTTTTTTTGTTAGGAACCTTTCTCTGAGACCCTGAGGTGACTGGGAGAATCACCTCTTTTGACTATCTCTGCTGTGTTTAATGCTCCCCAAAATGCAGTTTTCCCTCTTGGCTGCCAGGGCACACTGCTGGGTCATGTTGATCCTGCTGCTGATCAGTACCCCTGAATCCCTTTCCACTGAGCTGCTCTCCAGCCATTCATCTCCCAGACTGTACCTATTACTCCATCCCAAGTGGAGAACTTTCCTTTGGGAAAGTTCCTCATTTTCCTTTGTTGAACTGCATGCTGTTGCTAATCACCCTGTACTCCAGTCTATCTAGATCTCTCTGGAAGGCCTCTCATCCCTCCAGGAAGTCAACAGCACCTCCCAGTTTAGCACTGTCAGTGTACTTGCTAAGGATACATTCAACTCCTGTATCCAGATTAGTGACAACAGTGTTGAACAGAACATGCCCCTAGAACGGAGTCCTGGGGAACACTGCTGGATTCCAGTCAGATATGACCCCTTTCATTACAACCCTTTGAGCTCGACTGTTGAGCCAGTTCATTATCTAGGATACCATGAACTTGTTTATCTCATAGTTGCGCAATTTGTACAGAAGGATACTGTGAGGGACATCATCGAAAACCTTACTAAAATCCAAAAAGATTACATCCACCAGCTTCCCTTCAACCACCAAATGTGTGACTTTATCATAGGAGATCAATTTACTGAAGCAGGACTTTTCCTTGATGAACCCATGTTGTCTATGCCTGATAATATTCTTTAACTTCCTCTCAGTGCCACCCACAGGGGTGCTATTTATGGGTCTTAATTTATTGTACAAAATAATGGAAAATACTTTGGCAACAGAATAATTGGTCATAAGGTTTAATTTAAACTCCGTAGTGCACAGATTTTATGCGTATTTCCAGATATGTGCCTCCCTGCATAGGAAAACAATTCATTTCACTGGAGCTGTAACTTGGTAATCTGACAAACAACATGTTGAGAGAGTTGTAGAAATGACTAATCTAGAAGGCAGCAGCTGGGCTTATTCAATCAGCACTAGCATCTTTCTACTTATTCCTCACAATTCTTTTTCATCAAACAGAATTCCAGTGCTTTTCCTGTTGTCAAAAGTTTATTGTGAAATATTTGTACAGTTCTTAAACATCTTGATCTTAGTGCAAGAAAGCCTTGTGCCTTGTACTTCATCAACTGCAGATGACATTTGAGTTGCTCCTTGTGATCAAATGTGTTCCGTTCAATACCTAAATGGCCTCCTTTTTTTCTCTGAGAAATATGTAAAATGATGTCCACCTGCACATAAGGAATTCTGTCTTTGTTCTATTATTAACAAATGTAGAGCAACATAAATCTTTCACAAAATACCACTGGAACAATTATTTTCTTTCAAATATTTTGTCATTGTTTTGTTTTGTTTTTCTTCAAAATTCCATTTATCCTGTTCTTATAGATGATATGTATTAGAGTTCTCTGACTACTTCCCTTCTTCCTTTGCAATCAGTATCAGTAAGGGTAGCAGAATGAGAACCTTTATTATCTATATTTCTCTCCATTGCCTGCTGTCTGATTACAGATAATAGGAGTAAACATCCACTTAATTACTAAGTATATAGCAGCTAAAGCTGTCTGGTAACTATAGTTATAAATAGATCCTTCCATATCATTTCATTCTTATTCATGACCTCTTTTGTTTGCTTGTAGATAAAATTTGGTTGAATTTCATTTTATTTGCAAGCATGTACAAATGCTGCATATGGGAACCCAAATAAATATTGGCAAGATATGAGACTTCACAAAGGAGCTTTTGTGACCAGTAAAGATTCATCTCTTTCTCCTCAACCAACTTCTTTTTCTTTTTATGCTACAAACTACTGGTACTGAAGTAATCTAAATATCATTATGCACACATTTTTCCACTAGGAAAAGATTCTATAAAACTGTTACTTCAGTTGTTTTCCTAATGCTAATTTTCCTTTTCCTATCCCCCTTACCTGGTACAAACAACTCTAAGAAATTGTAATTTGAACCTTTCAGATAGCAAAAACAAAGATCTGATTTAAACAAAGCATGCATATTTTTTTTTCCAATCCAAAATCTAAATACAATGGTCATGTTACATAAAACTCTCTTTGAGAAAATCATGTGCTATGCAACTAAAATATTTTTATATTCATGATCATAGGTGCAATTTCTCAAGAATTTTAAGTCATGAGAATATTGCAACCTGCATACATTTCTATGGAAAAATGAATACTCTAGTCTTTGTCTACCTGGCACAGTTTTTACTGCTGTAGTTACATTGCTCTAATTCTCCCAGTTGATTCTTATTTTAAAACAGGTACCATAAGAGGGATCTATAGATACAGTGGTATTAGTTACATTAAGGGTTTTTTTTTGTTTGTTTGTCTTTTGTTTGTTTGTTTGCTTGTTTGTTTTTCCACAGATCTTCCTTCTAGGTAAATCTTTGATGCAGCACATAATTTCTATACCCATTTCACAAAGACACAAAGGCGGTGATTTACCAGCATAAAACTAGCACAGATGGGAAAAGAAACAAAGTCCTAGTTTAATCACCCCTGTCTCTGCATGTACTTAAGGGCTGCAGCTATACCAGTAAATTAAACTTCCATGGGAACATTTCTTTTATGTAGAATGAGGTTATCTATGCAAATAAGTTGTTAGAAATCCTACCTGTGTCAGCTTGGCCCATGCTAACCACTGATTTTCCCAAACAATTCCCAGCTACAGTTCAGCAATTAAAATTTCTCTGGAATCTGCTGCTGTCCTCCAAGAGTATCCAGGCAGGCTTTGTAACTCCTTCATCCTGTTGTGCTGCTCTATTTTCACACTGGATGGGCACTTAAAATATCATAGTATGTATTTCCATTCTTGATCTCACAGCAGGGTAGGGTTGCAGGGAAAAGCAACCTGGGGTTCAAGGATAGCACAATGCAGTAGTAGTCTATGAGGAGACTGGCCATGAGTGGATGGGATGCAGTTCTCTGTGGATCCCCTTTCCTTACCTATGTTGAGATTACCCCATATGTGAAGGTGGGATGCCATTCTCCTTCACCTAGAGCAGAGCAGCCAAACAGATAAGATGAGCAGTAAGAGAAAGGGATAAGCAGTTCATTCTGGGCATCTCTCATGCTCATACTACAAACTGTTCTAGCTTCCTGATTCCCCTCCTGCCTCTTCCCCTAGTCCATGACATTCCCTGAAGTGTAGGCATGGAAAATTCCAGGTAATATAGCCTTCAAGCTTTCTTACCTCAGACAAACAAGCTTTAGTATTTTTGTTAATTGTGAACCATTTTGCCTTTTCCCCTTTCCAATTGTTGTTAAGGTTTCCTTTACCTGGTGAATAAAATGAAATATATACTGTAGCAGTCTTTTAAATGTATGAGGAGATTTAGGTGTCGTGATAGCATGTGTTGGGTTTCAGTGGCATGTTTTCAAGTAATAAAGTGGGGAGAGAAGGGAGTTTCCCAGAGCCCTTGTAACACCATAACAGGAAATAAAACATTTTATGAAAATGTCTGTCTGTGTCATATAGATAGATATTGCAGAGAAATAGAAAAGATTAAGGCAGTTAAAATAGAGGTGCAAGCAAAGTCTGACTCAGCATCTGCAAGCTCCTAGTGTACAGTACAGACAGTTCAAAACAGTGGGACCAAGAAACCATTCAGCTGGGTGTGGGTGGTAGGTGCACAGGGCTCATCCATAAAGTCTGTGTGTGAGAAGAGTGTGGAGGCCAACTCAGGAAAAGGGCTAGAACAGCTGGGAGTCGACTCTGATTTAGCAGAATGAAAGTTGCACTTCATTACTACTTATCAGATGGTCTGTGTTACAAGCAGATGGTGTGGCAATGGAGAAAGAGGCATAGTTAGAAGCAAATGGTCCATATTATATAATAGGGGCTAGAGGGAGTGCGTGTTTTAGATTTTGGGGTTTCTTGGTTTATCTGTTTCTTCTGGATTTTTATTTTTTTTTAAGTGAAAACAACAGAGGTACAGCAGGATAATATGTTGGGGCCATGTGAAACATGGGAAGGAAGACGGATCTATTTTTAAAACTTGCCTTGGGGTATGGCTGATGGAATGCTGCTGCAATGCTCATGAATATTTTGGTGGAAAAGCCCTGAACTAGATAGGGACAGTGAGGTCAAGCAAGATATATGGGAGCTAAAAAATCCGATCCTGCTGTGAATTCTGCTTTTAAAATAGTTTGCTTGCATTCTCATGCAGACTGTATAAGGTGCTCCAGGTGAAAGTTTTGCACAGCACTAAATGTGTTGGTGCCTAGCCCTTCCCTCAGCATTTTCTATTTCAAAATCCACTGGCCAAACACTCCAATGATATGCTACAGGACTGCAGATCCAGATCCATACACAGGCATTATAGTTGTTTTTTGAATGGCTGCAAGTTTCAGGCAGTACCAACCACAGTATCTGTGAATATTCCTTGACAGTATACTTGACAGTATATTTTAGTGTGAGGGACTGGAAGTTCCTTCAGTTGCTACAGGAATTCTGCAGAGGCCCATGGCTACAAAGAGGAGAGAAGAGTGACTATGTGTTTTCCGTGAGTTTACTGGTGTGCCCATTTTCAAAATCCTGTGTGGCTGGAACTGTGTGAAGTCTTCGCACTAGGCCTGCTTGGCCTTGCTGACATAATGGACATAGACCAACCATGGGTAGATGATCTACACCATGATCTTTGTACCATCTGTTGTAATCCTGCCTAGTATGAATTTTCTGCTCCCAAACTCTTGCATGTTGTCTGGGAAGAGTCAAAGTAATGTTCCTTTCATTCTTATTGTATAGATGTGGAATACCTGAAAAGACAAGTTCACACTTACTAGCAAAACATCTTTTTCATAGTAGTCCTTTCATATATAACCGCTCCTCTTGCTTGTGCAAGGGAAAAAATCTAATTGTCTAAACGTTACAAATGTCAAAATGTTGAAGAATGGAAGAAAGAGGACAATTTTGAGATGGTACTAGAGTAATGAACAGTCAGTTTAAAGTATTAGGTAATTAACAAAATCATACACTGTAGCAATATTGCCCACAAAACTTACGGGCATACCAATTGCTGATGAAGCATTCTTTAGGCAATGGACAACCATGAGGAAGAAACAGTTGTGCATGAGTCCATTCCCATCATAGTCTGTTCTGGGAGCAGAACTCAGAAGCACCTGCTTTGCAGCTGATAGAAACAAACTCTTCAGAGATCCTTTACAGATACTGTGCCTGAACACTTTCTGAGTAAGCACTTTATTTGCTTCTGTCAAAGCACAGTCTGATGTTTGAGGTGAGGTATGGGCCTTTTCCCCTCAGCAGTTACTATGAATGTTTTGATTAGAATTTCTAATCAAAATGCTATTCTGCTCACCTTTGAACAGATGTTTTATCTTCTTTAACTACATGCGGCATATGTCAGGTGATGAATTAATCAGTTAAAGGGTAATATGAGGCAAACTTGGCAAACTTTGGAACTCAAAACTGGAAAGTATTAGTTTTTATTAAAAAAAAATGTAAGAAATGTATCATTATATCAGGTCTTGTGAAGGATTATTTTTTTTTTTCTAATGCTGTTTATTCCTGGAAATAAATTGTAGATATCAAATATATGAAAATGTTATTAATGTGACTCCCTTTTTCAATAATAATAGGGAAAGAATGATTGATGATTTTTACTGAAGAAGGAAATAACTTTGGCTGTTGACTTGTAGCTTCGTCTTCCTCTCCTGCAGTGAGGAAGTAGAATGAAGACTGTTTAACTGAACATGCTAAAAGTAAAGTTGACTATTCATATGAAACAGAGGTGCCTAATCAGAGGAACTGGAAGAAAGGTTTAATTCTCAGTCCTGGGAAGAATCTCCAGGCACGGTTATTATATATGCTCCACTTAAAACAAAACAATAAAAGAGCATTATTTTTCATTGAATGGAGAAAGTGAGCTATTAGATGTACTGTGGAGCAAATTGCTGTTTGAGATTTCTGGAGAAAAAAACACTTTGATTCTTTTTGTTTTTAAAAGTAGCAGACCTTGGTGATGTTCAGTATCTTCCATGTGTCCTCTAACCAGTGTGGCTTGTCAATATCTCGAAACTGTAGGTGACACTGTGCAGACAAAGGAATTCCATCAAGTACAGGGACCACTGTCAAGCAACAAACTGTGTCTAAAGGTTACCTGTCTAGAGTATATGGGAGAGATCACAACTATCAGTATATTTTAATGTGAGTAATCTCACTCAGTGAACAATGCACAGCCTCAGCGTTGGATTACAAAGCAAGCAAAGGCTGCAGAAGCAGTCTCAGCTCCTGCAAATTGGAAAGTGTTAAAGTAGGCTAGGGCTGTGCCAGGAGGTATAGGAACCCCTTAAAATTCTCTTTAGTAGTAGGCAGGTGGTTTACATGCAGACACTTTGCCTTTCCCTCTGAAAGGTTTTAACTCATAGTGGCTGATTCTCAGCATTTTCAGTCCATGTTAATTTACTGGGAAAAAAGAACATAGCATCTCAGTATTGAGCCTTAGTGCAATGTGTTGTACAATATACAGCAAATTGTAAAATTTCAGTGTTAAATTTTAGCAGATTAGGTTAGTCTTCTATAAACTCTTGGAGACAGTGTTTTACAAAGTGAAAGGTAGTCAGTACTCAGCCATCTTGATGCACTGGCTGGACATTAATATTGTGGTTCTCATGGCAACAACACAGTATTTAAACTACAAATGCAACTCCAGAATGTGCATAGAAAATACCTTTCAAAATTTAAAAAGGAACTGCTAGAATTTTCATTAAGAACATGCAATAGAAGTACTTAATTAAATCTTTTAAATTTGTTACCATGCAGGATTTATGCAAGTCTCAAATACCACACGATAAAAGACACATGACCTTGAAAAGCTTTAGATACTACTCAAAACCAAACAATTCTTTATTACAATAGTGCGTAATGAAAACAGGAGAGCAGCAGGTAAGTGGTTCCCAATTTACCCCTGAAATATCACAGTAACATTGAAAAGTAGACAATTTATTCATGTTTAAGTATCTAAAGTTAATATGTTAATAAGTTCTGTTAAGTAGTGAATGTGTAAATGAAGTTTTTTCATAATAAATGTCTTAACTGCAAATAGTCATGAAGCAGTCTTTCAGAGTAATTTTCAAGAAGTTGAAATTTTTGATTAAAGAGCAAAATGGACAAGACAAATGTTCTTGATTCTTAGCTAGTAATCTTGGGGATTTTCAACCAAGCCCTTTTGGAAGTGATTACTCTTTATTAATCCATGCTACTAAATATATATATATATATATATGTAATATTTTTTCTTTCCCTGGAGAAATATGAACACCCCAAATTAAAGCAATGAGATGTAGTACATCCAACATAACTATCTACTCAGGTGCTTAGTTTACTGTTCTATAGTTTTCATGGACCAGTTGTTGACTCCTCTTTTGTTGTTTTTTTTTTTTTTTTTTTTTGGTTGGTTGCTTGCTTGCTTTTGGTTGTATAAAATTGCTCAGACATTTGCTTTTCAATAAGATATTGTGGACCACAAAAACAGGTCTGCTTTTCTAAAGGAGTCTCTTCTAGCAATATCAATTCTTCACTGAAGCTTGACCTTTTTATGTTAAGAGTCTGAAAACAGAAGGAGAGGATAGAAAGTACTGAAAATTTTCTGTTCAAATATAAAGCAAAGGGCAATAATGTTAATTTGTTTCCATTACAGGAATGTCACATAGAATCAGAGAATCAGAGAATCATAGAATATCCTGAGCTGGAAGGGACTCATAAGGATCATGGAGTCCAACTCCTGGCACTACACAGGTCTATATAAAAATTCAGAGCATATGACTAAGACCACAGTCCAATGCTTCTAAAAACTCCAGCTCCAGGTCCTCTTCCTTTCATCCATGATGGATATCATCAGAGTCCAGATGGAGTTACTAAATTGTCCCCAAAGAAGAGAGGAAAGCTTTTTTTTTTTTTTTTTAATTACTACATTTTTATTGCTATTTGTTCCTTGGTCTTGGAAGAGCTCCTAATGAAGCTTTTATTCATTATTCTCTGAATGAACAGTAATGCTGCAGTCCAGCACTTCTTCCCAGCAGACATGAAGTCTTCTGCTTCTTCAGAGGAGCAGCTGTCTCCCTAACGGCTTTGACTGATCTGCTGCTCTTCTTTGTGCATTGCCACGGAAGGTGCGGCTTCCCCTTCAAGCAGCCACTGGGCAGCCTTCTTGTCCGCAGATGGAGACATCGCCGGGCTCCAGGGCCCAAGGCCCACCGTGGCTCTCTGAGGGGTTCCTTCTGCCGCCCTGGTGCAGCATCCCAGAGGAAGCCAAGTCCCCTCTTGCCCACTCCTCGGGACTCCGTGCAGAAGAGATGACACCTCTGGACGAGGTGGGGGTGGGGGATGGAGGATGGGGGACAGGAAAGAAGGCCACCCTGCAGGCGAGCCAGCAGGATGGCCATGCTATTTTGAGGCACAGAGGCTGGGCCGTACATATAGAGCAGGTCGGGTGCTCCTGCGATGCCACCGATGGGTCTTGACGGCAGGGAGCCCTGGCACGTCGACCTCCATTGGCTCATCTGGAGGTGGATCCACCTCCATTGGATCTTCATTGGGAGGTGGATCCACCTCCATGGACTCCACAGCATTAGCTGCAGTGCAGGGCACTGCTCCTTTGCGACGGGCGCCGGTCCTCCTCCTCTACTTCATCACAGGCACTGGCCTCCTTCTCTTTGCTTTGAGGAATGAATCCTCTCCTGACCCACGCAAGGGTGGGCAGCCTCTGCTCCAGGTCCTCTTCCTCCCATCCATGATGGCTGTCGTCAGAGGGCCTGGAAGCTCAGCGAGTGGTGGGCCCTGCGCAGGGGCATTTTATAGGGCCCGGAACAATACGGGGGGCAGATGCCACTGTGACATCAGGAAGCCTCTGTGATGGTGGCCGACACATGGCCAAACATGGCTGTGTTGGGAGAGGTGTCTGTGGCCTGAAAGACGCCCTCACGAGGAAGGAGGAGGAGGGTCAGGGAGCAGAGGGCCCCTGTCCTGGGGTTGGCTCTCCCTGTCCATTTTGACTGCCAGAGAGACAGGCTGCCCCTCGGGCACAGGGCCTGCCCTCCAGCTCCCCTCCTGTGCCCTGGCCTCCAGCCCCCTCCTCATCCTGTGCCTGGGCTCCCTGTGCCACAAGATGGTGGCAGCAGTGTTTCCGGAGGGGCAGGGCCTCCACTGCCCCCCTGCCACCGACCAGGCTGCCTGCAAGTGGTGCAGCCCCCCATGCTGACAGCAGCTGAGAGGGGGCAAAGCATTCAGACATCCTGCAGATGGGCAAGGGAGGCATGGCCAGGTGGCGCCAGGTGTCCCAGCAGTCAATAAAAGCTCTGCTGACGATCAAGTGCTGTGGGAGCCCTTCTCAGGGGCCATCTCCTACACCTACCCCTGCCCCCAGAGCATGAAGAGGTGCCATCGCTTGTGCCCCAAGCGATGGGGCAGGAGAGAGCCTGGTCTCTGCGCTGCTGTGCCGCCACAACACGGGGAGTCTGTGGGAGGGCTGCTGAGGTCCTCGGGACCTGGAGGTAGAGGGGTGGTGGGGGTCAGTCTGAGGTTCACCCTTGCTCTCTTCTCTAGTGTTAACATTTCTTCCTTCTCAGCGTTTTTGTGGCTTCTCTGCTTCCTTGTTCAGAGGAAGAAGTCTTTTTTTCTGGTTGGAAGAATCACAAGTAGCTCCTGAATGGGAGCCTTCAGGCACATTTCCAGGGGGAAGCTCCTGCCTGCCTAAGACACCTAGCGCACCCCTCCCTGCTCAAGCAGGGTCACTTACTGCACCTAGCCCAGGACCACGTCCAGGCAGGTTTTGAGTATCTCCAGGGAAGGAGACTCCACAACCTTTCTGGGCAACTTATTCCAGTGCTCTGTCCCCCTCACAGTAAAGCTTTTCCTCATATTCAGAGGGAACTTCCCTTGTTTCGCTTCATGCCCGCTGCTTCTCATCCTGCATCTGGGCTCCACTGAAGAGAGTCTGGACCCCATGCTCTTGACACCCTCTCCTAACATATCTATATATACTGAGAAGATCCCCTCTCAGCCTCCTCCAGGCTCTACAGGGCTCACCTGTTATGCCTAGGCACCTTTGCAAAACTGTACTGAGAAATTAATTAAATGCCATTCTTATTTGTAAACCCCTGCAAGATAATGGTTGCTAAGGGTATCATTCGCTATAGTGTTCTTTATTGCGTTGAAGCATCACCCATTAAAAGGACAGTTATGTTGTGACCCAAAATATTGATTTCATGTTAATTGCAAGGATCTGCAGGGTGTTCAGAGGCAAAGTCTTTGGCCAGCAGCCATATTAGGTTTACATGGCAAGGGCTTGGTAGCAGGGGGGCTGCAGGGGTGGCCTCTGTGAGCAGAGCCCAGCAGCTGCCCCACGTCAGATCAGAGCCAGCTGCTGCCGGTTCCAAAAGCGACCTGCTGCTGGCCAGAGCCGAGCCAGAGAGCAAGGCTGGGTGGGCCTCTGGGAGAGCAGATTTAAGAGGTGGGGAAAAAACCTGCTGTGTCACAACGTCTGGGAGAGAGAGGAGTGAGGAGCAGCTCTGTAGCCCCCAAGGTCAGTGCAGAAGGAGGGCAGGAGGTGCTCCAGGCAGGCAGCAGCAGTTCCCCTGGGGCCTGTGGAGAGGCCCCTGGTGGAGCAGGCTGTCCCCCTGCAGCCCATGGGTTCCACATGGAGCAGATCTCCACACTGCAGCCCATGGAGGAGCCCCCGGTGGAGCAGGTGGATGTGGCCTGGAGGAGCCTGCAGCCCATGGAGAGCCCCCGCAGGAGCAGGCTCCGGGCTGGAGCTGCAGCCTGCAGAGAGGAGCCCACGCAGGAGCAGGGGAGCTGGGGGGAGCTCCCGCCCGTGGGGGACCCATGCTGGAGCAGTTTGCTCCTGGGGGATGGACCTCGTGGCATGGAGCCATGTGGGAGCAGTTCTTGAAGAGCTGCCGCCTGTGGGAAGCCCACACAGCATCAGTTCAGGAAGGATGGTATTCTGTGGGTGGGACCCCAGGTGGAGCAGGGGCAGAGTGACCCTGAAGGAGCGGCTACAGTGAAGTGTACGGACAGATCAGAACCCCCATTCCTTGTCCCCCTGCTTTTAGTTTGCTTTTAGTTTCTCACTGCTCTAGCTTGTTAGTAATAGCTAATAAAGTATATTAATCTCCCTATACTGAGTCTGTTTTGCCCATGACGATAATTGTTGAGTGATCACCCTGTCCTTATCTCAACCTTTGAACCTTTTCGATCATATCTTTTCCCCCTTCCCTTTGAGGAGGGGGAGTGAGAGAGTGGTTGTGGTGGAGTTCAGCTGCCCAGCTGGCTAAAACCACCACAGTGACTAAAATTTCTGATATACAAATAATAATAATAACAATAATAATAACAACAACAATAATAATAATAATAATAATAAATTGTAACGTAGAAGTGGCTCAGAGATGAGCTTGACAAAATGTGATTTGTTCTAAAATGATGTTATTGTCACAGGGTTTGGAGCCACGCAATTTTTTTATTTTTATTTTATGTTTTATTTTTTATTTTTTTATTTTGTTTCTATATTTAAAAGAACACAAACAAAAAACCTACTATGAGCAATGCCCTCATAGTAAAGTTTTCGAGAAGCCTTGACATACTAATCAAAACCTCTTGAATCTACATAAAATTTAGGAACTAATTAGAAGAGAGAGACATTTATTGTTCAGAACTTCATATATCTATTTCAACTTATCCAAGTTATAATAAAATTTACATGATTTTACTCTGTATAGTATGTATTTCTCTTGAGTATCACAGTGAAAAAATATGACTACATTTTTCACATCAGTATCTGTGGTCAGTTCAATAAGTTTACAGGACAGCTATATTTTTGACTTTGTTGTTGCTCATATAATTATTTTCATGTAATTGCCAGTAATATATCCTTGAAATCATGTACTGTGAACAATCTCTTACAAAACTGATTTAAAACTGAAGTATTTCATTCAGGTTAAATTTATGTTACTATTTCTTAGGATTAAAACTAAGCCTGTGGAATGAACATCTTGAGATTGGACAACTGCAAAACAAAAATGCACAACTTCAGGATGCCTCTTACGGAAGAAGATGTTCGACTGAAGACAAGTTATTCTTAATTTCATCTTCAAACACATTAAATTTCAGGGTTTACAACAGAATTTAAATTTTAAAACAATTTTTAACATATACAGTACTAGAGCTTGAATTTAATTTTAAAAGTGTGTTTCATAATTTAGACTTCTTACCATGGATTTTTCATAAATGGTAAAAAAAAATCTGCATTTATGTCATGTCAGCATAAGCTTTAATATTTGATCAACCTCAGAACAAGACCACAGTAACTGACATGGTTAGTTTACAGTAACTTAAAGAAATGGTAATGAATTACATGACCTTCCGCATAGTGCATCGCAGTTTCTAAAAATGACTTCTACTTGTGTGACCTCAATTACAAAGAACCTTACTATCATGAATCAAACTAAATTCATTGTCTGAATTTATAACTTCAGTTTTGTTGTCCCAGTCATCTACACAAGCAGCCTTGTCCATTTTACATGGTTACTGTTTGTGTCAGTGTAAGGAAAATCACTTATTTCCTTATAAGTTCTTCTTACAATCATTGTGGTTACTTGCATTTTAATGTTAATCCCAAACTTTGATTTCTGTAAATATTTTGTGTACACTTAGGTGGTTTTACCAGAAAAAAAAAAACAACTTTTTTTCATAAATTTACTTAGCCCATCTTAAAGCGTAGAAACAGATAGCTATACAACTGAAAACATATTTCAGACATTAACTGTCATTACATGACTGAACTATAGTCTACAAATTTCACTAGACACATAATTTATGCAATTTTGTTTTTATTTCTTAACTGTTACAGCTTTGTTAGAGTTAATCCAGGATGAAAACAGAGATGAGCTGACAGGAAATAAATTTAAGTCATCGGAAATTGATGTCTTTGGTTACTAAATTTCCCTTATTAAGTCCCTTCTTCACCTCTTACATATATTATGGCTTGATATGACAACTACTTGCCAGGACATTATTTAATGACCAATGCTAGCTCGTTGCTAGGAAAAAGAAAGCCAACTTTTCCAACATTCTTCAGTGAAGAAGCTTTACAATTTCTTTGTAAAATTGTGAATCCAGAGGAGATGAAGTAATCCAGATGAGATTTCTGATGTTCACATTTGTGACTAAATGTTGATCTTAAGCTTCAAAATCCCTTCAAAATCCCTTCAAAACATCTTTATTTAGTCAGCACTTAGAAGTGTGTTTTTAATCTTGCTTTTTTGTTTGTTTGTTTGTTTCTTGACCCTTCTTGTGACAGCACAATGGTGCTCTGCCCTGCTGCTGGTCAAAAGCAATACTTTTTCTTTCAGAAAAAGAAAACAATGTAGCGGAAATACCTGCAATTACTGTCTTATTTTTAAAATGGTAATAAGAACAGTTTAAACTTTTGCCTTTGTCCCCAATGTCTCCTTTTCAAAACAAACATGCACATTTGCATTGCTGTAATGTCTATCATACGTGTATCTTACAACACTTCATAGTTATTCCATCATAAAAGATTTACTCTACTCCTTTGACAGAGGCACAGAGGAGAGGAAAAAAAATGCTACAGCCTGATACTGAATTATAGTTGGAACAGTGCCTAAGTTTCTGTTCCCCTGTTACAGATCTCTGATCTAAAACAACTACTATCAAGAGAAAGAATTTAGATTTCTGATATAGATTTTGGAATCAGGACCTTACCAAGTCCATATATCTTCTTTGCACAGGAATGCTCAGCCTGAAGTTCTAACACTGAAGATCCCAAAATTGTTGCTGCCAGAGACTGTGTCTACAGTATGATGTCGGACATTATAAAACTTGAGAAATTAAAGATACAGAAAAAACTCTTTTAACAAATACATGAAACACACAAAACTCTTCATGTCACACTGCTCAGTAATTTGTGAGCCCTCCTGTTAACCTGTGTTCTCATGTATATGTGGTTCAACAGGACTCAGAAAACAAAAACAAAAACAAACAAAAAACAAACAACAAAACAACAAAACAACAAAACAAAAAATGAAAAAGAAAGGTCTGTGATAAGCTACATGGTAGAAAATACTTGAGGAAATGGCACTGACACTGACTCCATAATGTCTGCTTTGGCATCCTTTGGGGCTGACAGAAGTGATTTTTATTGTGCTGTATGTTCAGGAATAAAGTAACTTTCAGGAGATAACAGGTGACGCTCTTCTCTGGAGAAGTTCATGCTTGAGAACTATTCAATGAGAAAGTTGCCAAATAGTTTTTTCTCGAGTATCTGAAAAAGCTGCATTTGTGCAGAAAACATTAGAGTGGGAGCTTTAGGTAAACTAGATGAGAGATTATAAATTTATCTGTGAAGGTCCTTTAAATTTGCTATCCTTCTGTTTCAAAATGATTGTGAGGTTGCTACAGAATATATGGTACAGTATTCTCAAAAGAAGGAATTTGATTTGCTAAAACTAAGCACAGTAAATATCCCGATGCTCAGTCTAAGGTATGAATATCCTTGAATCTAATGTCATGATTATTAAGAGAAAGGGAGGATTTAGCAATTATCCAGATGACAAATGCACCAGGAATTACTTTATTGATAATATATTTGTTTTCTCTATGAAATTGTTATAACAACAGGTAAAAAATATTTTAGAATCATGTTCACCAAAATTTCATTAACCTTTGGGTAAACTTTTGAGCTGTAAACAAAACATGTTTAAGTCTGCACAAGAAAACTTGAATTGGTGAATCAATATTCTCATCTTCCTATAACTTTCTGTTATAATAGAAACAAACAAATCATTCCCCCCCCCAAAAAAAAAAAAAAAACAATACATGTAGTGGTTTTGGACTCAGTCATGAACAATGGAACACATTGCAGGTATCTGCAGGCGTTTTTTTTTTGAAGGTTAGTCATAGTATCCACATACAGAAGTTCATAATAATGAAACATCTACTATATTGACATCCAAGAAGTAGAAAAAGAATGCAGTCTATAGAGTGAGAATACCTTTATTTAGAAAATATCAATGTCTTATATCTTTATTTTGGATGCTTACAGCTTACTTACATCATTTTAAGATGAGATGCAGACTCACTTGCATTAAATCTATAAAGAGTTCAGAGCATTTCATCTCCTCCTGTGCAAGATAGTGAGCCTCCAAACATGTCTTTCTGTGAGAATAAGGAATGGAGTTTCTAGATACCAGTTGGCTGGGAACAGAAAGGGTACTGATAAAGGGATGGGCTTTGGAGCAACAATGGCTATTTTAAACAGAATACTGAGAAGTTTTATTCTGTTACAGATCTTCTCTGACAAAAGTGCAAACTTCCTGGAAATACTTTATTTTACTAAGCTGCAAAGCATAATTATTGAGAGCTTTTCAGGGGGCACTTCCAGTCCCTGTGACTACTGCAATTTGTCGTTACAGAAATTCCAGAGATGGGAATCTCAGAAGTGTCCAGTGGTGGCAAACTCAATGTAGAGAGGCCCATGGAGGACACCAGGTGGCAAAAAGGTTTTCATTTTTTAGCAGACAGATGCAATCCATTCTCAAGAATCAGGCTCAGCAACAGAGGGATATTGTATTTTACATGGATGCAACACACATTGCTTACACTTCTTGGCATCAGAAATCTTGACCCTGGCACTTCTCTGTCAGGTGAATGCCCACTGAAAAGACATCTCAGTCCCTGTGGAGACTGGTTGTGGACAGCAAAGGACTGAGATTTGTTCATATGTTGTTACTATGCTGCACGGAAAGGGCAAGCTTAGCACAGGGCTAGAACATACTCAAAAGCTCTTCAGCACTTCAATCACCCCAGATCTACAACAGTTTATAATCTGTCCTTTTGGTTCTCATTTTCTGTCTACTGAAAACTTTAATGCTTCCGTGTTATTTTCTGAATTCAAGACTTTAGAAGAAGGAAGTGCTCTTTCTTTAAAAGAGACATGAGAAATATGCAAGTCCATATGTTTGATGATAAAGTGGCAGACAGAAATTATGCATGAAAACCAGAATCAAGAAACCCCCTCCAAACTCTATGCCATAAAAAAGAGCGAACAACAGGAAAGTCATGCAGAGCTTCTGCCATTCACTCTACGTGTCTGGAATATTACAGTCTCTGTGGAAAAAAAAAAAAAAAAGTTCTGCCATAAGGCAATTTGCTGTGCAGTGTCATTGAAAGGGCCCAGATACCCAAACAGGAAGTATCATGAAGTTTATTGGCAATATTTCAGTAAGAGCACACACTGGCAAAAAACACATGAGCAACAGCATTGACAGCTGCCTGCCAAGGGAGAATTCTGCTAACAGAACAGCTGGTTTGGGAGAGGGAGGAAAATAACTTCAGGGACTGGAAGCCAAACGTTTAGTTCTTTCTCTGAACCAATCTCTTAGAGTCACAGTAAGATGACATATTGGGAGACACCACAGAAAATGAAATAACTTGAGCAGCAACAGCAAGACTTTGGAAATTGCTCTTGCTCAGGCATACTAAAAGAGCAACAAAGTACAGTGAAATATGGACAAATTTTCTCTCCCTAGAACTGCAGCCCATACAAGCTAAAGCCAAAAGAGTCGTCTGTTTTCAGACTTTGTGAAAAAATTTGATTCTAACCATTAAGGTTTTATGGTTTTAACTGGAATAGTTATCCTGGCTTGTATCAGGAATAGCGCAGCCAGTAGGACCAGGGAGGTGGTCATCTCTACTCTGTTCTGGTGAGGCTGCACTTCAAGTACTGTGTTCAATTTTGGGCCCCTCACTACAAGAAGGACATCGAGGCCTTGGAGCGTGACCAGAGAGGGGCTACGAGGCTGGTGAAGGGTCTGGAATACAAGGCTTGTGAGGAGTGGCTGAGGGAACTGGGGTTGTTTAGTCTGGAGAAGAGGAGGCTCAGGGGAGACCGTATTGCTCTCTACAACTACCTGAAAGGAAGGTGGGGGGAGCTGGGAGTCAGCCTCTTCTCACAGATCACTAGCAATAGGTCAAGAGGGAATAGCCTCAACTAGCACCAGGGGAGGTTTAGATTTGAAATTAGGAGACATTTCTTCGCAGAAAGAGTAGTCAGGTATTGGAATAGGTTGCCCAGGGAGGTGGTGAAGTCACCGTCCCTGGGTATATTTAAGGAAAGGTTGGACGTGGTGCTTGGGGACATGGTTTAGTGGGTGATACTGGTGGTAGAAGGATGGTTGGACCAGATGATCTTGGAGGTCTTTTCCAACCTTAATGAATTTATGATTCTATCTTGGTTGAAAGTGAAGTGTGGCAACTAACTGGTAACAACAAAGCCTATGAAATGGCCAATCAAACAACTGGAAAATCTTATTGTGCATTTTAGATTTGTGGTGTATTGCCTGCTATTTCAAAAGGAAGACACTGTGGCCCTTATTTGAGCTTTATGGAGAAGAAGGTACACCAGAAGAGGATAAATTTCCATCACAATCTGGTACATGCTCTGGAGTGCATACTTGAATTCTGAAGCTCACAGGAGCCATGGTGTGAAAAAAAAAAAAAAAAAAAAAAAAAAGAAATGAATGCTTACATATTACATTTATCTGAGAAAATAAAGAAAAATGCTGCAGTTGCAGGATGTGTTTGCTTTCTGTGGCAGCTGTTCATGGACAAAACTTCTCTTGGGCCTACCAGAAAGTTATAAAAAAGACTACATGATGGATATTGTCTTTTAAAAGGACGAGTAATCGCATTAAAGTCAGGCATCTCTTTACTACTAGTTCAAAGAGAACACACAAAAAATTACACTCATTTTTTCAGGCAAGCGAAAACAGAATATTTTCATTCAGAGCTTTTCTAGCTACTATCCTCTCTTCATATGTCTATGTATATATATCTATACATATTATGAGGTTAGAATATCAAACTTTTTATTTTAAAACACAAGGAAAAACTATGACAGAAGGATTCACTACCACTGTGGATATCATAGTAGTTAACAGCAGTTTTTTCTTCTGTTCTGTGATTTGTGAATGAATGCCCAGTTTCCTGGTTTGACCTGTGCTAGATGCACGTCATTTGGGCTTGAAAAAGAATTTGAGATGTTTCCTAACAGTGATCTGGGTAAAGGAGAGAGGAAGAAAAATAGTCAAAAGATTAGACAAATAAGTAGATAAGAATATGCTTACAAGTAAACTTAAAAAGCAAGTCCAGTTTTATTAGTCTTCTTGTCTTATTAAAATAATAAATGCTTCCCATTCCCAAATACTTCACTGACATAAATCTTTTTTCTTTTGTTAACCCAAATGCTAACATTCTATGGATAGAACCAGTTTATGTCACTCATTCCCCCAGGGGTAGATTTTATTATGGTTATTCATAGCAGCTAGTGAGTTACTCTGCATGAAGATTAAATTAATCTAATGAGACCATTAACAAAGCAAGCAAAAACCAAAATGAGTGAATGTGGCAGATTATGACCTCTAAGAAGCATGGAGACCATTTAACCCAGTGTTTCAAAATTTGTCTCTGCTTCTAACTGCAACCCTACCTACCCCATACCATTTTTCAATAGCAATCTATTTTCTACTCACTTGAATAGAACAGGTTTGAGCCACTTTAAGACATTCTTAAAACAGATGACCTCAAACAAACATAACAGATGAACATTGAAAAAGGAAGTACAAAAATCAGGGTGAAAGACCAGTACAGCTCTCACATGAACACAGACTAAATTTTCTGTTCTGACAGCTATTTCCACAGTAAATACACTTCTAGAATAATATTAACAAAACAGTCATCCATTCTGGATAGCATTTAATTAGTCCAAACTTAAATGAGCATCTTCAATGCACATATGGAGACTTTGACTTATGCAATAATTTCTATTGTCCCCATGCACATAGAATCACAGAATTGTCTAGGTTGGAAGAGAACTCCAAGATCACATAGTCCAACCTCTGACCTAACACTAACAAGTCCTACACTAAACCATACCACTAAGCTCTAAATCTAAATGTCTTTTAAAGACCTCCAGGGATGATGACTCAACCACTTCCCTGGGCAGCCTATTCCAATGCCTAACAACCCTTTCGGTAAAGAAGTTTTTCCTAATATCCAACCTAAACCTCCCCTCGTGCGACTTTAGCCCATTCCCCCTCGTCCTGTCACCAGGCACGTGGGAGAATAGACCAACCCCCACCTCGCTACAGCCTCCTTTAAGGAATCTGTAGAGTGTGATAAGGTCTCCCCTGAGCCTCCTCTTCTCCAGGCTGAACAACCCCAGCTCCCTCAGCCGCTCCTCGTAAGACTTGTTCTCCAGACCCCTCAACAGCTTGGTCGCCCTTCTCTGGACTCGCTTGAGCACCTCCATGTCCTTCTTGTAGCGAGGGGCCCAAAACTGAACACAGTACTCAAGGTGAGGCCTCACCAGAGCTGAGTACAGGGGCACAATCACTTCCCTAGCCCTGCTGGCCATGCTGCTTCTTATACAAGCCAGGATGCTGTTGGCCTTCTTGGCCACCTGAGCACACTGCTGGCTCATAATCAGCCAACTATCAACCAGTACTCCCAGGTCCTTCTCTACCAGGCAGCTTTCCAACCACTCATCTCCCAGCCTGTAGCACTGCTTGGGGTTGTTGTGCCCCAGATGCAGGACCCGGCACTTGGCCTTGTTGAACTTCATACAGTTGGCCTCAGCCCATTGGTCCAGCCTATCCAGATCCTCCTGCAGAGCCTTCCTACCCTCGAGCAGATCAGCACACACACCTAACTTGGTGTCATGAAGCTCCCTCTTTCATACCAGCCCAGATATTTACACTAGCTTCAGATTTTCCTGCATATTCAAAGGGCAGTGGCAATCTTGGTCTCACTTGTGCAGTTTTCCCATTAGCTTCCACTGCTACTTTTTACAGTTTTATACATTTAACTCCCACAAGCTGAGGCATTGTGAGCATCAAAACATTTTTGCTGTTGCTTTCCATCTCTTCCCTTTTACCAGTAGAGAAAATGGGGCTGCTATATGTTTTATTCATTTTTGGTTCACTCTTTATTTATGCAGTTCTTTCTTCTCGACAGGGAGGAACTCCTGTAGTAGCTAGGACTGTGACTGGAGGCTGTATATTCTGGGATTTTTTCTTTCTTTATGTATTTTTGGATGTTGTTTTGCTTTCTTTCTGCTGTTATTCTGCTTTTTTTCATGTCCAGTATCATCTCTTTCCAGATTCATAATCGTGTCCATGCCGTGAGATATCTAGCTTTTAAACTTACAGTATTCTGCTCTTCACTGATTCACCTTTCTCTTCTTAGCACCATGATTTCTTATTTACAGGTATTAATGCACTGAAATCTGTTTTGCTTTCTTACCTGCACAAGTTGACAGTAAAATTGAAGGACAATACATTTGCACCTATGATCTTTCTCATAAGTACTAAGCTATTTTTCTGCAGCACCTTTGGGTATTACACATCAAAGTCAAATATTCAGCTATATTTCCATTCATACTGGAATTATATTGGAATGATTGAAGCAATCCACACTATACCCAAGTCACACAGCAAATACAGCATGGTTTTTTTTTTTTAATTCTTTTCTCTCTCTCTTTTTTTTTTTCCTTTTTTTTTTCTTTTATGGAAAGTTGAGTCAGCCTAATAGCTCATAGATGTCAAAAAGAATAAGTCTTCCTCTCACTTCTTTCTCCTCCCCCTCACCTTGAACCTTATTCCGCACTAATTTGACCCTTCTATAAGCTTCTTTAATGATATTTAAAAAGAAAATGGTCCCAATTTTTCCCCTATATAACAATATATTAAAGCAGTTATGAAACTGTCTAATAAATGAAGAAGCTGGCATAGAATATAGCAAGAATGCAAGGCTATTGATAGAGAAAGACTATCTGAAACAGCTTCTTAAGGAGCAGAGAACGATTAGATTACGTGTCTGTAGTTTATGGAACTGTATCCTCAGTCTGATGCTCTTTTTTATCAAGGGTGTGTCAAGATAGTGTTTCCATATAGAACAGACTGAATCAGTTCTATAAATGGCCCATTACCTCACTGGATGTATGACAGGGCTGACCCACCCACACAACCTTGAAACACACAGAAAACGTCTCTGGACCAAGAAAAAAAGATGACCTTTTTCCTTCCATAACCTAAAGTTCATATATATCAGCAACCTCTGCATCAACAGAAGTCACTGTCATACCAAGTAACATTAATACAGCATGGGAACAAAACCTGAACTATTCAGATAGTTACAGTCAGATTGGCCACATCAGTGGATCCCAGATGTGGCGAGTTCTGTCCTTTCCTACATGTTGCTGGGTATGTTGTTTACCCGTTTTTATATTCTGTGACATATTTATTTTTACAAATATAATATCGATAACAGTAACATTTCCAAACACAGATAGAAGTGTGTAAAGGAACCAAATTTAAGCAAGTCTTTTCATCTGAACATGCAATGTGTGTCTCTATGTACGTGTGCATAAATAAACACACATGAATGCTCAGTTTCATGGCACATACTTATCAAAGCCTTCATTTTATTTCATTGCCAAGGAAATGGTCCTGAGATATGTTGACTCATTTAGGTAATATCATGTTCTGTTCTATGGGTACCTCACTATACAGATCTTATGCATGTCGTGTGTCTTGCAAAGGTGGTTTTAATCTAAATTTATTTTTGACTGTGAATACTGAATCTGTAAGCTGAGAAAGCAGTTAATTAAGAGGTCTGTTGGAACTCATAAGCTAACAATAAAGGCAAAAGGGCAATTATTACATCTTGACAATTGTCAATGAAGTTACCTTGACTCATTCAATAGTGAGTTCAGGTAACCTCTGCACACCTAAAGTTATGTGGTTAACTTCAAGGATGCACTTTTGTTAAAAAGCTCTGATCTTATACCGTTTCCATTTGCTTTGTTTTCTACAGCAAAAATGTTTTTGGTTTCCACACCTGAAGCTGGAATATCCCTTAAAAGGTACAGGTACAATGAGACTGTAGGTTTTAATTAATTTCCGCAAACGTATATTAAAAATAAGGTAAAGTTTTCAGAAGCAAACACATAAATATAGATAGAGCTCTAAGAAAAGAGAATCCTTGGATATAAGTACTTGAAATCATACTGGGAATTTTATTATCACATATTAACATTAGAAACTCATTCACCTCCCCTTTAACATGATTCTGGTGTACAAAGTGTCATAAAGTACCATTAAACACATCATTATGTTTGCCAATTTACTATTGATCAAGTAAAGTTCTGGGTTTTATTATCGTTCTATTATAATATTTTGTTAAAAGTCTAAAACTATATAGCAGAAACATTTTTCAGATCTAACCTCTCTATTCAGTTTATTAGCTAAACCAGTTTTTAGTATTTGATTCAAAAGCATTAGTTTCTTTGTTTTATAATAAGGTATAAAGGCATAAAAAGTCATATTTATGTGTAGCATCTAATGGCTATTTTACTCAGGTGCAGCATTTTCTTTTCTCCCTCAGCCTTTCAAAATGTATGAAGAAGACAAAGCTGCTGCTGACTGTCTCCATAGAGACACCATGACAGTATCATGAGAAAATATTTTTACTTCAGTGCTTAACGGATTTGCCTCCTGAGCAAAACCACTCAATAAAGGAGATGCCAGGAATAGAAAAGCCATTCATTACAGAGTGCAACTCATTGTGATCTGCATTGGCTTGGTGTGCGATAAATGATTTAGCAAAATGTTTAGAAATGTTAGAGAAATAGATTTTTTTTTTTCAGATTTGTTTACTTTGCCAAATTCAAGGCTTATTTAAGTTCAGTATCTGGTTTAAATGACTCAAAAGAGCAGTCTATTTCTCTCAGTCTAGGAAAATTACTATTTTACTTGGCCCTGGAAATAAACTTGGTTAAAAAAATCCACCACCACCACTCCCAACAACAATAAGTAAGCTTTTTATTTGGGGAAGTATTCTGTGTAGTTTCAATGATAACTATCAGAAGGCTTTTTGATTCAGAAAGTAGAACTGGAAATAGAGTGATGACTGCTTGCAACATTACCGTTTTTAAACTGGAGTTTGCATGTGAAGTCATCCATTTACAAGCTATATGTCAGAGGTGTAATTTGTGTTCTAAAAGACAGGCAGTTCACATAGTCATAGTAGTCTTCACTACTTTAAATATACAGATGTTTAAAAGAAGTTCATCACATTGAAATGTCTTCCCTATTAAATATTTATAACTCTACCCCAAAAAATACAGTATGGAGTTATATAGTGCATATTAATATAAAGTGGAGCTGTATAGTACATATAATGCAAGTCAATTTAACATGGGAACATAAAAAAAAAAGAAAACAAATCAAAATATACACCACCACCACCCAAGATAATTTAGACAACTTAGAATGGATTCTGTGAGACTATGTCATCTGGAACTTTGGATTTTAAATTGGATTTTAACACAGTCAATGAATGCTAAGTCTTATGAGATATCAATTCTTATTTTGCAAGGAGTTTCAGGCAAAAAGACATTTCAGACTGGTATTTCTATAGTTATATTATCAAGCAACAATGCCACCAGAGTGATCTCC
This sequence comes from Anser brachyrhynchus, assembly GCF_964034855.1. Lineage (NCBI taxonomy): Eukaryota > Metazoa > Chordata > Aves > Anseriformes > Anatidae > Anser > Anser brachyrhynchus. The sequence goes on along the minus strand of NC_137695.1, from coordinate 84,138,926 downwards.
TGGTTTTTGACTAAATACACAGTGATTTTGACAGAGGATAACTACCATTTAACTCTACCTACTCTTTAACTCTAGCATTACCACTGAAGTTACATATCACTCTGTTCACTCCCACTCCTCCTGGATATGAAAAGGCTTTCATGAGTCTTTTGGTTGAACAAAGAAACGAACAAATAAAACCATACATCATCATCAATTCAGAAGTGCTGACATGACTTCCTTACATCAAATTTGCATAAAGTTCTGTTCCTTTTATGATAATGGAAAATATACCAGGTTTGGTATATTTTCAGACAGAGAAGAAGAACCCTCTCCCTACTTTTCCAACTGTTTTAGAATAAAGATGGATCAGAGCATCTACAGTAATAATGATAATGATAGTGATGATGATGATGATGATAATATAATATAATAATGATAATGATAATGATAATAATAATGATAATGATAATAATAACAATAATAATAATAATAAATCAGAGCACTGAGCAACAAGATTTCCAGTAGCACTAAGCTATTTGTTAAGCCATCTATAAACAAAGCATGCTCTTATTTGTCATCCTATTATGGTAACACTGGTAGACCTGATGGATAATATAAACCAATTTCAGCAGGTCTGCATCTCTAATGAAATTCCTATCCAATCTTTTTGTGCCAATTATGTCTTCATGTGCCAGTAATCTTAACACGTACGTATCTGTTTGTACTGGCCACAAGCAGTTTTAGATAAAGCCTAATAGGGTCATATCTACAAAAAAAAAATACTAGCAGTTATCTTGAGTCATATTAAATACTTTCAAATAGAAAATTCTAGCATGAATATGGCAAATTTAAAATTAAATTAAAACCAACCTATCTTGAGGTTCTTTTTTATGATTCTTTTCACGTTAGCCAAAAAATTAGACCTGCAAAAGGGGAGAAATGATATTTTATTACACAGAGAGGAAAAGAAAATTAACTAAGATTTCAAGTTTCAGTTAAAATTGAATCGATAGAATATTTAATTATAATCCATATACAATCCATATAATATATACACATATATATATAACCATGTTTATAATTTTAATAAAAACATATTTATTTTTATGTGAAGTAAGATTTTCCTATTCCTACAATATGCCATTTTGGACAAAAACAAGATTTTTTTGAACCTTGAAGCTGAAGAATACTGAAAGTATATCATTATAGGTTTCTTTCAATATTGTAAAAAACTTTAGTTTTATTATTGTATGGGTTGTCAAACGGTGTAATAAGCTTCTCAGGAAACAGAAAAGTCTTCATCCTTGGAGACATTGGGTAAAACCCAGCTGGAAGTTGCCCTGAGCAATCACCTGTAGTTAATGTTGCTTTGAACAGGGTGGGTTGGATGAGGTGATCTCCAGAGTTTCCTTCCAACCTCATTCATTCTTTTTTTTTTTTTTTTCCTGTGATTTCTTCCAAATAAGCAATGCTCTGCTGATTACTGTTATCAAAGGGGAAGGAGGAAAGAAATTTGCTCATCAAAGTGTCTGTTAATTGGTCAGAACATGTAAAGTGTTGATGGGTCTGTGTGACTGGGGAGGAAGGAAACACAGCCTCTTCTTGGTAGAAGCAAACCATAGCCAGCTGGTCAAAAGAGGTGATTCTACAACTATATTTAGCACTGGTGTAGCCTCACATTGAATATTGTGTGCAATATTCTGTCTAGGCTCCACAACATAAAGACTATTAATATACTTGAAAGTGTCCAGCAGAAAGCAACAAAGTTCATAAAATGGTTGGAAGTGAAGTCCTGTAAGGAGAGGCTGAGGGCACTTGGTTTGTCTAGTCTGGAGAAAAGAAGTCTGAGAGGCAACCATATTGCTTTCTACAGCTTCCTGAGAAGAGGAAGTGGAGAGGAAGGACCCTGGTAACCATTCACATGGTGTGAAGGAACTGCAAAAAGCTACACCATTGGAAGTTCAGTGCAGTTTTATGTATTTCCATTTGTTTCAAGAGGTTAAAGACTCACAATCTGATGTGAGATGAGAACAGAAGAAATATTTAAGTTTGAATCATTGTGTTGTACTTGCAAGTTGATCTGTGAGAAGGGAAGAAGTAAATGAAATATACTGCTATTTATTGTGGTATAAAATTTTGTTTTAACTACAGAATTCATTATCTGGCCAAGAAGGTGAAGTGCCCTGTTATAAGATTAATTCATACCTGCTTGGTCAAGTTATAATAAGATAACAAACCTACTAAAACTAAATATTTAGGTTCTGAAATTTCCAGGGGACTATGTGAAGTGAGTTTTGGGAGTGGACATGAGCAAAACTAAGAAGACATAGCAGTACAGTTAACGTAGAAAAAAAGCACCAAAACAAATTGGGCAGAAGTGTGATGAATACTAGTAAATTCAATAACAAATAACAAATTCAAGTTCATTTCATTGCATTAAGCTTATACTTTGGGCATAAGGCAGGTCAAAAGCTAAATGGTACTAAAAGGTACTATATAATTGACTGGAAAAAATGTAGCAGTTCTGTATTCATTTTTAGTGGAGAAAAGAGTGCAGAAGCTTTGAAGAACTACTCAAATGGATATGAGCAGGTTGTTTATGCTCACCTTTATTACACTACAATAAGAAGCAGAAAAAGGAGAACACTTCAATAAATCAAGACTGAACTTGTTATATGGCAATAAGAGTATTTGACCTTGTATTTTGCTTAATTTAAAAAGAAATAAACAAAAGCCTTCAAGTATTAACTCACCAAAGGAGTGGAATTCATGCATTAACATGTAAATAAATATATTATTTCTCTATCTCTTTCCACCACTTGCTCATCAGCCCAGAAGCATCAGGAAGAAACTCAAATTCTCTTCTACTGATCATTTATAACATTTTTGGATATTAATGCCAAGTAAGAAGAGAAGCTGAGTTTCCAAAAGTATCCAAAAAATTTATGCAAGATATGCAGAGGATACCTATCTGGAGCCAAAAGAGCTGAAGGACCTCAAGGCCTTAGGTGGCGATGCTAATGTCTGTCATATAAATGATAGTCAAGATAGAAAGATGGAGCTGAGGAAGACTCTGACCTGTTAAGGTGCTGAATTTGGCCCTTCCTGATATTCTTCACTTAGCTTTTGTGTATCAAAGTTTGCTTACAAATTGTTTCCTTCTGTCTTAAGTGAGCAAAAGACTATTGAAAGTGATACTAGTGATTAGAATTACAGGTTCTGTTGCCAAGATACCTGTAGTCTATATATCACCTACAGATCCCTTCATCCACCAAAAGCAGACTTTAAGTTCCTATTATTTAACTCCAATAAATACATGAGTTATGTTAAAGAAGTCCAGTATAGTCTGCTTTACAAACTACTTTTTCAAATTCCTCAAGTTTCTATGGATCATTTTGTCTCTTTCATTAATTCTATCACACATATAGCATGACAGAATGTAGCTTTAAAATGAATATTATGAAGGTGAACAATAGCATTGTTTTTAAACTAAAAATAACAAGAACCTGTTATTTCCTTCTGCCATAGCTCTGTGATACTGCCTGTTAAATGAAAAGTCACCAGCAAGTTGCATTTCAAGTTTGTCAAAAGTGTCACCCCTAACAATTTATGTCAAATTGTAAATAGGCATGCTCATTTGAGAAAAATAAAATAAAATGCAGTAATAGATGGCTTTAAAGAGATACTTTTGTAGTTTGAGAGAGAGCCACTTAGAAATGTAACTATATTATTTTTTAACAGTGTAGCTCAGATCATGTGCTTCTTTTTTATGTCTTTTTTATTTATATATGATGGTACCACAGAATAATATCTAGCATAGTGGGGTGAAACATCAATTTTATAATACCTTACAAACACTTAGGATATAAAAGTACTTTGAGACATACTGGAAGCAAGAGCATGTGGCACTTTGCTTCATTAGAGTGATGCACAGTTGTATTTGAAAAATACAGTCTCCAGCTGTATTACATGTGCTGACCTATATTGTGTACTATGTACTATGTGTACTATGCTTTATCAAACGAGAACAATTTTGTAGGAAAAAAAAAAAAGTCTATAACCCCAGAATAGTTCTATAGTGCTAGTTGACATGAAATTGTAAATATAGAAAGATGTAATAAATCCATGCTGTTTAATTTAAGTTTTATTTGTTGTTTCAATTTTGGGCAAGCTTAACAACATGGATCACTTTCTGAATTTATCTATGAATCACATGGTAGAAAAAAAGTCATCTTTTTATCCACAGATTTCTCCATTACAGGAATAACTTTCCAGAATAATTCAAAATAGTTTTATTTATCTAAAACAGTTTGTATCTAAAGAAGCGAGAAGTGGGGGGGGGGGGGGGGGGGAGAGAGTTGGAGTGAGAAAGTATACAAATATGTTTATAGAAGTGACCAAGTCAAAAAGTAAACAATGACCCCCTAACACATAGAATTATAGAATCATTAAGGTTGGAAGAGACCCTCAAGATCATCTGGTGCAACCATCACCCTACTACCAATGTCACCCACTAAACCATGTCCCGAAGCACCAGATCCAACCTTTCCTTGAACACCCGTAGGGACAGTGACACCACCACTTCCCTGGGCAACCCATTCCAATGCCTGAATACTCCTTCTGAGAAGAAATGTCTCCTAATTTCTAACCTAAACCTCCCCTGGCACAACTTGAGGCCATTCCCTCTAGTCCAATCACTAGTTATCTGAGAGAAGAGGCCAACTCCCAGCTCCCCACAATTTTAGACTTTTCAGAATGGGGAAATAAATATTTCTTGCAGTTGTATAATAAAATCAGCTACGAATAACACAGTGAATCCAATACAACAGGCTTCTAAACCTTAAATACAGTAATTCAGTTCCAAGACTTTTCTATGTGTGTGTATGTCTATGCGTGAGAGAGAGAGAGAGCAATAGAGAGATCTGATATAACTTGTTTAAAAGAGATGCTCTTTAGCTACTCTAGATGCTAGGAAATATGAACCCTGTAACTATTTATATAAGTTAGTAAAGTCTTTTTTTTTTTTTTTTTTTAGGATATTTTTGTTACAGTACTATTCAAATAGGTTCCCTCTTGGATGGACAACCAATACAGATTATTTATTTATTTATTTTCATCTACTTCTGGGGAGGAGAGAGATGCTATCACTTTGTCAAGTAATACTCAAGAAACAGTTATTCCTAGAACAGGAACAACAGATGACCTTGATAATATATATTTCAGTCACTCCATTGTCTCTCCAGCTGAGATAAAGAATAAGGTCAATAAATAAGACCATCACTGTTTATCAGTCAAAGAAAAGGATTCTGCTGAATTTTCTTTCTCCTGTCTTCCTGTCCTCCTGTTTTTACTACTGGGAATGTCAATAGCTATATGGACTTAAGCTACTTTTTAAAAGGCTATTTTTGAAAGCTACTTCCAACATGCTTTTAAAAATACATTTTGTTCATTCTGAAAGCACAATGTCAACTTTTTCACTACACTAAAATAAAAATGTCGGACTTGTACCACCCAAATAATTGATGAGTGTCATTAATCTAGATGTTTTGTCCTGATCATACTGTATTTACTCTTCGTGTTACTTGCTGTAAGTAGAAAGCATATTACTGATTAAGATAAAGCCATATAAAGAATTAATTACATTCAGTATGAATATGGAAGACAGAAGTGATAATTACACAAGGTCAGATTTTGACATGCTTAGCCACTAATTTTAGTAATGAATTCTCCTTATTGAAGATAAATTAGGTAAAGGTTGGAAACGCTAGCCAGAAAGCTAGTTCTCTGAAAGCCAAACTGTTACCAGAATAATAGAATTAATCTCATATTCTTAATATTAATTTATTCAGGTAGAAACACATACTAACTCTCCTGACTTTTTAAAATAAGAACTCTCATACTTTTGTATGCTTAGATATGGGGGTTATCCAAACTAAATTGATAAACAGAATAACAAGCATGTTATCATGTCAGTGTGGAAGGAAAAAAAATCTAGGATGGACATAGGTAATAAAGAGGCATGGAAATAAGCAATAAGAAAGATAAGCTGTGCAAACACAGAATGGAATATTTTCCATATGTTTTTGGCTTTGGTTAAATTACAGACATTACAATTATCAGGCATTATATTTTCAAATAAAAATGCATTTCTTTTCAGAGATAATTTCATTCTCTTTCCTGCCTGGATCTAAGAAAATTCTTAGAAGATTCTAAGAAGGTTCTGAGAATCTAAGAAGATTCTTCCAAATTCATCTTTATACTGAAAAGATTTTGTTAATAAATTTGTGACTGACATTATTGAAAGCCTAGATGTGCGCAGCCAGTTAATTTGACTTGAAATTTCAGTATATGAAATAGAGGTGGGAGAGAGAACTCTATTTTTCTAACAATAAAAACAAGATTGAGCAGCACTTACACTTCATCATATATTCACTCAAAACTTAGTAACATTTTCTTTAACTCCTGAAGCTTCCTTTGCAGACTTGATTTGGATTTCAACTGTTATAAATATGCTTTATATGAATACTTAAATAAGAATATATCAATTTTTTCTCTGCAGCTGTTGCCTCAGCTCATAGAGAAAATAATAAATAAAGTAGGAATACCAAACATGGTGAATGTATGAACTATGTATTATCTTTCTTAAGATATATAAGCCTTTGATAACTTTTAGGTATCTTATTTTAACTTTTAGTTATCATATTCTACCCATAAAGTAAAAGCTAAGTCAGTTCCACTAAATGAGTATAAATAGCAGTCACTTAGGCCACTGAAACTGAAGCCTGAAACGAAAAGACTATTTACAAATGCTAAAAATGAAAAATCTAATACAAGCAGTGATTTGCATCCCTAGCTACTATGACATATCAATTTTACTCAGTGACTGATAAAATTTTACATATGTGCCACGGATGGATTCTGAACTGACCATAACAACTCAAATAGACTTGGGGTTATGAGGTTTTGGGGTTATTTGTATAAAAAAAGTCTGCACACAACTAACAAACAGTAATTAACAAGAAAGATACCTGTAACAAAAAAAAAAAAAAAAAAAAAAAGACAACATTCTGGCATTGCACAAGTCCTTGCAATGCCAGTGTCTGAATTTTGTGCATGGTTCTAGTTGATAAATAACTTAGAAAGGATACAGTAGAACTAGTAGATATTAGGAAAAGATCTATGAGAAATATCAAGTATATGAAATGGATTCTATATTAAAAACAACATGAACTGGGACCATTCAGCCTGTAAAAGAGATGACTGAGGAGATAATACAGAAATCTACTTGTTCATAGGTATCTTAGAGATGAGCTAAGGTCAATTTTTCACCTTGTGATAGGAGATGCAAAGCTAGTAGGATTAGGTGCCTTTACCATACAGTATAAAATTCAGCTATGGAATGTCTTGCCAAAAAATCTGTGGATCTTAAAGGAGACAAGCTGATGGAAGAGAACTTCTCAAGAGGGTTAGTAATTATAATGCTTTTCTCTGGCACAATAATTCCTTGTGTTTTAAACAGCTGAGACTGGGGTAGTATTCATAGAAAACATCACAATAAATGTGCACTGTTTGATTGATTTGTCAATTGTCAGTACTCTTGGTAGAAGGATAACAAAGGAAACAAGTTGTTGGAACTGATTTTCCTTCAACACTGGATTGGTTGGATTTTTTAAGATGGTATTTTCAGATCACATCAAATAGAGAAGGTTGGGAAATATTCCATTATCATCTACTGATGTGAAATAGCTGTGTTAGAACTAGCTTATTTTTCTTTTTATGTTATGCAATCAATGACGCAGCTTTTTTTTTGCCTTTTTTTTTTTTTTTTCCCAAGAGGAAAACAAACAACCTTCTAAGAAAATCACTGAAAGCAATTAATATTTGGCATTTTCTAATAGACTTCTAGCACATTGGAATATTATGGATGCAGTTTTAGCTTTCAAACTAAAAATAAATAAATAAATAAGAGAGAGAGAGACTTTACTATTAAAAATTTAAGGTTGTCTATAAGCTATATGGCTGTAGTGATCTTTATTTAGTATCACTGAAGCAGCTGCTTATTCAGCAATTTTAGTGAAAGTGGAGGGAAAAAAAAAAAAAGTTTTGTAATTCAAACAGCACAGAAAATATCTGGAGGCAAAAAAGTGTCCCAAGTTGATTGATCAAAATACGAGGGCTAAAACTAGAGCTGGAAAGCAGAACTATTTCCAGGTTCAGGATGTAAGATACTGAAGTCTATTCTTAAGTTTTATTTTTAATTTTAAGATAACTTTACATTTTCAGTTTCTAGGTGATGTTGTGGTCCACAGTTACTGACATCTATGGTAGAACGTAACTTTTCAGCTTTTTTTCCCTGTATTTTTCATATCCAAAATATTACCTTTCACAACTTTTCCAATATTGAACAGACAATGTTAAATTATGCAGTGGACAAAAGGAAAAATCAAGAAAAAGAAAGGAAGTGGAATGGGAGAATGTGCTGCAAATTTTGACATATTACATTATTCACCGCTTAGGAAAAATAAAAAGAAAAAGATGCAAAATTTAAATTTTCTCTTTTCCTTTTTTTTTTTTTTAATTTAAAAATTTACTCAAAGAGGGGGGAAAAAGTCTTTATTTAAAAAGGTTATTTTGAGAAACACCTTTTTCCAGCATTATAAAATGTTACTGGACAAGAATGTAGCTCCTTTTCATCAACTCTGTTAAGCAGGAAAAGAGATAGTTTATATCAGTAGTCAAAATGCATGAGGACACTCGCTTTTATATATATAAATGAGTGTATACACTTTTTTAAGTCTAAGCAAATAGATTAATATATTAATCTAATTATAAATATAAACAAAGTTATAGTTAAATTTGTTATATTCTTTATATGTTCTTATCTTATAGCCATATTTATAGTTATATATGTATCTATTACATAGCTATTATATATGCATGCATATATGTGTGCATGCTTGTGTGTGTGTATGTGAATGAATATATATGATCTTAACAGCTTGAGGCTTTCTACTACTCTTCTGTGAGACTGAAAAAAAGTAACACATCTTCATTTTTCTGGATGAGGGAGTTATGGAAACACAGAACAGTTTCCATTGAAGTTCTAGATCTGAGAGGACAACTGTCAACAGACCACCGGAGATACTGAAGTTGGTGCCCATTTCACCCCCACAGCTCCCACAGATCTGTAGTGTGATGACAGGGCCGAAAACAGGTCTAATGCTAAGCAGAGAATCTGAAAATTTTGAGTTTGGGCAGATAACACACTGCAGGATATAAAGATATAGAATTATAGAATCAGATAGTACAATGCAAGGCATTTAGACAAACTTGACTCATGCAAGTAAATAGACTTACCAATTTTTTTTTATATTGTTTGGAAGGGCTACTTCAGTAGTGTCTATTCCATCAAATGAAACACTGAAATACTACACAGCAAAAAGTATCTGTATTTTTTATTAACCTCTAATCAAAGTGAGCCTATAGAGAGTTAATTGCATTTCTGAAACACCCTATCAAGACAATGCTGACCCCATAGTTATGGTTTAGTAACGGTGCTCTGTTTTGGTCACATATGGGAGAACTGAAGAAGTACGGGAACATATAACTATTATTATTATATTTTTTAATGCATTAACATGAAAATGTTTCCAGAGAGGGTAGATAGAACAATTTTATTATAAAGGAGTAATTAAAGATTAATTACATGTTTACTATAACAACATTGTTTCCATCTCTCATCATGTTAAGTTTTTCCTCATCTTGTCAAAAATACTTTGTAAGAATGTCATCGCAAGGAAGCACAAGTTTTCATGAAGATATGAAAATCTTGTCTAAAAGAAAGAAAAGACAACCAGAAAAAAATCTTTGAAAGCGTCTCCAGAGGGTAGCATAAATGTCCCCTATGTCCCTGCCTTATGTCCCTTCACAGAAAAAACATAGCAAACTGTTAATTCAGCTGCAGTTCAGGAAAATCAGTTAGATGGAAGGAGACTGTACTGAAAGAGACAGATCAAGAATTTAGTAGTCATGAAATGAGGAATGTGACTGTCACTACCATAAAGATGACATCGTTTTGACTTCATGGCAAGATCCTCAAGATATAGAATTGTCTACAGAGGATATTTCTCTCTTCAGGTTATTGCTCTACCAGATGGGATTATAAAGTTACAGACATGAGCAGGATAACAGTTACAAAAGGATTCAATAGTAATCCCGTGGAGATATGCTTAGGAATAAAATTCAAGTGCCATAAAATACTAAATAACTGTGATGAAGGAATATACAAAACAAGTGATGCACAATGCAATTAACTGATCATCACCCGCTGATTGATGCCCATCTGGACCCCAAGCAGTGGCACCCTGCCCCCAACCAGCCCTCCCAGTTCTCTTGTTCAGCATGACACCATACATTATGGGACATCCCTTTGGCCAGTCTGGGAAGCTGTTCTGGTTCTGTCCCTTCCCAGCTTCGTGTGCATCCACAGCTTCCTCACTGGTAGGCCTGTTTAAGCTGAAAAGTCCTTGACTAAAACATTGGTGTTTTATCAGCATTATTCTCATTCTAAATCCAAAACACAGCACCATACCAGCTACTAGGAGGAAAATTAACTCCATCCCCGATTAAAACAAGACAGGTTATCAAATCTCTCTAATAAGAAGATTAGTTACTATCCAGATGACAAATGAACAAATTAAGTCTCCTTTGCAAGTGTCCTGGCAACAGCATTTTCAGGTGGGTAAGATAAAATTCCCCTGAACAACCATTCTTCTGAATTTTAATAACCAGCTGTCCCAATGGTCCTTTGGGACCATGCCAGCTCATGCACCATCTATCGCTATTAGATCCATTCATCTTAAATTGTGTATAAAATATGTCTTAACTTGTGCAAAAGATGTGGCCCTATATAATTATTCCATATAGATGTCTTCCTTATACACTACTTTGTCAATTCTCCTGCAGGTGAATCCAGGGATGGTCAGATTGTCAATCTTGGATGTTGATCAACAGATTGAAGCAGACAAAACCGGGGCATAGCAGGAGATGCCTGATGTAAACTCTGTGATTGTTTGAAATTTCAACCTGTATAACTCCTGCAACTGTTAGCAAATGCTTTTCTATGAAACCAGTTAGAATTTTTGTCAGTCCCCTTGTTCAAAGACAGTCCATTGTTTCATCTATCTGAAGAATAGCTGGGCAATTTACACACGATACAGGGGACTGAAGACTAAGTGTACTGGGTGCAACACAACAATTATAACTATACAAGAAATTAATTTTTATCTTTCTATCACACTTACAAACTTAAATTCTGTAACACTTGTCACAGGCTCCTGAAGTTTTTATTGTTTCCATTGTCCTTCCAAGCAGCTTTTAAGCTTCCTATTCTAGGTTAGATAACAACAGCTAAACCACAAAACAGTAGATGAAAAACTATCAGAAAAACTCCCTCCAAGGCAGTAAAGTCACGCAGGTGCCTAAAATGGAATTCAGCTGTTCATGTTATACACTGTGAAAGGTCACTTCAGTATACAACTGCTGAAACAGAGATGAAGTAACAGCAGAATGCTATTATTTTTCAGCGATGTACATAAGCTCAACTGGGTAGCTGAGAAAAATTACAAGGTCCTCCACACATCCTGCTTGAGATGTTCTACACCTTAGTGTGGCATGAGAAGCTCTGTGAGCAATGAAAAGGAAATGTTCTCTGGTTCTGATTCCTCAGAAGTATGTATACCCATATCGGTAATGTGTACATGAAACAATGTGCGAATATATGATGAGATTGGTAATAGGTAAATAAAAGTTTTAACTCATTAAAACAAGAAAACCTACATTAAGAACAGTGTACTTTCTTTCTGGAGGGACTGAATCAAAATTTCATAACCTTTTCACAGTTTGGATTTGAGAATTTGCAAAGAGATGTTTAGCTTTTGAGTTCTGGCAGGATCACTCTGATACTTCCCTTATCCAGGTCTCTTGAATATCTGCTGAACTAGATTAATTTTCCCCTCCCAACCCTTCATTCTTGTCTGCAACAATATCATCTCAATTTCCTTTGATGGGGTGTGGAGACTAGGGGTGATCTCCCAAATACAAAGTTTTCTTCTCCTTTATGATGAACTATTACTCTATTTTGATTTTACCTTTGTTGCTATCCGAAATTGATGTTTCATCATTCTGTGACATTGTTCCTATGGATCATAATCCTTTAACCATTCTTACTCTGTGACCAACTATTTGTCTCTTCTACCTCTTGTCTATAAGCAAGTACTGTTCAGCAATACTGAAAATATTGGTGTATTATCAGTATTGTTTTAGTCACAGATCCAAAACACAGTACCATATGGTCTCCTATGATGAAAATTAACTCCATTCTAGCCAGACAGAGTAGAGATATAAAGGACTTGCCACCACAGATTTTATGTCTTAATATCTAATATCTGAATATTTGAAAAGATAACTCAGAAATGAAAACATTTTTGATTTTGTTGTTGTTGTTGTTTTGTTTTTGGTGGGGCTTTTTTTTTTTTTCTCCTTAGTTTCTGTTCATGTGGAATTCATTCTGAAAGTTTAGTACAATCACATCACCAATTATTTATGAATTTATTCGTCATAGAAACCATATTGGTTATCATTAAGAAATTAATCAGTAAAGGATTCCAACGTTTGATCTCCTACTGCATTGGAATATTAAATTGAGATATAAGTCCCCCTAGGAAGACATCAGTAACTAGATATCATGAGTGAGGTGTGATTATTAAATAACACAGGCTAAAGAATGTTATGTAGGTGGTATAAATAGAAAATTCTCATGTCCTAAAAAAAAAAATAAATATACATTCCCTCTACAACATCTCACTACTTCTTAAAGTCACTGCTCCAAAACGAAACAGCTTTTCTGCAGCATCCTGTGCAGCTATCTGAATTATTTTACAGTACTTTCTCACTTTCCAGTTTTTATCCCAGTCTTTGATGATGGTATGTACAGGTGTTTTAAGGCTGTATATCATTTTCTTTCTGAACTTACCTGTTGAGGAGAAAAATATATCAGTCCTTATCTTTTTCATGAAAAAGCCTACAGGGATTATACAGTTTCCAAAAGCTCTTGAAATCAACAAGAAGTAGGTCAAACAACCCCACAATATTAGACAGTTTCCCTTCCACTTTTCTTACTTGTCAGAACAAAAGAAAAGTAGGGACCTTGAAATTAGTACCTTTACAAGTATCTACAAATTCTATGTAAAATTTGGATTAAATCCTTGAAATTATTTTCATATAACCAAATAAGACATATTGTCATTTTTTATTTGTCTATATTATCACAAATTCTAGAACTTGCATTCAGACAGTTATGCACTGTTATTCACAGTTATGCACTATTATCCACAAAGATGGTTAAGAGATTGGAACATCTGTCATATGAAGAGGGGCTGGACTAGTGTGTCTAGTTCTGTGTTCCCTGGTACAAGAGGAACGTGGAGCTGGAAAGAGTCCAAAGAAGGTCCATGAAGACTTCCCTGGGCAGCCCATTCCAATGCCTTTCAGCTTCTTTCAGCAAAGAAGTTCTTCCTAATATCCAACCTAAGACTTCCTAGAGAAGTAGCAGAGTCTCTGTGCCCTGAGATACTCAAAACCCAACTGGACACAGACCTAAGCAACCTGCTCTAGGTGACTCTATTTGAGCAGTAAGGTAGAACAAAATTACCTTCAGAGGTCCCTTCCAACCTCAGTTTTGTGATTTTGTGGTTCTCACTTTGGTTCCTTCATTGCTTTCCCTTACATCCTACAATACCTGAATTTAGTCCAATCTTTGATTTTCTTCAGGCTGCAGCTAAATCTCACAGAACAAAACTTATACTTTGTTACAGAGAACTCTTTGGTTCATATACACATATACATAAGACACACATTGACATGAATTTGTGTTTTATTTTGGCTCAGTCTTCATAATAAATTGAACTATATCTTGCAATTAGCCTTGAAAAGGAGGTAGCCTAGAACTACCAGAGCCTGAAAGGATTTGGTGTCAGAGTTTTCTGCTGTGTAAAACAATACAGTTCAGCTCCTTGTATTCCTTAGTGTTTTTTCTTATTTTGTTTGTTTGTTTTTGTTTGTTTGTTTCTCACCCTCTCTGGACCCTTCCTGTAGCTGACAAGTGATAGTCTTTGAAGCAAGTGTCACTGTTGATCTGAGTACTTGCCACCTTTCAGATAAATGAATTCTCTAGCAGCCCAAGTGCACAAAGCCTGCAATTGCTTCAGCCCAGTTCCTGTTCACTTGCCAAAGGCAGGGCAAGTGCTATCACCACTTAATAGGAGAAATATATCTGATGTTAAACTGTCAAGAAGGCATTGTTTTAAAGTGAACAATTCCAACAGTTTATTTCACATGGACTGCTTAAAGATGTTGTGGTATAGGAAATACCTATATCTGTCACACAGCAGTAACACCTTATATTCATCCTGTCTTTTTCTATAGAATCTGAAGACATGAATAACTGAAAAAACTATGACAATGAGCCTACCAGATTTAACCAAACACTTCATTTTCAGGAACACCAGGTGGAACACCTTTGAAACCTGCTCTGATCAACAAAATTAGGTTGCATATATTAGATTTTGCAGGGTGCAGGCTTTGTTTATTTGTTTGTTTTTGTCTTTGATTTTTTTCTTTTTCTTTTTAGTGGTGACTTTAGGATTATTTTCTCAAGTCTGATACTGAGTAATTCAAACAGATACTGAGCACTAAGTTCTATAACTAAATAACAGTGTATATGCGAAATAAGTATTAGATACCATATGTGCATTATTCTTGATGATAATGAGAACTAAGTTTAATTTGTCAGTCTGTGTGGCAGACCATTTATTCCCATCCCCTTCTGTGTCAATTTTTCTACCTAAGTCACATGATGCCTGAGGTCACATTTTGAGACCTCCAGATTTTTTAATCAACAGGTTGAGATGTTCATAAAATTTTCCCTGAGCAAGCAGTGGAATTGTCAATTAGTAGTGGCAGGTATTTTGAAAACATTCACATTGGGTAACATTTGTTTTTGCTGCATATTTCCTACTAGCATCTTAGGAAATAAATCTCATTCTGCTTCTATAGTACAGAATTATTCAGTACAATTTTTTGTAAAACATATTCCACAAATAAATGCAGAGCTCAACTTAATGCTTCAGAAAAGCGCAGACCAAGCATATTAAGTGAGCAAAGTATCATCTTCTCGCATTATTTCACTACTTCATTCCAACTACAATGATAATACTACCATTGAGTCTTTGGACCTGAGCAGCCATATTCTTTTAGGGCACCCAATTTGTGAAGAAATGTAGTTTGTTTTTCATTCATTGAGGTTCAGAATATGTGGATTCTGCTCAAGAACCTGTAGGAAGGCAAGTCATTATATTACATTGATTAAAGTCATTGTTCTTCCATCTCTCTGCTGACTTCTGTCCAAACCAAAGGATCTGGGAAAGAATTATTGGTCTGAGCATAAAGCTGAAAGTCAGAAGTTTTATTGTATGTGGTGAAGGAAGACCAAGCAGACCAATTGTACACTTTTCCTGAAAGTTCAAGATGTTTCTAGATTAGAAGTATGACTAACATGAATAACAGCAGTTGAAGCATGACCTAATCTCAGCACTATTATGTACAAACTAATGACAGAAATTTAAGTGCTAATTTCATTATAGTAGAATTTTGTGTAAGAATTGCTTGACATGACACATCTTGTTCCAGTTTCAGTATTTCCCTACTCCAGCAAGTTGTAATGCAGTTCTCTTTAAAATTAAAATCCACAGTAACAACTTCAGTTCTGTTGCTATTAAATGTTCTCTTGATGTATTAGAAATTGAGTACTCAAATACGAAACTGTTTAAATTTAATCATACTGAGTTAGGAATACTCTGTACTACAGAGCTATATGCTCAGTGAATAATTCTGAAGCATAATTATTGTGCAGAAATGCCCAGATTGTCAGGGCAGTTTTCCTTCAACAAAAACATATTTTTTTTAAGCAAATTTAAAATATGTCTTGCCAAGCTAGGGAAAGACATAGACAACTCAAACCTGAAATTTAATGTCCAAATATTTCCTGAGCAGTTCTGCTCTAGCTGACTCAGCTCTGAGTTGAGGGGATTGGACTAGATGGTCTCCAGGACTCCCTTCCCACCTGAGCCATTCTGTGATTCTGTGAAAAATGAGTGTTAGATGTAATGACTAATTCTGACAGTATATCTAATTCCCTTAGACTAATGTAAGTTAAATTTCTACAGTTGCAGTACTTGATCTACCAATGTTATATACGGACTTGTATGTCACTGTACCTTATAAAAATAAGCATCTGTATTCCTTGAGTAGCCTATCAAGAAAAAAAAAGCCAAAATGAGGCAAGTAATGTCCATAACACCACCACACCACCACATCTCCAACACTGTATTAGCTTATTAGCTGTATAAGAGAATTTTTGATCTGCATACTGAAGGCCTGGTGGATTCAAAGGAACTTCTCAAGGAAAGGAAACAATCTGGGGAGCCAAGTGGAAAAACAGTGCTTTTTAGGCATAGCTGAAGGATTCATGCCAGCTCAATATATCAACAAGAGAAATCTACTTAACAAAAACTTTTTTGTTGGCGACAAAAAGGCTAAAGAAGTAAAGGAAAGAATTACATCTGGAAACTTTATCGAAAATGGATTTCATTTCTTCTCCCTAATATAGATCTAAGGATAAATGTTAGTAGTAGGAAAGGGCAATTATACTCTGCTGAATTTGTTCCTGTTATGATTACAAAATACAAAATGATTTCCTTTCTCTTGAATAAAAAATAAAGATTATATTGTTAATGGGATTTTCTTTATGTATTTAAGTTAATTATTATCAAATATTTGCCTGAAGCATTTCATAATTATGGACAGCAAAAGAGAAATTAGTTTGTTAGTTCAACTTTGCATTGCCAGACTTGGAAATATTTTGGGTGTAGCACATGACCTAGAACATATAATCAGTTTGAGAAGTATTCAGACGTTCTTATATGTTTCTCAAATTAAATTCCCTTTAAACAAGAACAAATAATTATGGGTTTCTTGGTCATCTTTTGCTGAAGCTTACAAAAAGTCCTCATATAACTTGTATGTAGGTTCTGCCAGAAATTTTATGCAACTCATTCCTACATATATACCATGCCTTCCCCAGAACAAAACCAGGAAGCTGCCTGATATTTTTATGCCTTTTCTAGACATGCTAGTTTTACAGTTTTTTGCCAAGTGACATTCTGACTTCTGTCAAATCAGAATCACTTCAAGTCAATCTCAGGTATGAAAATTTGTTCTCTAAATCCATACAAATAGACTTATTATTTATAGATAAAAAGGTTTGTGTCGCATTTTTTGTTAGCTATCCATACTCAATGAATGTTTAGTATACTACTATGAATATTAGAATAAATTTAAAATATGCACCTTCACATTCATGGAAATATACAGAATTGGCTTCATCCAGCAGCATAGGAGTACACTAGGACCTGGATGGTGCTGTCTATACCTGTAGCAATTCATCAGAAATTTCTAACAAGTAAGGTACATTCCATCTCTCATGCTGATTCCGACTAAATTATTCTGGGCTATTTTACAATGTATCTGTAAGTTACAGAAAATGAAGAATACTAATAATTTCTTAATCATTAGGATCATAAAAAAGAATAAGAGCTAGATAATCTGCAGATAGATAGCTAAAGTAAGATTTAGGATTAACTGAGGTCCTCTATTTCAAAGCTCCTTTCTGAAAAATCCTAAGTGCTGTCTAAACCTAGAAACACTTGGACACTTGCACATTAGCGTATAGTTTCTCTGAGCTGTGATGCTCAGATTGGTGCAAAAGCAAAGATGGAAGATTCCTGAGGATGGATGTGGAGAAGTTCCTGTTCTTTTGCATGGAATAGTAGCTTGCTCAACAGAGCAATGATAGAGTTGCCTGTTTAGACTAAAATGGGAAGACATCACCAAGAAACAGACAAGAAATTTGTAGAAGTATCTATGTGTCTGCCTAGAAACATGCCTGTAAAACAAATTGTTCCTATTTGTATTTGGAATAACAAACATGGTTGGTACAGAGAGGACCCTGGTGAGGACAAGAAGCAACACTGGGAGTGTCAGGGTTGCACAGCTTCTACCAGACCTCTCTAGGGCCATACAGACACGTCCCTGTGAGTAACCATAAGTAATCAAAAAAGGACAGAAGTATTAGGAGAGAAATAGGAAAAAACTGTCCATGGAAGAGGTGATGTATGTGTGTATATTGGATATGTTTAGGCATGAAACCTAAACACACTTTGACCTATCATAATCAAGAGGATAGTTGTAGCTACGCTATAAGCAATCCTTGCATTATTTTTATTTATTTATTTATTGGTAGATTGAGAATTAAAAGTTATATGTTATGAAATGTTAAATCTGTGCCCAGACTTTGTATTTTCCAAACAGTGAAAAAGGGGCTCCCTCATCCCTCTAGCTTGTTCTTTCAAAGTATATGAAAATGTTCTTTGCAGTAACCTTGAGAGTATTTCAGAGGCTACTGTCAGGTCTTCTGAGGCCATGTGGCAACTTGGGCTAAGCAGTAAAATGAGTGAATAAATATTCTTGTAATTGTTTATGATGAAGCTATACTGTTCTTACTCTTTTATTATTTCATTTTTATTTTATTTTATTGGTACTCTTGAATGTCTACTGTATTCAAAGCCTGCACAAAGTATGCACACAGACATGTCCAAGACTAATACAGGATTTTCTGTTGAGGTCCCACAGCAACTAAAACCCAATGCAACTGCCTATCACTCATCAAAGCATTAAGTTCCCTGCTAATCACAGCATCTAGCATTTATACCCGCAAGACTGTAACAACTCAGTGGTTGAAATACTTTATAAGCTAAGGCAATGAAATGGTTCTGGTCCCTTCAGTTAAGACAGTTTTATGATCTCCTCTCTGTTCTGGATATCTTCTATGTACTTTAAAATCAGAGAGATGCATAAAAATTCCTAGGAATAGAAAACAAAGTCAAGACCTCTCTCTCATGTGAGTATCCTAAAAACGTCATGCTCCAGTCCTCATCAGTGAGCTTTGAATTTTTTATAAATTATGGATTGAGCAACAGCCCCTTGAAAAAGAGGTATTTGCAAACTATACTAAGCTATACTTTAAAATGCTTCAGAGCATAGATACCTGTCATTTAATTTCTCTCAGTAGTTTGACAGATGCACTTTTTGGGAGAGCAGATATCTGAAACCATTCTTTATAACTAAAACAGATGGAAAATATTCAGTAAGCCATAATTACATTTCCCAGTGGCTAGATGTAGGCACCTTTCTCTGTACTCTAGTGTTTGTTTTAGATCCTTTTCTGAAATGAAGAATAACTCACAAGTTAGCTTAAGTAACAAGAAAAGCTTCTACTACTCTCAGCTAATCTGTAAACCACATTTCCTTCCCCATGAACCTGTTGCTTTTACAGCAGCAATTGGTTAGCCACACACCTGCTGGCTGGTAAATTTATCAGCTAGCTTAATTGTCACTACTCCCTGTCTCTGCTAAGGTAATCGAAAAATCCTATACAGTTTCTTTTAATAACCAGGAATCTAAAGGGAAATTTGGAGCAGTGATTAATACGGCGGTTAGCTATCCATTCAGCCTCTGAAAGAGGAAACCTAAAGACAGGCTGGATTGACAGCTCAGGATAATATTTTCTGCTTCAGTTGCCTGACTTGCATTTGCCTGTCCAAGCATTGTGTTCCCAGTGAACTTAGGCAGTCAAGGCACACAGGCTATATTTCTGGTCTTTAGACTGTGAAAGACACTCAAGTTCAGCAAAGCATGTTCAAATGTTCCACTAACCATACCTATTTGTATACATATATCTTCTATAAATTCTTACATGGTCATTTTACGAACCAGAGACAAAAAGAAAAAGTACTTCCAGAAACCATCGTCAGTCCAAACAGTTTAGAGAATACCACAATGAAGAAATATATGTAAAGATGTTTTGCAAATTTAATATGGCTTAGTCAACATGCAAAAGAAGATAGTGAACTTAATATATATAGGTTACAATTCCACTTCCATTACTGTCCTGGACAAAACATCCTTGACTTGGGGAATTTCACTTTATTTGATTTATTGCCAGTTAACATAATCTTTTAATTACTGAATTGGGCACTGAGGAAAAATAGACATACAACTTACAGTCACCTAAGGTAACAGCTTTTGTCTCCAGCCTCAACTTCAGTTCAACACCTTTCTTTCCCCTAGGAAGTCTCCATTCCCACAGTTTCAGCAGTCAGCTCTGCCTTAGTCTGCAAGGCCACAGGGGTATTATGGCTCCACAGTCCCTCAGATCTCTTGTAGTACTACATGTCTTCCAAGAGCACATCTCCAGCTCTATTCCCAGCAATATCTCCTTCCACTATCTCCTGCGCTTCTTCCTTTGGTTTCTGAAAAAAATAAAAATAAAAATAAAAATAATAATAATAATTCACATCTCCTTGCATATTTCCTGTGAAGGTTCCTACATCCTGCAGCTACAGACCTTTCTCACTGATGTCTGAGAAGTGGTGCCACATGGTCCTTAGACTGGTTGAAGTTTTGGTCTGCAGTGGGCTGTTTCCGTCTGTTTCCAACTCATCTGGACCTGGCTGTGATTATTAGTTCTTGACCTCTTCCTGCAGAAGACACCCTGCACCTCCTGCTAGTTAGCCAGTTATGCCCAAAAGTTGGCTGCCTAGGAAGCAACAGGTAAAAGTCTATCATGTTTTTAAATAAATACAGACAAGTATTAATCTACTCTGGAATTACCAGGAAATTAAATACTCCCCAGTTACAGGTGCAGGTCTCTTCTGTAATGCCAGTTTTTCTGACATCATTGAAAAGGTTGTTTATTAATGAACCCTAAATTAAATCATTTTCTCTTCCTAGATTTTTCTATTAACCTCCAAAGAAGGTTAAATAAGAAGCAGGAGGCCAAAATATTTTGTATCATAGCATCCTTGTATCTTTCAACTGCCTTCTGAACATATTTCAGGCTAAACCTTCCCAAAGGCTTTTCCACAGGTATATTTATCACCAGGCCTTAAATAGCTGATATTATGCATAATTTTTATTAAACATGAAAGAATTTCAAATTAATTAGTTTATTAGTTGGTAAGCCTGTTTGTCATTGCTATCACCCCCAACATTTTTCACTGCATAACTGATAAGCTAAATACCTGACTATACTGAAAGTTAATTGGTTTTTAATAGAGCATCTGCAGGAAAAAAAAAAAAAAAAAGAAAAAAGAAAAGAAAAAAAAGAAAAAAAAAGTTGTAAGCTCCAAGGTATATGCCAATCAAAACATAATGGTTTTTAACTGGAGAAGATTAATACATGCTACTTCATAAGGTTTGAACTTGCCTCCCTTCTCCCTGAAAGTTACTTGAAAAGATAAAATTCTTACCCAAATGGGTACAGTTTGAATAAGATGCATTACTTCTTCCTGCCAGTCCTACTTACACAATTGCTCTCATACTGTTTCTTTAAGTTCAGTGGGATTTTACATCAGGGTAAAGTGACCAAGACTAATATAAGGCAATTCATTGTGCACATATTGTTTACCTTGGAAGACCTTTTGAGCAGTACCTAGTAATACCAAGAAGAAAACAGGAAACAGAAAATTAGCTGTTTATCTTTGAAGAGAAGAACAAATATCAAGGCTAAAGATGCATTTCTACTCCTAAAATGAAGAAAACAAAGATATTAAGGCTTTTTTTTTTCTTTTTTTTCTTTTTTTTTTCAGGTAGGAATAAAAGATAGAATAGCTTTATTCTCTAAGAATCAGAAGTATCAGTTCTGAGCAGGATATTTTTCAGTAATTTTTGAAATTATTACAGGTCTTGGCAACTGATAGAAAGAATTCTGTTTATTTAAAATATTCTTAACCATGACATTTGTAACTCTTATAAGGTTGTAGGTTTATTATATAATTCTTATAAGAATTCATTTCAATAAATACAGCCTTTAAAAAACACATTTTTTATGTTGGGTAGCATTCCACTGGAACATGGAATATAATTACATTATAAGGGCACTAGGGTTAAAGAATTTCATATTTACTATACAATTCTTAACATTAAATATCCTGTAGAAGTACTGACTTCCTTCACTGCATATCTGGATCCACACTCCCACACACACGCACTCTACCTCTAGCCATGCCAGAAGAGTTTAATATTTCTACATCTTTATGTATAAATTCTCTTCTACCTTCTAGTCTTGCATTACCAGCTTTAACTTTTTTTTTTTTTTTTAATCAAGTTTCTGTCTTGACCCCTGCTTTGCTCTTTTGTATTGTCTTTTATTTTTTGGAGCCCTAATTTTTCCATTTCCTTAAGTACTGCTGTTCTTAGATTTTAAAATGTCATGTTGTTTTATCTTGATCAGTGTTCAGAAAACCAAAATGTTAACTAAATGCATTACAACATCAATATTGCTCTCCTATCTAATACCAGCCATAGATATTCAGTCTTGGCATTTTTGATGTTATCTTGTTAAAACTCTTGGTAGAAGAAATCTGTTATTTTCCTGAAATTTTTTTTCACCTGACATCAAATAACACCAATTTGTCAAAGCCAAGCAAGCCTTTAATTATTTTTAGATGCCTGTTTTATTTTCAAATACATAATGTAGTTAGTTATTGTTGTGGTTTAACCTGTCTGGCAGCTAAACACCACACAGCCGTTTGCTCACCCTCCCCCATCCCTCTCTGGGATGGGGGAGAGAAACGGGAAAGTGAAGCCTGTGAGTTGAGATAAAGACAGTTTATTAAGACAGGAATATAATAATAACAATAATAATAATAGTGATAATGATAATAGTATTAATAATAATAATGTGTAAGAAACAAGTGATGCACAATGCAATTGCTCACCACCCGCTGACCGATGCCCAGCCTATCCCCGAGCAGCCGGCCCCCCACCCCGGCCAGCCACCCCTATATATTGTTTAGCATGACGTCAGATGGTATGGAATACCCCTTTGGCCAGTTTGGGTCAGCTGTCCTGGGTCTGTCCCCTCCCAGCTCCTGCTGCACCCCTAGCCTGCTCGCTGGCAGGACAGAGCGAGAAGCTGAAAAGTCCTTGGCCTGGTGTAAACACTGCTCTGCAACAATTAAAACATCAGCATGTTATCAGCGCTTTTCTCATCCTAATCCAAAACATAGCACCCTACCAGCTACTATGAGGAAAAATTAACTCTGTCCTAACTGGAACCAGGACAGTTATCTAAATGATCCATTTTCCTTATCAAAAGAAAAAAGGAAAAAAAAAAAAAAATAGCCAAGTAGCTTTAAGAATACCCAAGTTATTTCAGTGAAGCATGTTTTCATAGTTAGGTGGGTCTCTCTACTAAAAAAGTTACATCATCTTAATGGAACAGGTATAACAGGGATTAGACACACATTAAAGATTTATTTCAGTGCTTTCATAACAGTTAAAAGAATAGAAAGCTACTTACTGTGCTTTTTATCACTTTCATAGAATCTCCTGAGGTCTACTAATACCAGTGATATTCTTGTCAGTTCAAATCGTCTTAATTGCAAAGTTAAGGTTCTGGCATTCTGAAAAGGTTGATGTTTCTATGAGAATATTTCAATTTGTGCAGCTAAAAACCTGATATCATAACAGGTGCTCATTCTGGGAAAAAAAAAAAAAAAAAAAGACAGCTGTCTGTTTCTTATAAGCCTTTGCTTCTCTAAGTATGGGTAGACCTGATAGGTATTGTCACAGTGACAGTGTTTGTAGTGGCCTCCAAGAGTACAAGAACAAGATGGTTGATAAGGTTTGAGAATAGAAGTACAGATGATATCAGAGACATCAAGGGTATAAACATCAGCCATTAAAAAAAAAAAAAAAGTTATTATTACAGAAATGCAACCTTGAGAGCTGGGATGAACTGTTTTAGGGCAATAGGAAATGAGCAATGAACATGAATGAACATGTATCCCACATGCATAAACATCCTTATACAGTGAAAACACAAAAGACATAATCAGAAACAGGAATAGTTCTTCCATGAGGACAATGGTGTCCATCCCCAGCAGAACTCTTTAATCTGCATTAAAATATTTTTATTTCTTTCTTGTTCTAAACATAGATGATGGACATGCTGGTACTAAGCCCAGCACCAGAACAAAAAGTATGAACAGAACTGGAAGTAAATTCTGCTTATCATTTGAGATTCAAACCTGCTTTAGAAGAATTAGAGCCACAACAGATTAGAAGACATAAGAACATCACAACTCCTACAATAAGAAGACCAAAGAAAGAACAGAGAGAGAAAGAGTTCTGCAGCATTCTTTCTCCCAGTTGAAACTGATCAATACCACTACTTAAGCATCAGCAAATCTTTCTTCTCCTTTTGAAAGAGAAAGCACCGCTTGTTGTTTTACCATTAATCACATTTTCCTTTTGCAATCCGGCAATTACTTACTACTATAAAACTGGGATTAGCATATTAGAACATTAAAATGCAGAGTGTGTTTTTGTTTACTGTGTGTATATGTATGGGTGTGTATGTGTAATATATGTGTTTCCTGCTCTAGACTTGTCACACAAAGTGGCTGATACTGCAACTGCAAATCAGAATAAGCTCAGATATAACATAGCTACTTAATAGAATGAACAGTTGATGCAGAAAGCTACAAATTCTCTGGTGAATAACCTACAAATTCTCTGGTTGCCTCAGAGTTGGCATTTACATAATTATTCATTCTATCTCATAGTCTTTCCTGAAAGGACATAGCGCCTAGTTCTTAGATACATGCACTATATATCTTAAAAGACGTTATACAACAGGAGCCAAAAGCAGACAGTGTTAGTCAGTTTATAGTTTTCAAGAACTAAAACAGGATTTTTTTCCAGCAGCATCTGAAATCCATGTGTTTTCTGGAATTTACACAACTTCAGGCTGCAGGAAGGCATTTCTAGAGACTTGATTATACTTAAGAGTTGGTACCTATTAAAGAATTGAAATACACTTATCCTTTTCTTCTTTATTGTATCTAGAGAATAGCAGGTTGGCTGATTCTTTGTTTAGCTTCTGAATAGTTCAAAAATTCACTGTGGAACAGTGAACAGAAGACTAAGGCAGTCTACACAATAAAAGAAATAGGTACCTATATTTAGGAGTGTTTCTTCACTAAATAAGAGAGGGACAAAAGCATGACATGGGTTTTCTGATCCCATTTGTAGACTCAGGGACATGAATTCTATCTCCAGTCCTGTGCTAGGCAGCCTATTTCTCCTTATGGTTAATAGCCTATTTCTCCTTTATGGTCTAATCATAATGACCCAGTCTTGCATAGGATAGAGAAGCACTTCACTTCATACCTCACTATGATACACATATGGCGAAGTACCAACACAGCTCGTGGCTTCAAATTTATGTGTGCAAAATACTGCTTTATTGTGAAAGAGATTAAACACTGGAACAAGTTGCCCAGAGATGTTGTGGAAACTCCATCTTTGGTGATATTCAAAGCTCAACTGGATATAGCCCTGAGCTACATGCTTTAGTTAACCCAACTTCAGCAAGAATATTGGTCTAGATGACCTCTGGACATCCCTACATACCTTACCTGTTCTGTGATTCTGTGTGAGATTAAAGGGCCTATTTTTTTCATTTTAATGTGAATTGAAATACCCTAGCCAATTCAGAGAAAACACTGTACTTAGAAGAACTAGAAATATCTACATAACGTCAATGAAACTTCACCTACAAGAGGACTCACGATTTTTTTCCAATTTTAAAAACTGCTGTCTGATCAATATAGAGATATGAACCTCACTAAATAAACCTTGTAAAAGATTTGTCATGATATTACTGCACAGTGTCCTCACGAAGACCTTAGCCTTCTCAGAAGAGAAAGCTACAGCTGTTGAATCAGTAATTCTAAAAGAAACTTATTCATTGACTTCAGTCCAGTGAGCAAGAATGAAACAACACATCTAACAAATCAGTGTTTGGCTGTCATTCTAACAAGACAAAGGCAGTGAGCTGACAACTTCAGAAACAGCAGAGTAAACCTTTGAGAACCTCCTGGCTTAAAACCAAACATAACCAATCAAATAGCTGTGCAAATATACTCACAAGTCCCATTTTACTTGACAGTTCCCAGCAATCAAGAAATGTGGCAAAATGAACCATCAGAACTAAGATTTGCTCACTGATATCAAACTAGCTTTTGAGAATGACTGTCAACTATCTTATGTCATAAGGTTGGAAAGGAAGATGAGACAATGACAAACCCTTTTGTGTTTAGACAATAATCAATAATTGCTAAAACTGAAAGCATAAATCTGTAGAATGTTTTTGTTTGTGTTTTTTTCCCCTTGTTTTGTTTGTTTGTTCCTCCATCCCAAAAAAAAACAGTAAATAAATAAATAAATAAATAATCAGCATCAGCCTCCCTCAACACAAGAAACAGTTCTCTGTTTTTACATTTTGAACCATGATGATTCATTCCCCTTTAAAATTATAACTGTCCTCTCACTTCCAAATTTTAGAAACAGGTACCAACATTTTATTTTACTTTTTTCTCTCTTTCTGCAAAGGGAAATTTCATCTCGTAATTGGAACAAGAGGACTGGCTACAGAAAAAGATGCAAGTGCCCGACAGCAAGGTTCCAAATAAGGTTCCAAATCTTCCTACCAGTAGGTGGAGCAAAAATGTCATTAATGTAGAGGCAAACTCTGAGCTATATCTGCAGTCACCCACAGAGTGTGTTACTTTTCCATTCTGTTTTCTAATTGCTCAGTCCAAGGAAGACAGCCTAATGCCTCCCGTTTTTATCCAGCCCTAAGAGTAAAGGGGGAATTCTGTCTGATATGGCTTTCAGAGGCACAACAAAGGAAAAAATAAATGCTCTGCCAGTTTCTGCTCTCCTACTTGCTTGTCTTCTCTGAGTATGTTGGGAGAAGGACTGGGAACGTGGCTCATCACAGCACGTCTTTGCATGTATATTCATGGACTTCAGTTTAGCTTGCGGTTACTTTCCTTGTAGTCCTGAACTTGGTCCAATTGATTATCTCTTCATCCTTTAGATTTTTCATGCATGCTGTTTCATTTCCCAGAACAATGTTGTTTCATGCCACACCAAAGATAATACACACTCGCTGAAAATAAACTTATTTTTCTATGCTGGTTTTACTTATTCAGGGATGTGCTTATGCTCATGACAAAAACATGCTACAGAATTGTATATCTTTCAAATACACAGCCTCAAACCTGAAGAACCTCAACTGTTTTTACTCCAACTGTACTCAAGAGTACCTTAGACAGACTACCTTATACATTAAAAGATCTTGAAAGCATCTTTCAACTTTGTTATGCTTCTGTAAGCTATGGATTAATGGGAATCAGCATGGGACTTGCTACACAGAGAGGAATACCTACAGGAATTAACATTTAAACCAAAAACTTCACAATGAAAAGCTTTGTCATCTCCTGACAAAATCATGCCTGCTGTTTCTATGATTCACAACAAAACACGGCTTTATATTAAATCACAGCTGAGCACCAGGATGCAGATATTCAAGATGGCCTTTCAAAATGACATTGCAGCTTATCATCAGAGAAAAAAATGTAGTTAGAATTTTATTATTGGTCATTAGGAAATTCCAGCAGCGCCCGGGTATCTCCAAATACAACATGACCAACTTTGACTCTCTTACATTGGGATCTTCAGCAAATAACTTTATTGTAGTAATTTGTGTCAATTTGGGGGTCAGTTTGAAAGATGTTAATTGGGGCAAATTCACTGAACTTATTAGTGCTTTAGTTACTTCATCAGCTACTGTTAATTTCATCATCTAACTTGAAATACATTAATTCATTTTTGTTCCATTTGGCTGTGTCTATTCACAAAAACAGACCTCTTCACAAGGCAGTATTTAGAGACTTTCTAACTGAAAGAAATAACACTGAGAGGAATTCTTTTAGAATTCTAGTTACATGGTGAAAGTTAATTTTTAGTGTTTCTAAAATACAGGGCACCTATATACCTGTATAGACTAAAAATCTCAGCTCTGTTGAATTACTATCCCAGAAAAACTCCGGTAATTTAGCACAACTTAGACAACTTTCTGATTTTCATTTTATTATTATTTTCACTTGGAATCAGTACAGAAGCTAGTTAAAATTTACTTAATACAAACCAGTTTAAGAATGTTTAATAAATTATGTTAATACTATATGGAAAAAAAAAATTGGTCAGCATCAGCAGATTCACCTAGGCAGAGTATACAAGGTATCCGTTCTGCACCACTTGCTTAAGCCCTTACTATGTGCTAATGAGATGGATGAAATTTAACTGTGCTTTGAGATAAAGGTTGACAATTGCACTTCAAGAGTTTACAATTTAGTACATGAAGAAAACAGTCAGATCAAGATTTCTTGTTTCCCTCCCCTCCTTCCCCCCTCTCCCCCCTTCAGTCTTGGTTTTTTGAAATGATGCACAGGAAAAAAATCCCAAATTAGTGTTTTACTGTTACAAGAAAAGATCATTAAGAACTTTACAAGCTCTTTCTGTCAAGCCACATGTTTAAGATTCCATACTTACATGTACAAATTTCAAAACTTGGTTCTGTAAAGCTTTGTGAACATTTCCTCAGCTATAAAAAGAAGATAGTAAAGGACCCCCAAGCACGCTGAATTGAAATAAATTGTTAATGTAAGCATTTTGAATGAGGCTTCTATAATTTTAATAGCAAGTTCATTCCTTATTCTGCCCCCCCATGTCTTGGAAATATATATCTTGCTAGTCTTTGCTCCCACTATCCCCCTATCCGAAAACAGCTCCTGACCTATATTTTCACTCAACTATATTTGACAAAGCAGTGACATTTCACTTTCTCAGTTTGTAAGCAAGTAGAAAAACTTAAGGGGGTTGTCTATATACATCCCATATTTAATGTAAAATAGATTAACAAAGGAAAAAGGAAAATATGAAATACTGATAAATTGTCAGAATAGAAATACAAAAGACATTCTTTGAAATGGCTCTCTCAACATTTCTTTGGAACCTGACTCACAGTAAGTATCTGGAAGTACGTTGTACTAAAAAGGATTCTTTTTATAAGAATTCATCTTATATTGTCCATAATTTTCAAAAGTGAAAATGGCCAAAAGTTCTCTTCAAATTCAGCCTTAAAAAAAAAAAAAAAAAAAAAGTCAACTTACTGAATACAATCCTAACAAAAGAGCATAACAAAAGAGGTAGTTAATATATTTTACTATAGCTAACACAGTATATTCCATTAATTTTAAAATGTAAAGGGACTTTATAACAAAGTTAGAGAATTCAGCACCTCAGGATAACTTCTTTGGAAAAATTCTTAATCTCATTTGTCCCTTTCATATTTGCTAAAAAATACCAGAATAATACAAATAAACCTTGAGAGCTCAACATCTGGCAGCAGAGGTTGCTGTCCAGCAGCAGTGGAAGGGAGATATCAGCAGGGGATGCTTTTGCTCATCCCTCCCTGCCTCCCTCCCTGCCTCCCTCCCTGCCTCCCTCCCTGCCTCCCTTCCTTCATTCCTTCCTTCCTTCCTCCCGCCCATTGCTGCATGCTCAGAGAAGTTCATCTGATGAAATCCAAGATGAGGCAAAGACAGCAGATGAGTATAGCAATATCACCGCTGAGCACTGGAAGCTCTCCACCATGTACCTATTCATACATTTCATACATCTCTGGGTAGCAGTGGGATGGCTGGAGTTTGCCTCATACTCCAGGACACTCTCAGACAGGAGGTTGCCTAGTTCTTGGACTGCAGATGTGAATGAAGGGGACTTCTGTGATATGGAAAGCTCATATTGGTATTGGGTGTGTGGTATCACATATTCCCCTTCTCTTTTGTTTATAGCCCCCTCTGTCAATATCCTACCAAAGCCACAGAATTCTGTTTGCAGTCTACTCCTAGCCCTGTCCTGTCCAATCATTCACAGCACTGTGGTAAGAAGCTGAGGCAGTGGAAGGGAAGGATTATTCCCAGTTTTTTAACTTGCTATATATCCTGGTTTCAGCTAGTATAGTGTTAGTGTTCTTCCTTACAGCTGGTATGGTGCTGTGTTTTGGATTTAGGATGAGAATAATGCTAAAACCAATGTTTTAGTTGTTGCTGAGCAGTGCTTAAACTAAGTTAAGGACTTTTCAACTTCTCTTACAGTCCTGTCAGCAAGGAAGCTGTGGATGCACCAAAAGCTGGGATGGAACAGAACCAGAACAGCTGACCCAAACTGGCCAAAGGGATATCCCATACCATACGGTGTCATGTTGAAGAGTACAACTGGGGGAATTGGCTAGGGAGAGACCTCTCTAGCAGATCCCCCACTGCTTGGGGTCTGGCTGGGCATCGATCAACAGGTGGTGAGCAATTGCATTGTGCATAAATTGCTTTGTATATTATTGTTATTATTCCCTTTTTTGTCTTATTAAACTGTCTTTATGTCAACCCATGTGTTTTTACCTTTTTTTTCCTGATTCTCTTCCCCACCCAACTCTGGGGGGCCAGGGGGAGGGAAGGAAGAGGGGGGGAAGGGGGCAAACATCTGTGTGGTTCTTAGCTGCCTACTGGGCTAAACCACATTATATTTTTTAAAATAAACAATCAAACATCAAACAAATAAACAAACCAAAAATTCTTCCTTGAATACCCCTAAACAGGAAAGCATGATGCTGGGAATGTTCCAGTCACTGTTTTCCACTTCCTTAGACTTCAAACTTTTAACCTTTTCTACAACAGAAATGCTTTCATTTAACTAGCATAGGACATTAATAATGTTCAGCCAATACTGTCTGAATAAATAAGGAAGCAGAAACACTGAAGTCACCATTACCAAGGACAGCACTCTCTCATGCGTGATGGGATTTATTACTGAAAAATTACTTCAGTATATTCTATGTAATTCCTTCCCATCAGGAATTTATTTAAAAAAAAATGCTTACTTTCTGAATTACAGTCACTTCTGACATCCAGTGGAACTTCTGCTTTCCTTTCTTTTAATGAAATTTGAATCACACAAGTGTCAGTAAAAATTAAGCTATGAGAGCCTTAAACAAATGCAATTACAGTCAACATACAGAGGATGAACTCCTGACAGCAATATGCATTAGAGTTAACCTCCAAAAGCAAACACTTTTCTGTAGTGCATACTCATATGTAGCTTAGTTTCAAACCCCTTAAAAATATCTGGCTATCTAGTGGGTGGCATCCCTGCCCATGGCAGGGGAACTGAAACTAGATGATCTTTAAGGTCCTTTCCAATCTGAGCCATTCTATGTTTCTATGATAAGTTTATAGTTCCTTTACATGTTAATGCCTTGTTTTGCAAACAGGAGTTTGAAGAGAACCAAGAATAATTGTTAGGTATTTTTACAGAAGGAAAAAAAAAAAAAAAAAAACACTTTCTCCTGCACATAGGCCTTTAACGTTCTTCTTATAATGGCACAGTGGTTTTCTAATGGTTCATGAAACTCTTTAGGTGTAAGTGATTAACATTTGTGACATGTAGCCTCCAGACAGTTACTGCAACAAAATGTTTAACTTTGTGTTAACAATTTTTATTTTAAACCAATAAACCCCTAAAATATCTATGTTTGCAATTTTTCAGAACTTTCAGCAGTCAGTATTGAATGGGACCTCCTTCCACCTCTTTCAATGAGAACATAGCAATGCTGATCAGCTGGTCTATGGAAATTAACAATGCACTTAAAACCTTTCAAACTAATGCTCTTTTCTCTTCATTTAGAATTGAAACACTATTCAAGTTACCACTAGTCAGCTGGAAATTATTAAATCACTATGCTATAATAACATGATTGCATGCTCTTCTGTAAACTGGAAATTTTGATGGCATTCACAGCAGGCAGAGCATGTGTCCTTAGATATCTGCTACAGAGAAAGGAAAATAAATAAAATCCATCTCCTGTACCTATTTAAGAAATTTGTTCTCAGTGTATCAACCGCAATCACCTTTGGAAATGTCAGTTAAAATGGTCATGCTTACAGGATCATAAAGCCTAATCTTATTTAGGATTAAAGTGAACACTAAAAATCTAGAATTTTAAAATATCTTTTATATGACTTAATTATTCTCATCTCTTAACTCTGAAACCAAAGGACATTTAGTTCTAAGTATTGGGTCAAACATATACACTTAATATACGCTATCCACTGATGTAACTGTGAGGAAGAGACACACTATTGGGAAAAAAAAATATATATATATATATATATATATATATCCAAGTCATTTATTTAAAATACACATGGAGGATTTTACCATATTTTTCCTTACAGTTCTGGGTAGGCCAGCTGGCAACAGGCTGAAAGCTGGTAGGTAGTGCTGGTACTGAACACCCGAACCCAGGCAAAACAAATGAATACTGAGTCCTTAAATCTTTTCTTTTCTTTTCTTTTCTTTTCTTTTCTTTTCTTTTCTTTTCTTTTCTTTTCTTTTCTTTTCTTTTCTTTTCTTTTCTTTTCTTTTCTTTTCTTTTCTTTTCTTTTCTTTTCTTTTCTTTTCTTTTCTTTTCTTTTCTTTTCTTTTCTTTTCTTTTCTTTTTCCCTGCGTATGCATTCATATACTCAAGAACTGTGTGTAATCCAATTTCAGAAGGAAAACTAATCTTTTCAAGGTTTATGCTTGGGTATTTGTCACCATCACACAATGAAGTGGAATGGACTGGAATATTATAGTGTTTCATTCGAATACTATTCATACATGAAGGACTTTTTTCCTATCTCTTACTCAGGAAGGTTGAAGGGAAACCCTCCCTAGGAAACCTGCTACTCTGTTACTCACTGCTTAACATTTCTTTCATTTCTTTAAGCAAATTATAGAAGTGCAAACTGTCTTAATAATGAAAGAATATATACCCAAAAGTTATTTCTCCGTCATGCAGAGAAGAATGTCACTTCTGGATTAGATTTATTGCTTTTCAGAAAAACACACAGCAACAACAACAAAGACATGATGAGAAAGCAGCGTGACAGTTAGAAATTATTTGGACAGCAATGCCAAAGCTGGTTACTGAAGGCTTACCTGTGGAAAATTTTTATATTAGTTGCATGCAAATTTATACAGACACTGAAAGAAAATTGGTCTTACTGAAAATATGTGACAAGGTAAGAAATACAAGTCAGAAAAAGTCCTTGCGAAATCATGTGCAACAATATGGAACAACACCCGCCTCCATCCTTGACAGTTAATTTAGATTAATAGTGTTCCCTTCCTCTACAGGAAGTTGAGCTGGTAATTCAAACAGGAGCATAGATTTAATGTTAAGCTATTAGAGACTCCATTAAGACAGGTCAGTTCATATTGTCCTATTTTAACCAGTTATGAACTAACTGGTTAAGAAAGGCAAGAATGTCTAGAGCATATTATGCAGTTTGAAGAAATAAACAGGTTAGGAACACTTGATAGTTCCCAAGGGAGCCATCCTTACACTCAGCACGGAACTCCATGAAACAACTGCTCATCAAGCGGCAGGAAAATAGAGATATTCCTCAAGCACTGAGAGGCAACTTGGGAAGCCTTAGCAGAATCACTGTCATAGCTCCAGGCTGACAGACAATTTTTCCCTACAGTCCCCCAAAACAATGTGTATCATCTGGCTTCACCATTGTATTACCCTCCTAGGCTATAAGGAAGAAGGGCTGGTTTTAATATGCCTATAGGAAAGCTTGGAGCTTTCCAAACACTAGAGACTATTTATTTATTTATTTATTTATTTATTTATTTAGGCATGGACATGAGCAGATAGGAGACTTTATGAGAGAGAGAAATTAAGCCTGATGTGTGAAAGATTCCTGAGTGGCAGATAGCACTCAAGATACAGGTGCTTCAAAGACATTTGCCTTTTTCAGAGGCAAAACTTAGGAAGTGGTCCAATGTAACTCCACAACTACAGTCATCATTCTGTGAGCTCTGGGATTACCAAGGTCTGGTTTTTTACATACACATGCTCTAGTTTGACCATGACCTATCTTTCCCAGTACTACTTTACTTCTTCTAGTTGCATACCTGCAAATTTTAGTTTTAAACTTCTACTTCCCAATAAATTCAACATTTGGAAATGGCTATCCTTATATCTGACTCGGCAGAAGTGGTCTAAGAGCTTTGACACTCAGACACATGAGGAAACTTGTTTCTTTAGGGAACAAGCAGAGAGTTAAGGAGAGACATAAAGACACTCACTGTTGTATAGAAGACAATTTAACAGTTCATTATAGAAAAAGTGCTCTTGATAATAACCTACTCTACATATTTTAATATTTATGCTTGGTATTTGATACGATCAGAAAATTTGACACCTGAGGACCAGTGACTGACTCTGCCCTTTTCTGGATTATTTTTCTTCTGTTGAATCTTTCAGACTCCTGGAAGTGCCAGGGTGGTTCAGAAGATAATATACTAATTTAATCCAAGAAAGTCATACAACTGTGGCTGCGTTTGTTACCATTAAAGAAGCCGAAAACTATAGAAGCAGATACAACTTATTGCTACAGTGAAAATTGTAACACCCACCTGTTTGTTAGGAGTGGTATCACCTTCCTGGCAAATGATCAGGAAGGACAGATGCAAACTTCACTGAGAATCTGTTCCTGCTGAGATTTAGCATTTTTTACATTAAAGAGAAAAGAGAATCATGAACACTGGGAATTAAGGCATTAGACACCAGCTGTACATCTAAAGGATTACTTACTTTTTATTCACAGTTAAGGGTCTTATGGGGAAAAAAAGTATGAACACAATAGAAATGCTCAGTTTCTTCTTCATATAAGCTAAATTAACATGAACAAAATCTCTGTAAATATAAAGAGCTGGAAACATCAGGTAATAAGAATGAAAAGTCTAGTATCCAACCTGTAATAAGAAGATTAATTCAATATCACTTCCCCATTTCTTACTCTCTGTCACAGGAGAGAATGAATGTTGAGCCATTTTCTGCCATCATTAGAATATTTGTCAAAAAAATGATATCTAACACTTTTAAATAACTCACTTATTGCAAAAGTCCTGAGCTATTCTACTTTGACCTCCTCATGTTGAGTACTTAGTTGGCTAGCTATTCCGTTCCTTCTTTTGAATCACAGAATCATAGAATGGTTTGGGTTGGATGGGACTTTAAAGATCATCCAACCCTCCTGCCATGGGCATGCCTCCCACTAGATCAGGTTGCCCAAGGCCCCATCCAACCTGGTCTTGAACACCTCCAGAGATGGGGCAACCACAACTTCTCTGGGCAATCAGTCCCTCACCACCCTCTGAGTAAAGAATTTCCCCCTAATATCTAATCTAAATCTACCCTCTTTTGGTTTGAAACCATTTCCCTTTGTCCTGTCACTACCTGCCCATGTAAAAAGTCACTCTCCATCTTTTTTTATAAGCCCTCTTTAAGTACTGAAAGACTGTAATAAGGTCTCCCCAGAGCCTCCTCTTCTCCAGGCTTAACATCCCCAGTTCTCTCAGCCTTTCCTCATAGGAGAGTTGCCCTCTAATCATTTGCATGGCCCTCCTCTGGATCCACTCTAACAGGTCCACAACCTTCTGGTGCTGGGGGCCCCAGACCTGGATGCAGTACTCCAGGTTGGGCTTCATGAGAGCAGAGTAGAGGGGGACAATCACCTCCCTTGACCTGCTGGACATGCCTCTGATGATGCAGCCCAGAATACAGTTGGCCTTCTGCACTGCAAGCACACACTGCTGGCCTATGTCAAGATTTTCACTCACCAGAACTCCCAAGTCCTTCTCTTCAGGGCTGCTCTCAACAGGTTCTTTTCCCAGTCTGTACTCATGTCTGGGATTGCCCCGAACCAATGCAACCTTGCACCTGGACTTGTTGAACCTCATTATTTTCATGTGGATTCATTTCTCATGCTTGTCCAGGTCCCTCTGGATGGCATTCTTTCCTTCTGTTGTATCAACTGCACCACTCAGCTTGGTGTTGTCTACAAACTTGCCAAGGGTGCACTTGATCCCACTACCTACATCATTGACAAAGATATCAAAGAGCACAAATCCCAAGACAGACTCCTGGGGGACAGCATTTGTCACCAGCCTCCACCTGGACATGGAGACATTGACCACAACTCTCTGGTTGTGGCGATCCAGCCAATTCCTTATCCACCGAATAGTCCATCCTTCAAATCCACATCTCTCCAATTTGGAGATCAAGACATCAGGTGGGACCATGCCAAAAGCCATACAGAAGTCCAGGCAGATGACATCAGTCAGTCTTCCCTTGTTGGCTGATGCAGCCACTTCATCATAGAAGGCCACCGGATTAGCCAGACATGCTTTGCCCTTGGTGAAGCTGTGATGGTTTTCTTGAATCACCTCTTCGTCTTGCATGTGCTTTGACACTGATTCCAGGAGGATCTGTTCAATGACCTTACCAGGCTCAACAGTCTGCAGTTCCCTGGGTCTTCCTTTCAACCCTTTTTTTTAAAATGAGAGTGATACTTCCCTTTTTCCTGATACTGGGGACTTCACCTGACTGCCATGACTTTTCAGATATGATGGAGAGAGGTTTGGCAACTACATCAGCTAGTTCCCTCAGGACCACAGAATATATATCATCAGGACTCATAGACTTTTACCTGTTCAGTTTGATCAGGTGGTCTTGAACCTGACCTTTGCTTAAAGCAGGAAAGACTCTGCTCACCTAGCCCCTGCCTAGAGGTTCAGGGACTTAAGAGACATGGGAAGCTTAACTGCCAGTGAAGACTGAAGCAAAGAAGTTGTTGAGTACCTCAGTCTTCTCCATGTCTGTTGTTACCAGTTCTCCCTTCTTATGATAAATAGGGAGTGCGCTGTTCTTGTCTTTTCTTTTCTGACCAATGCACATATAGAATCCCTTCTTGTTGTTCTTTGTTCAAGTTCAGTTCCATCTGTGTTTTGTGCTTTCCTGATCTCACCCTTACACATCCAGACAGCATCCTGTCCTGGTTTTGGCTGGGATAAAGTTAATTGTCTTCCTAGTAGCTGGTATGGTGACATTTCGGATTTAAGATGAGAATAATGTTGATAACATACCAATGTTTTAGTTGTTGCAGAGCAGTGCTTACACAGAACGAAGGATTCTTCAGCTTCTCTTACAGACCAGTCAGCAAGGAAGCTGGGGATGCACAAGAAGCTGGGAAGTGACAGAACCAGGACAGCTGACCCAAACTGGCCAAATGGATATTCCATACCACATGGTGTCATGCTGATCAATAAAACGGGGGGAAGTTGGCCAGAGCAGGTGCTGCTGCTCAGGGTCTTCCTGGGCATTGGTTAACAGGTGATGAGTAATTGCACTGTGCATCACTTGTTTTGTATATTCCTTTATCAGCATAATAATTATTATTTTCCCTTCATTTTCTGTCCTATTGAACTGTCTTTATCTCAACCCATGAGTTTTACCTTTTTGTTTTCTGATTCTCTCCCCCAACCCACTGGAGGGAGGAGGGGGACTGAGCGAGCAGCTGTGTGGTGCTTAGCTGCCTGCCGGGTTAAACCACAACATATCCCGCTATTCTTCCCAGGCTACATGTCCCTGCTTCCACCCACTTCCTGTGCATTTCCTTCTTACACGTCAGTTTGACCAGCAGGTCAGCCATGCCAGTTTCTTGCTTTCCCTGCTTAATTTCTTACACATGGGGATAGAGAGTTCTTGCAATCTACAAAGTGTCCTTAAGGAGTTGCCAGCTTTAATCAGTTCCTCTGTTCCTAAGGACAGTGTCCTAGGGGATCTCATCTGCTATTATTAAATAGCTGTAATTTTGCTCTTTGAATGTTCAGGGTCTGGACTTTGCTCTTTCCCAGGCTTATATTCCTTGAGATCATGAACTCAAGCTGTTCATGGTTGCTGCAGACCGGACTGCCTCTGATCTTAACCTCTTTAATGAGTTCATCTGCATTGGTGAGCACTACATCCAGTAATATTTCTCTTGTGGTTGGTTTGTCTAATACTTGGACCAGGAAGTTATCCTCGGTACAATACAGGAGTCTTCTGGATGGCTTACAGCCTGCTGTATAGGTTTCCCAGCAGACATCCACATGGTTGAAATCCCCCATCAAGAAGAAAGCCTGAGAGTGCAATGCTTCTTGCAGCTGAAGCAGGAAAACCTCATCAACAGGTTCCCCTTGACCAGGCAGCCTGTAGGAGACCTGAATCACAAGGTGCTTTTTATTGGTCCAGTCCTTA
Organism: Anser brachyrhynchus; assembly: GCF_964034855.1. NCBI lineage: Eukaryota > Metazoa > Chordata > Aves > Anseriformes > Anatidae > Anser > Anser brachyrhynchus. The sequence goes on along the minus strand of NC_137695.1, from coordinate 84,100,663 downwards.
ATTTTTACTCACAAGCTCTCAACCTGACCATGGCTGTAGCTCAGAGGCAGCTCTTCATAATCTATCCATTTCTTAATACAGTGGCCAACTCCCCTGATGCTCCTTCCCTGTCTTTCTCTTCTAAAAAGCTTCTAGCCCTGACTCCAGCGTTCCAGTTGTGTGATTTTTCCCACCATGTTTCTGTGATATCAGTTAGGTCATAGTTTTCTAATTGTACCACGGTTTCCAACTCCTCTTGCTTGTTTCCTATGATGCATGCATTGGTGGAGAGGCACTTCAGCTGGTCTATCTGCTGCATCACCTTTTTAGAGGAGCTCTCCCTAATTCCTCTGGGACAATTCACAGGTATTTCCCTGATGCTTCCTTAACTGTCTGTGTTCCCTGGCTCTTCTCTGTCGCTCAGAAGTACATCCTCTTCCCCACTGAATCTAGTTTAAAAATCTGCTAATAAGTCCAGCCAGCTTGCTGCCCAGAATACTTTTGTCCCACCTGGTCAGATGTGCCTCATCTGGTGTCAGCATACTTAGCCTCCTGAGAGTGCATCCAAGATCATAGGACCCAAAACCCTGAGCATGGCACCAGCCATTCAGCCAATCATTCACCTTCTTCTTGGGTCACAGTCTCTAGCTGGGAGGATAGAGGAGAACACAACCTGCACACCCAATACCATCAAGATCTTTCTAAGGGACATAGAGTCCCTTTCAGTATTTTAGAGCCTCTTAGTTGCAGCCTAACTCAACCCTACAAGAAAGAGTAAGAATGTGTGGTAGTCTTCTGGCTTTAGCATGCTTAGGGGCTTCTTCATGATATTGCAAACGCAGACCTCTGGCAAGCAGCAAACCTCTTTAGAGGGGATGTCTGGATGGCAAATGGGTGCTTCAGTACCTTTCAGTGAAGAATCTCCAATTACTAACACCCTTCATTCTTTGTTTGATGGCATTGGTTGGTTGGACCAACTTTGTATGGTTGTCCTTTCCTGCATCTTGACCATTACTCACACACACCACTTTTTCCAGTCCCAGAGCATTGTATCTGTTGTGCAGGGACACCTATGGGGAAAGGGGGATACTCTCTCCTTCTGCTCTGCAAGCAGAGATTAGTCCAGTCTCTCTTGTCTTGTGAGACAGTAAAGTCTGTAATCTCAGGGTTGAAAGCTAGCTTACCTTCTCCTTGCAAGGACTTAAGACAGGGCTGTTGCTCAGCCTGTGTTAGCGCACAATACCATGCATCAATCTCTCACTCAGATTCCTGGATGTTACACTGCCTTTGTGAGCTCCTCTTCCAACATGGCAAGTTGCTTGAAAATTTTGTCCAGCTGGGCACACTTGCACCCATGACACCCACCTTTGTCATCAGGCCCTAAGGGTAATTACAGATTCTGGAGTTCCCTGCAACTGATGGAAAAACAAGAATAATTAACCAACAATAATTTAAGACATTAAAACTATGAGAGGAAAAGTGCACTAGTCCAAGAAAACATGGATATATTCTAAGATTTCTTACTCTAGATTCATTAATTGCTTAGAACGTATCAGAGTTATTATTAGTGCAACTTGGCTTTCTTTGTCACCCCCATCTATTACAGTATTCTGATTCCCACTCTACTTATGCATATTTAGAGATGTCAGTGCTCATTTCATTCCTGTGTTTATTTTTTTATTGTTTATTGTTTATATACCCTCACAATTTTTCATGAAGTCCAGTTTAAAATGTTCCTTTCTTTATTGATATTTCTGAAAATGAATTATCAAACAATGCAAAATTAATTAAATATTATCACTGTGACAGAAAATTTTTGATGCCCAAACTGGGATTAGTATACTATTTAACATTGACATTGGAACTATTATAAAGAAGATATTTCCTTTCTCGTATTGCTGCCAAAGAGATTTAATGAGCTGAGGAACACAGCAACATACTTCAAAAATCTTTACATAAGGAACTATACAAAAGGAGAGGGGGAATCCAGATCTACATAGCAGCCATTTCTTTAAAAGCAAAACAAAGTAAAGCAAAATGAAACAGGAAAAAAAAAAACCACAAACAAAACACACACACACACACACAAAACAAACAAACAAACCAAAAATATAGGACATCTCTCTGCAGTCTTCCAATATGATCCCTAAAGACCTTCGAACTTGTCAGAGGGTTCTGCCTCAGTTTGTTTCTTCTTGATCTGAGTCAAAAGTAACTATTGTGTAACATATATTGATCAAATCACTGCACAGAAGTAACAACACATGAACTAATTCAACATGAAATTATATATTCATTGTATTTGAAGTAACAGAGAAAATAAGTTACATGCATGTTGACTTTTTTCTCCTCTTCCTGAAAATATAGTGGTTTTTTTGTTGTTGTTTTTTTTTGTTTGTTTGTTTTAAAGAACTTTATTTTTCTGAAAAAATGTAAACAAATCAAATACTCATGTAGAGGCCACAAATGTCTGTAAGAGTTTCAAAACCCATACTGTTTAGGAAGTATGCCCAGATTGGCAACTTGAGCACTGTAAATCAAATCTACCTTTGGTATATGTTTCATTACCTACTTCCTTTTCCTTTTCTGTCCCTATACTGCTATAAGCAAATGGGTTTTACTTTCTCATCCACTGTATGAAAAAAAGGTGGTTATTTAACGCCAGACTCATTAACAACAAAAAGCTATGAGGCCAGTTTCAAGTAGCTGAAGTAACAAGCCCTTTTACCTCAGAAAACATCCTCAGACATTCACCCAAAACAATTTAGTCCTGGAGTATCACTGTGCATTTACTTTTATCTTAATGAAAATTCATCAGGTTTGGATTAAGATTTCAATAACACTTGTAAACATAGTATCAATGATTCAAGTAAATCTAAGTGATGTTTAACTGCAAGGCTTCTTGTCATGTTTCTGATTTGGTTAAAGAAAGAATAGCAGTAAAGCAGACTATTCAACTAAATTAACCTCTGGTGCCTTACAAACAAGAGAATCTCTAACACGATTATATATTGATTAACTTATTTTTATGTACAGACGTACACTTATAATCAGTTACAAGCAATGCTTCTTAATGGATACTGCTCTAGATATTTTACAGAAAATTCCTCTCTTTATAAAAGCTGCTATAAATGAAAAATCAAACATAAGTAAGGGATCATCTTTGACAAATGTGAACCTCAGTTGCAGTAATGAAGAGTAACAAGATGATTATGAGAGAGTACACAGAAGGCTATGAATATATTTCCTGTATAGGTTCTACCTGAGGTCAACCTGAGATTCAGCCTCTCCCAGAGAGCCTAGAGAGCTTAGCTGCTGCTAAGGCTGACCTCTCTTTATAACGTCATGAACAGTCCTGTTCACACAAACTGTATGTTTGTGGTTAACAGGAAATTGAACCTTATTACCAAGCATTCACACCTACTTTTAATTCCAGCTGCTCTGTGTTTATACACACACACACGCACACATATATTTGACAGCAGGATTCATAAATTACAATTGTGCTATTAAGTTCTGTGCTTTACTGCCAGAAGAAGCCTTGATCGGCTGAAGTGAACTGTGTTCATTCAGTACGGGTTGAATACACTCCTCACATTTTTTACTGAATGCCTCTTAAAGGCCACTCCCAATTAATAGAAAATGTAGATTTCCGCTCTGATATTCTAAGTCTTTAAACATGATGCAAGATATACAGGATTCCCATTTTGCAGTGATTCTCATACTTACCCAACCTATCTGTTGGGAAAAACAACACTCGCCCCCGCCCCCCCCCCCCCCCAAAAAAAAAAAAAAAAAGGAATTTGCAAAAGTAGGATTGTTCACTGTGTTTCAGTCCAATAGAAAATCATTAATGTATTTTCAGAAACAGGTATTTTTCCAGCTGATTTCTGCTTTAGAAGTTTCTTATATTATGTCATTTTTCATGTGTTTAGGAAGAAAATAATGTTAATAAATTAGTGTTTATATGTTGAGGTAGCTGGTTTTTTTTGTTTGTTTGTTTTTAATCTATGTAAAATTTAGCTTTAAAACATTACATCAGGTTTTGTTCCTTGCCTTTAGTATTGCAAATAAGAAAAATGAGACAAAATAAGGAGTTTGTCACTTGCACAAGGGGATAGAAATAAAGGACAGTAGTTTCCCAAATATTTAAAAATCCTTAGATTTATCCTGTCTAGTGGAAGGTGTCCCTGCCCATTGCACGGACATTGGAATGAGATGATATTTAAGGTCCCTTCTAACCCAAATCATTCTATGATTCTAATCAATATAAAATTATATTTTATTATTTTATTATAAATTTTATAAGTTTATAATTATTATTTTAAAAATAAATAAGGATGACAGAACTTCTAATTCATTTGAAAAGCACTATCTTCAGCTGTGAGATTCTCTGTTACCAGAAATACACTCATCAAGGCTATCAAATGCATGGGATAATCAGGGAACAGCTCAACAAACTCTTTTGTGGATAAAAGGATGCTACATTTTGAACTAGATATACCAGCAAAGTAACATCAGTTATTTTCCTTTTACTGTGCCAAGGAGAAATCCAAATTTGTAACTCTATGCATAACAGTTTTCAATAAACTGTAAAAAAAAAAAAAAGTCCTTTAATGATTTTAGAGGTCTTGATTTCAGTCCCCATTTTGACTGATTTGAACCTTTATCTCCAATCCAACTTCCCAGTCCACAGACGCATAGTAAATTTATGCAGCTTTAATTTGACCTAGGTGAAACTATATTATAACTTCTATGACTAATCCCACCCAAAAAACAACCTCTGTGTCATTAAAAGTATTACTATTGAAAGTTAAAAAAAAAAAAAAAAAAGATAACTGCATTAGACAAAAGAATCCAAGAATTTTGAACTGAAGAATGCAAGCTCCAACCTAAACATTGGATATTGACATATCTGTGTTCTGTTTTCTTCTCTAAATTAAGTATGTGAAAATCTGAATCAAGATCTTGCATTGCAAGTTAGCCATCTGTTCATAAGCGTAGATCTAATTCTAAATGTTTTCTGGGGATTCGTTGGATTCAGGATCTACTAAACAATACAGGCTTCGCAGAAAATATAATATGGCAAGTGTCTAAGCATCTGTTATTACTCTTATTGAGATTAAGGCATTATGCAGTATAGAAAATATTTATATAGATCATTACAATATAAGGACTTGAATTATATAGTTACACATGTATATGAAGACAAAATATTCATGATGATTAACTATCAGTAATCACCTAGATGACTGGGCAAAAGCTAGACTTCTGCTATTAGTTCAGTTCAACTATTGTGCCATGCAGAGTTCCAGTTCAATAGGACCAAGATAACATCGTTATATCCATGCAGCAAAGGCAATTAACAATTCTGAGAGGTGATTGAGTATCCTACGAGAACTGTCTGCTTTCTAAACTTTTGAATTTCATCTCAGATTCCTCACAGATAGAAAGCAGCATTTTTAAACAGGGTTGTTATCTTTTTTTTCATCCTATGATTTCTTTGTTTGTACAATAACCTGCACGACTATTTACATAATAATTAGTTTTTGGTAATCTTTTCAATAATCTGACATCATCAAACATTAAGAACACAATATATTTATGATAAATTCTACAAAATATTGTGTGTCTCTTTACCAGGGTAATGATTCAGTTTATTCCATGAATGAGAAATTGAATGCTTTCACTCAAGTGTCAGGATATTTGTTAAAAATGATCAATAAGCAACATCTTCCATAAGTGTACCTAAACTAGCCTGGAAGGTTAATCGGACTATTACATACGATGATCTCTATCAGCTAATTTAGCATAAAAAGAGGGTGCCTGAGAGAATAAGTCCCACCAGACTTTTCCTGGATAAGTAAGTAAGTTAGTTACAACACAAATCACTTAAGATATTCTTTATATAAACCTGGTTGTTCAAGCAAATGCTTCACATGAAACTGTAGTGGGCTTATGTGGAAAAGTTTTGGTAGTGGGGAGGCTGCAGGGGTGGCCTCTGCAAGCAGATCCCAGCAGCGGCCCCATGTCAGATCAGAGCCAGCTCCAGTCAGCTCCAAAAGAGATGCGCTGCTGGCCAGAGCCAAGCCAGGGAGCAACGTTGTTTGAGCCTCTGTGACAGCATAGTTTAAAAAACAGAGAAAAAAAAAAAAAGGAAAAAGAAAAGAAAAAAAAAAAAACACCTGTGCAGAAGCAGATGTTGAGAGAGAGGAGTGAGAAAATATAAACAGCCCTGCAGACACCAAGATCAGCAAAGAAGGATAGGAGGAGGTGCTCCAGTTGCTGCAGCAAAATATAGAGTCATAGAAGTTCCACTGTGACCTGTGCAGAAGCCCCTTGTGGAGCAGGCTGTCCCCCTGCAGTCCATGGGTCCCACATGGAGCAGATCTCCACGCTGCAGCCCGTGGAGGAGCCCCCGGTGGAGCAGGTGGATGTGGCCTGGAGGAGCCTGCAGCCCATGGAGAGTCCCTGCAGGAACAAATTCTGGTCCAGAGCTGCCGCCTGTGGAGAGGAGCCCATGGTAGAACAAGAGGTCTGGTATGAACTTCTGTGCTGGAGGAGTTCATTCCTGAAGGACTGTACCCTGTGGTACAGACCCATATTGGAGCAGTTCTTGAAGAGCTGTCTATGGGAAGCCTGTGGGAAGTCCACACAGGATCAGGTCAGGAAGGACAGCATCCCATGGGAGAGACCCCACACTGGAGCAGGGGAAGAGAGTGACCGTGCTTCTTCAAGCAGAAACATTGAAGTGTTATAGACTGCTCACAACCCCTGTTCCCATTCCTCTGCACCACTCGGTGGGATGAGGTAGAAAAGGATGGATTGGGGTAGGTGTTTTTAGTTTGCTTTTAATTTCTCACTGCTCTAGTCTGTTACTGGTTGGCAATAAATTACATTAATCTCCCTATTCTGATGCTGTTTTGCCCATGAGGGTAAATGGTGAGTGATCTCCCTGTCCTTATCTCAACCCATCAGCCTTTTTTTCATCATATTTTCTCCCCCCTTTTCTTTTGAGGAAAGGGAGTGAGAGATCCACGTGGTGGAGTTTAGCTGTCCATCAGTGTAAAACCACCACAGAAAGATAATATATGGAAATAAGGAAGCAGTACTAGAACACTTACTCTGAACTTTGTAAAAAGCAGACTTAAGAAGACTTTCATCATGCTGATGTAATATTGATAAGAAACAAAGCAGGTGACTTTTCCTTATAGTTACTCAGATTTTTTCCTTAAGTGTCTCAATGCCTCAGTCTTCTCAAACAAAGCCTGACAGCGCACACTGTAAAGTCTTTCAGATGGAGACTCTCATCACACGTGTTGGAACAGAGATTTAACATTTTAGCTTTTGTATGACAGCATCTGTTGTCTATACTATTTGATGTGCTAAGCTTTGTTATTTCTCTTTAAGTTTTACAATATCCAAAGTTCCATTCCTCAATGAAGGAAAGATATTCTTACATGTTATTTCGTAACTCTATATTACCTAGCTTTACAGCCATACAGCATAGTCAGAAGCCAGACAGATATTCAAAGCAATTCCTCATTTATATCATGGAAAAGCTAGTCTCCAATAGAAACAAGCAACTAGGGACAGCAACAACTTCAATGAGATTTGTTGTCAGCTATCATTCACACAATTGTGCTTTGATGTCATTTTATCTTTTTGCTTCCTCCCACAACAGATCCTTTTAAATTGTACTGAGACCTACTTTTACTCGTGTATGCAATATATCCATTTTTATTCAAGAAAAGCCTTAAGCAGCAGGCTGTAATCGAGACTAGTAGTTAAAGAAGTGTTGGAGCTACACTGAGATTGAGATTCAATGAGTCTGAGATTGTCTCATGTCATAAGACATGAAAACTCCTTTTAAAGGAATGCTCTCAATGCATCAGCCAAAATCAGATATTTACTGTGGAACTGCCAGATGAATAAACATATTTAACAAGACGATGTTTTTGTTTGTTTGTTTGGTTTTGTTTGTTTGTTTGTTTGTTTTGTTTTTGAAAAGTGCTTCAAAGAAACCTGATAGAGGTGTGATTTAGATTTGTAACTTGTATAGAGGTCTCTGCTTTCATAATAAATCCAGACTTAAATTCTCCATCTTAAAGTGGTAAATATAGACCAGCAGTTCTCCCTCTGCCACCACCCCCCCAAAAAAAAAATAAAAACAGACCCTGACATACATCACCACATGCAATTTGAAATATGCCAAAGAGAACTCTCTAAAGCCAAAATACAAGCATTTCTTCTTTCCTTTGTTTTAGGATCGAAGAATGGGCTTTGGTTGGAAGAGACCTTAAAGACCACAAAGTTCTAACCCCCCTGCCATGGAAATGACACCTTCCATATTTTCCCTTATTTAATATTTTCCCACATTTCATATTTTCCCACAATTCAGGAAGTTTTACAAAATTTAGACAAGCTCAACAAGTGACAGAATCTACATAGCATTTCTCTTCTTCAAGAAAACAGGTTTAAAGTACTATAGAGAGTATGTAACATAAGTCTCTTACTGTGCAATTATCTGTAAATATGGCAAACCACTGAAATGAACTGGACTGCAAAGAACCTTCTTTTGCCCTGGAGTTTATCAGTGATCCTCTGATGCACAGATGAGAAGGTGATAAAATTACCAAACTTTAGTTTGGACAGTTTGGCAGAGAATTGGTAAATTATACCATACAAACATGACAGGAGCTACTTTGAACTACTGTGTTCAAAGTAAAGGCTCTGATACAATAACACAGTAGCACACAATCATGCAGTGGATGGAACATGAGAGAAGAGAAGGATAAATAGCGTTATGCTCAAGCTTATGAAACTGCTAACAAAAACACTTTCCAGTTTGACTTGAAGTGGATGCATTGAAGTTAATGTGTATCTGTATCCATTACCCAGTTAAAATACAGGAATACCATAGAGATAGAGATACAAGCAATACACTTAACCATATGCTAAAAACTCCATGGAACAATTATAATGCAGCAGTGGACTATCTTTACCACCTCAAGACCTTGTGAAAATGATCTTCAGTATTTCAACATAAATAGAACCAATGATTAAAAAAAAAAAAAAAAAAAAAAAAACAAATAGGAATCAAACCTTGCAAAATCAATCAATCAATAAATAAAAATGATCTCTTAATTCCTTGCATATAAGAAACTATAAAAAATGTAAGCATTAAAAAACATACTACAAATAAAAGCAGAGTTCAAGCAGAGGCAGTTGCCAGCTGTGTTTCTCTTGCACAAACATTTAGCAATGTATTAAAAGAAAGCAAATGTTAAAGGAAAAATTCAAGATCCTAATATTGTATTAAAAATGATACTAGTAAAAGATACTACTAAGAGGATGATAGTTCTTCATTCCAATATTCAGACAGAATAGCCTATATTGTCAGCTTAAAAGGTCAAGTTCCACAGATACTGAAATACTCCAGTAACATTTTTAAATGTCTAGAAGATCTTTATAGTGATATACAGGCTTGACAATACATCTGAGAATAAAATTTTATGAACTTGTGGCTGATCAGCTCTTACTTCAGTCCTTAGGAACTAACAGAAAAAGTACAAATGCACTTCCATGAAGGGATGGCAAACTTTTTAAAGTGTAAACTAGTTTGTTGCAGAAAGTAAGGGATAGTATCCTTCTCTACAATATTGTCAACTACACTACTTCGCAATGGGAGATGCTCTGCCTCCACTATTGTAACAGCAGCAACCTAGCTATATCTGCTGAATGAATCAGCTCTCAAGCAGAAAAGATACAGAAAACGTTTTGAATTTTAATTTCATTGGAAGGTTAACTGCTGCTGCTTCTATTTCAAGTTCAGCTTTGTATGATAGACAGATTGCTATTTCAATGTGTGAGCTCAAGTTTTCGTCATGTAAATACTTCAGCAAAATGCTAAACTGAAAGAAACAGTTTCCATTAACCAAACTACTCAAATAGAGACATACCCTTTTCCAAGTCAACAAGATAAAGTCTCTCATTGTTATTCCTGCTACATTTGTCTTCAGGTCTCCTCATGTGGCTATTGTAACTATGGCAGAATATGTTTACAAGACTGTCACCTGCTCCACTGAAACTACCTTCTTTTGTCAGCCAAGCACTGTACAGACTGTTGTGTTTTCCTTCTGCTGGTGTTACAGTTATGCTTGCTATGCTCTACTGTCAAATATATTTCAAGTATTTTTATGTGTATTTTATCCACATACTTAAATGGAACTACTTTTCCCAGGATGATTAACGGTGACTGTTTATATGCTTAGCACATAGCATATTAGTGTATCCCATGTTAGTAAGAAGAAAGGGAAAAAAATGCAATCCTCCTGTTTTGACAACAGATTCTGGAAGAGTGATGTTTCTTTTAGGATAGTGGAAAAAAATGTCTAAGTTGCTATAAGATTTTTCAGGATCATGACAAATATTAAAAAAAAAAAATTACTTTTTTGTTGTAAAAATTTTCTTTAAACTCTGGCTGTTGTGTTGTTTTGTTGTTGTTGTTTGTTTGTTTGTTTGTTTTTATTTAACATTCCCCTGTAATTCTAAACTACAGAATATGGACAGAGAAGCTTCCTGCTACCTTGTCACATCAGCATTACTTACTCTACTTTTCTTTCCGCCTTAACCTGTACCGTCTCACAACACAGCATATTCCACATGAGAGACAGACACACCTAAGAGATATTTTTCCCCTGGCAAGTGACATTATCATAAAGGAAATGACATTTGAAATATATATTTTTAGCATTGTCATGGTCCTGATTATACCAGCATTTTTATTTATTTTTTTTTAAATACATACATCAGAAATATGCTGAGGTCTGTTAATGTGCCACTCAAGATTTCAGGCAAGGAACTTAACATTTTAATGGAATAGGTATATGTAGCTATGTATGTGTGTATATTTGTCAGAGAGCACAATAAAGTGAACTACAATTGATCTAAGAACTGTGTGCTAGATTATTTACTTCGGTCTTATTTACAAGAGCTAGTTACTGTAGAAAAAATATTTTACAGGAGTTGGATCCATTGAAGCACTGGCTGTTCATCCAAATACAGAATCAAGGGAGACAAACATTTGCCCTTGATGCAGATTGCATTTCATATATTTCTCTGTTAGAAAGTATAGCCATCCAAGTCCAGAAACTGGAACAAGTATCACAGAAGTCACAAAGTTGAAGCAAACAGTAGGGTAAAGATTACAATGCAGGGACATTCAGAAACTAACACACACACACAAATCAGTAACAAGCTACAATTGTTAAACTCAATAAATAAATTTGCTAGCAAAATACTTTGAGACAAGTACAGAAAGGGTTTAAGAACAGTTTTTCTTATATATACCACTAAACAACTTGTATAGTGCTATTAGACTGAAATAGATTACTTATATAGCAGTTAGCATTTGAACATTGGAAAAGCACTACTCATGTTAAAAATTGCTACATTTTCTTAATCATGTTCCTAAGTTAGTGTACTTTAATAAAGGAGTATCCAAACATTTCCAGGGAAATAGGTGATGCCTAGAAATGATCGCGCAAAGTTAAGAATATATTTTTTCCTCAGGTTACAGAGAGTGAACAGATCCAAATTTACATAACTGCTGAACTGCCAGAAGTCCAGTAGAAGTCATTGAGATTAAACATCTGTACAGGGAGTAAAGCAAACATCTGGAAAATGACTACATGTATTATAATTTCATCCGTTTTCTGGAAACTAAAAGCCTGGCAATTACACTTAGTCTTCTATTGGAGGCAAAATGGACACTTTATATTTGCTTGGCAGTTTATGTACTACTACTACTGCTAATAATAATAATAATTATTATTATTTTTATTATATAGGTGAAATGGTTGGAAAAAAAGCAGAAAAACAGTACCCAGAAATCTTATCACAGTAATGGAACAACAAGTTCAGGAATAACAGCTCAGTGCCCACATTTTGACATGTTAATGCTCCTTGAGACCCAAGAATAGAGAATCAGACAGGGTATCAAGGTACTAGGAGAAAAAAAAAAAAACAAACTATTAAATTTTATTTAAATTATTAAATTTTATTTAAAATGGTCTTTATTTGAAATTCTATTCCATTTACCATTTAAAGACTAGATTCTACTATTCAGGGTTAAAGCTCTCATCCAGCACACAGGTATAAAGTCATCAACATCAAAAGTTGCATCTGGTATCCAAATCAACATTGGGAGAAGCAGAAGAAGATACAATTTGTATTACTCTTCCTACTCGGTGAGTTTTCAAAGCATCTGTCTGGTTCAGACTCCACCTTTTTCCCAAGTTACAGTTTGATTTTCTGTATAAAATATACCATACCTTTCATTGGACCAATTTGACAGGAAATTAAGATTAGCTATTGCTACAGGTTTCTATATAATTAAAAAAAAAAAAAAAAGTTTGTGAAGGGACATATTACATTTTCTCTGACGTTTTAAAGACAACCAACGCCATTGATAATACTTAAGCTGTCCACCAAGCCCACTATAAAGCCTATCAACTGCTAGTTAAATTTTAGTTTAGGTTGCTGGAGAAGAGCCAAAATCATCACTTGGATGCAAATGAACATTTATGCTTAAAGACAGGTGTTACTTAAAGTAGCTTTGCACAGATTTTCATGAACAGATATATTGATAATATTTACAGTGTTGTTAGCTATTTCTGACAGTTTGCACTAAAAATTAAACAATAGGAAACTGTGCTAAGCCTTTCAAATTTTAATATTACTTTTTGTTTCTCCAGTTATGTAATTTCAGTTCAGATGTGTTAAAATAATTGCTTTTTGGTGACATCAGAATTAAGTATGCTACAGTTTTGGAGGTTACATGTTTGAAATAAAAATCTCCAAATACAATGAGTAACAAGTACTTGTCACTGGAAAACAAAACAAAACAAAAAAAAACACAGCTTTCTTGGCACTGAGGCTTTCCAGTTCAGAGAACCCCATCCATTTCCTTTCAAGGACATATCATCTATCTTCTACTTATTCTCTCAGATGTAAAATTACAAATCATTCTGACTGCCAATTAACTTGCCATATGTACATTGTTTTCTTTTAAAATGCAAAGGAAGCTGTCTAGAATGGCAGGATTTCAGACACTATTCAGACCCAGTTAAATCTAATAGGCTAAAGATATCTAAAAATATAAAAACTACATTATATTGAAATTTGTCATAAGAAAAGAGTATTTATGAACTGAGTATAATTTAACTCAGTCCAAAAAAATATTGTTTGTGGTCTGTGCCTCCCCTCCATATATTCACCCGTTAGGGAAAGGAGAATTTACATCACCTCTCCACAAAAACCATACTATAAAGGGTTATAAAGGAGAATACAGTATTGCTAGTTTTTAAGATATATATTAGGAAACAATATAAATGGTGAAACACCTCGGAACTTTTCAATCCCTTTTCTCACAGTATGCAACGTTAAGTTTTATCCTGAAATGATTAGAGAATTAACTGTGCTTTCATTTTTCTCTAATTTGTTACCTTTTACCTAAGGAGAGAGCTACTTTGTTCTTTAGTAAAGTACTTTAGGAAAAAATGTCGTATCTTATACAGCTGAATACCAAGTCCACATTAATACCCCTCCGTAGTCCAAAGTGTCACTCCTGATTGCCCAGGCTGCTCCACCAGGCCTTTTGGAAGATTCCTTGCTCCACCCACACAGAACTTTGAGTTGACTACAGCTCTACCTTTGTCATTTTCAGTCCTTGAATTTAGTTTAAAGCAAATGCTTAGGCACATCCTGGAAGATATCTTACTTACTGTAACAATAAAGAATATGCCAAGTTCTAATGAAGACTATGGGACAAATAACCCAGTGGGTAACAATTCAGAACTTACCCTTTCTCCCACTAAAAAGGGAAAACAGCTACAGAGAGCATTCAACTGCAAAATTACATAGCAAGACTAGACTCTTATAGCACAACAAAAACATTTAATGTTCAGTTTGGGATCTCATAGATTAAATTTATCAAGAGAAAGCAGTTACAGAAGTAGTAAACTCTCAAGTCGTACATACACCTATACTTAAATGTACAATTATAATGTTCACATGTTTATAATACGTTCAGTGCTTTGCACTCCATAGTTGAAAAAGCAAAAGAAAAAGAACCTAAAGAATTGCTATCTGTGACTTACAGCTTTGAGTTTTCACAAATAATGGACCTGCAACAGGTGAACATGAATTTATTTTAGCCAATGATATCCACTGATCAAGAGCTATACTATGGATAGGTTTATACTTCTCTTGGTGTAATTACAGATGTATCAGCTTCTTTACTTGTCTTTAACTGCCTGGGGTGACTGATTCCCTGTAAAATAGGTAATGGGTATTTTGGTTAGTATAGACATGTCCAACGCTGTCTACACTGTGAGTGCACAAAACTGCTTTCTTGGAGCTTTTTAGTTTGGGTTAAATATATATATATATATTTTATTTAAAAAAGTGATCGAAGGCCATCTAGGGAAGACAATAATAATTTAAACAGGATCTTTCTTTACTCAGTAGATAATGGATAATTATACGACAAGGGGGAATGGTCCTAAACTAAATGAGGAGAGATTTAGATTAGACATTAGAATGAAATTCTTCACTGTTAGGGTAGCAAGGCACTGAAACAGGTTGCCCAGAGAAGTTGTGGATGTCCCATCCCTGGAGGTGTTCAAGGCCAGGCTGGCCAGGGTCTTGGCCAACCCGATCTAGTGGATGGTATCCCTGCCTATGGCAGAGGGGTTGGAGTTAGATGAAGGTCTATTCCAAGTCAATTCTTGCTTTAACTGCTAATTGGAGCCATAAAGGTTGCAGTTTTATGATAACTGTAACTTCTGTGTCAGTTTTCAAAAATGAATCTACTATTTTTTATTTTTCTGGGTTTATTGATTGCTTAAGCAACAAAGGCTAAAACAAGAGAAAATATTAACTGCTTGCCGCTTTAGTTTTAAATGACTTCCTGTTCTGTAGAATCAACTGAGGGATTACCTAATTTAAATTATAGTAGGATCAGTGACCCATTAAATCAGTAGCACAACACCACCTTTCACCAAATATAAGAGAATAACAGAAGCAAAGAAGCAGTTGTATATGGAATGTAAAGTAGCAGAAAGGAAAGACTGCTTATTTCTGTACTTCAACTAAAGAAATGAAGACTGTTATGAAAATATTTAATGAAGATATATAGGTCTTGGGGTCATTTTTTTTCAGTATACAAAAGAAAGTAGATATCTGAAGACTGAAGGGTAGGAAAAAATAATCCATATACTATGTTTTAGGGAGAGTATTCCTGTTTCAGCACGCTGAATAAAACCAACAAGTTCCATGACAGTTTCCTCATTTGGCTATTTTAGACTATAATCCAGATCTTACCAGCATATCATTTTTAGTTCTTCAAGAAACATTTAAAACCTGTAGTGGTTTGTCTTAAGCTTGTTCCCTGGTGACCATTTTTGTAAGGTGGTCTACCTACTTACTGAAATAGAGTGAAGGATTAACACACTGTAATAACCATTAGAAGGGACAAAAAGCTAAGGCATTACAATAGATCAGTTGTTTCATACAACTTTCACACTGAGTGTCTTGAAGAAACTTTAGTTCATCAATAGAAATGAAGACGTTCGAAACACAATTAAGCTATAGGATTTGGTTGATTCAAAGGACTCTGAGACAGCCAAATGCCAGCCTGAATATCCTACTTAATGTTTCAAAGGAAGGCCAGAAGTCTTTTTGTAAGGCCTGGGGAGAAGATTTGGGTTTACATGAGTCAATTATCAAACTGGATGAAGTAACTACTGTGCAGCAGGCAGAAGAAAAAACAAAACAAAACAAAACAGGGTTAATGCTTTTTTGAAAGACATAAAAGAAAGACAGAAATTGTATATTCCTGATTTCCTGCATCTACTTGCAATATGTTCTACTGGACAGACTGACTAATGCATTTAGGTACACTTCTCTTCTAATCTTTGATTGGAAAGTACCAAAGATACTTACAAAGGTACTCCCAGCTGCTGTCAAGATTTAGTGTTTTCTATAGAAACATGTAACAATATGATGTGTCATGCTGGGACAAATAGTCACATTCTTAATAATGTTGGTCCTAGATGACATAAAATAGTAAGGAGGAGCTTCATTATTTCAATTATTTCTGTTATTCCCCATCTAAAAAAAGAAAAAAGAAAAAAAAAAGGGGGGGGCGGGGGGAACATTTCTAGTGGTAGAAGAAATAAGTCTAGGAGTCTAGGTAGCCCACTATTATTAAAAGTGAAGTACTAGTGTAGCCCTGGAAACTGTGTTGCCATTCACAGAATCACAGAATGACTGAAGTTGGAAGGAATCTCTGGTGATCATCTGGTCCAACCCCCCTCAAGGTTGCTCAAGCAGGGCTAGCCAGAGCATGTCCAGATGGCTTTAGAAGATCTCTAAGGAGGGAGAATCCACAAGCAAAAGCCAGAGGCTTGGTAGAAATCTGGCAGTGCTGGGTGTCTGGAGGCATCTTGCCCTGCCTTGCCTTGATGGACCTGGTGACCATGTTCCTGTTGCCTCCCCTGCACTGACTTCAGTCTGGGAGCACCTGGAGCAAGGGGCTGGCACCCCTATGTGGTCACTGAAGGACAAACAGCCCTACTGGGGTAACAGAGAGGGCAGCGTGCAGCTCCCAGACTTTGCCTGGTAAGCAGGGAGAAGAAGGCAGGCTCTGGTAGGAAAACATACAAAAATGGCCCCAGGCAAACCCTAAGAATGATAATTACAGAACTCTCACAAGGACTGTCATGGTACTGTCAGCAAAGACCACACAGCACTGATGTTAAGTGGTAACCTTCCCTACCCCAGACTGTCAACTAGGACTCAGAAGATTTAGGTTTTACACTAAATAAGAATTATAATTAAATATACTTATAGATAAATAGTCTTTCAAAGAGTAAGACAAAGTTCTGGATTCAAGTCATCAAATTACAGTGCAGTATAAGATTTACTCTTCTTACTGCAGCTATAAAGTAGTGATATTTACAATAATTTGTTAGGGTAGATTTAAGACTCTGAGCAGTAGAATTTCAATGTTCCTATTCCATCGTAAACAAGAACAAAGTAAAGTTTCTGTTTAACAAATAGTTGATTTTTTTTTCATAAGTTACAGAAAACAATATTTTTCCCCCTTCCTGTGGTTGGTACTTTTCCACTGTAAATCTGTTCTGCTTGGTATCCACAATAAATTGATTAAGCTATTGGAACTAGTGCAAGTCAAAGACAAACAATACTTCAGATTTGTTCTTTGCTCAGCTTAGCTGCAAAAAGTCTAGGCATTATGAGCTATCATTGGCATGACTCAGAGTTTTCAGTGTTACTTATGTAAAATCTCACTTGAAGACTGAAGTTTACTGAACCAGAGTATAATTAAGCTAATATGTACTCTAGAGTAAGCTGTGAATCATAACTTCATAATTAGTTTTCTTCAGTTTCTGAGCACTATGCGTTTTCTTAGAGTATGGGAAAGTTAATGACAATAGCATACACTACATGATAAATAAATGTAGAGTAATTAAAGCACTTATTGTCTGTATATAGCATAATTCTTGTTTAATACAAAGGATTGTACGGAATTAAGCTCAAAAAACAATGAGGACATAAGAAATAATTATGCACAGGTCATATTATGTGACCTAATATTTGTTACACTATAAAATAAAACAAGTATATAAGAATTAAATTCATTTTAAATTCATTTGTTAGGACATCAATAGGATGCCCTAATAAAAGGACATCTTATTCATGCTGTATGTTGATAGCGGCCAAATCTATGATTATATGAGGTACTGAACACTAAAACTGAATTGCAAACTTATTTTGTTCATTGATCTTTGAAATCTTGCAAGCAAATCAGCATTGCTCTGGGCTTGTAATCAACAAATGTATTTATGATTATCTTTGTATTCACACTTGTAACTAACCGTCTCTGGAAGCTGACTCAACATTACTAAATAAAGATATTAAGGAATGATATCTAGTTAAATTCCTGATAGGTACCATTTGCAAGAACTTTGCTTCATTTTACAGCACAATACTTCCACCATTTGAAATCATTACTGAATTCCATGGCACCAGTAACAAATTGTGTAAAAAGATCTTTCTGAAGCCCTAGTCTTAAAGTTAAACTGTGAATGAGGACTCAACATCACATTTAAACTGACTTTGGGGAAAAAAATAAAATTATTTGCAACATTGGTAACATCTGGGAAATTCCTCCTCCCAGTGAGGTGAGCTCTAAACAGAGGACTATCAGATTACATTCTTCCTATGCTCAGCCAAGAACAGAGTCCCACAGAAAGAAACTGAAGACCACTGCTCCTTTTGAGAGCTCCTCTTAAATATGTTGGATACCAGTAAGAGAACTTATCAAAGATTAAGAAAGTAAAGGCAGACCAGCAAGTTTATCTCTTCAGGCTGACTCTTACCTGAAAAGGACCTGTTGTGAAGATTTGTAAAGGACTAACCTGTGATATCCTACCATAACATACCTTGAGTGCAGTTTTATGTCTTTGTCTCTTTTGCCATTTCCAGTTCAGATAAAACAACACTGTCACTGCTCTGGGGCTTGGCTCCCTTCCAAGAAAAGGGGAAGAAAAGCTGAAGTAAGCTTAACCATTTGCACCTTACTTTTTCAGTAAATTATTGGACTACTATCAAGAGCAGAAGAGGCTTGAGTCTAGAATTTATTTATCCTTAAATATCGATCCCTGATACTTGTACCTGAGTATTTTGCAGCACAGATATTTAACATGATTTCATTTATAGAACTGCTTCTATGGAACGGTCAACATCCACCTTGGTTCTACAAAGCTGCTGTGGGGAAAAAAAATAAAATAAATAAATAAACAAAGCTACTTCTGGCTACCATTTCCTTTAGCCAGATCCTTGACGAACTAATAAATAAATAAATAAAACCATCACAGAAGATAGCATTGTTTCCTTAATTACCATCCCTTCTCCCAGAAGGTCTGAGCAAAAGCTGCTCAACTAACACTGATGATTAAATTCTGTAGAAATCACATGAAAGAAGGTTAGCCATGAATAAGAGAATCCAGTCACCGAAGGCACAGGGAACCCTGTCTAAACTGACAATTTTCTTGAAGTCTGGCTCCATCTTGGTGCAGATACAGACAAGCCCTGTTGGTAGTCACCAAAACCTTCCCTCCTCCAGCCCCAGTCCCTCAGCCTCTCCTCACAAACCAATGCTTCAATCTCCAAACATTCGGGGGGGGGGGGGGGGGGGGGGGGAAGCTCTAAAGAACTCTTTACAGTTTATTGATTTTTATTATATCTCATGATATCATTAATCATTCATAATATCATTGTTATGATGCAGTGCCAAAACTAGACACAATGGTGTAGATGTGGTCTAGTAAGTGCTGAGCAGAGGGCACTACACACATATCTATCATCTCTGCTCGTTTTAATACAGCCTAGCATACTTTTGGACTTCTTTGTTGCCAGGGCATGCTGCTGGCTCACATTCAGCCTGTCTCTGAAAAGGCACCTTTCCAATAGAACTGCTCCACAGCCATTCAGTTCCTGACCTGTACTTTTGCAAGGAGCTCATCCTCCTCAAGGGCTGCACTTTGCATTTGTAATTTTGAAAGACAGGAGATTCTTTTTAAAATTTACTTTAGCTATGAGTAGAGTATGATCATTAGCACACTTGTTCATAAGACAAAATATAAAGTAATTCCACTCCTGCATGTAAGCTTCTTACTCCTACTTTCAGAATAAACAAGGTATTTCAAATATTTACTTCTATTGTTAACACAACCCTTTCAGAGCCAGTCATCTCTCAAATACTTCTATAAGACATAAAGACAATTCATGAAGTCTTTGCAGCAAGACAGCAGGGATTATTAGAAGCATGCAGCATGACAGACAATTCCTTGACTAGTTTAACTCACAGGTTTGTGAGAGGATTTGAAAACTGCTTCAAGTATTGCATTATAGCTACCCTCATGTTTTCAGAAGTAACCTTTGAATATTATTAGGAATTAATTCTACCCTCAGCTTTTCACCAGCCACGCAATTCCCCTGTAGTGACTGGACTGGCCAGTTATGTTGAACAGCACTTCATATGAGAGCTTTTAGATATGCATATGTTAGTATCATACAAGAACAGTGTCAGGACAGATAAATAAATAAATAAATAAATAAATACATAAATAAATAAACCTTTTACCATGATCTAAACTGAGACTTGAAACTTGGTGGAAGGGGATGGAAAACTCAAGAAAGTTTTCAGCCTGAAATAAAGGAGCCTTGGGTGATGGGGCAGCACCTGTATCCTCTCTGGCTTTGCATTCCTAAGTAGCCAAAAGACTACTTCTTTGTTTGAGCTTGAGTGGAAATATGGAAGTTATTTATTGCCCTATGAGATCCAGAACATTGTGTTATTCAATATCTCTAGTAGCTAAGACATATTTCTTCAACACTAGATCCCTACCAAAGCTAATTGTGCAAAATCTCTCTCAAAGGAACAGATACATGAACATCTGCATTGCACACTGATGGTGTTTTATCAAATCTTTTGGTTCTAAAAAAAAAAGCAAGAATATTTCTAAGAAAACAGAATGTTTTCATAGAAACAAGAAACTTGTTTCTATGGCTATCAGAAGCTTATTCTCACATGTTCCTCATCTACAAAGACACAGATATATTGGCAACATCTTTAGGAAAAAGACCTAGTCCTGAAACAACGAAAGGTCAAATACTTTCTAGCAGTACATATAAAACAAACCACTTATATATGATTTCTTTGAGAGCTACAAATTAACATGTCATTTTGAAAACAAGTCATCCTAAACATTGTTATTCACAGGAATAAGATTAAAATAGATTAAAATAAGAAAACTTGGTTAAGGACTGAAGGTTCCTTAGAGTGAGTTATACTTATTCCCAAAGTAACTGGGTTTTGCAACTGGCCAGGTTGTCTTTTTTTAGTGGCTTTCCATAATATATGCCACAGAAAATAGAAAACTAAATTATGCTAGAACACAAAAATATTGATACTTCACTGTTTATCATTTTGTTTCATTATCTGAGGACCTGCTTCAGTGTGCTGATATAGAAGTTTACTTTCTTTCAGAAATTTATTGAATTAGAGTACAGAATAATTTTATTAAACAAAATTAAACTTCAAAACTATTGCCACTCTAGTGAGTTTGGACAGTATAAGGTAATTAAACACTTGGACGTACTATGATCAGGTGCTAGATTTACGGATGATCCAAGATACTAGCATTTAGTTTCATTAACCAGAGAGCATATATATACACCAAGACCACTGTTTCTGAGATTCACTGTATCCTGCATATTTTTAAGTGTCACAGCTTACAGTTGTACAGTGCAAAGCAAACCTGATGGGACCCTGGTCTTTACTGTAATTTCAAAATATACCACTGTGGTGAGATTCCAGAAGCTGAGATGCCCTAAGTTTAACAATTGACTTCCTGCTCCTTTTGTTATTAGAGACTTTTGAGTCATACATGTGATGTTGTGAACCCATGGCCCAAAGGCGGTTTTGTTCCCATGTTACTACCTCCAGCAGCAGAGCTGAGCTGGCTCTAAGGCTGCTACATAATTCATATCCCTAAGGTGCTGTTAAAGCTAACATTGTACAAAGGCCACCTGCCACTCAAGCCTCAACTTTTAGCGGAAAAAACCTCTATTCACCAACTGTTTTTGTTCTATGGGATACTACTTTCAGCTCTTTCTCTGAGCTTCCTCAGCTCAAGGAAAAGGAGACAATACTGAGAATTTATGAACAGGAAAACATGTAAAAAGAAGGAGTTGTATTGCATGTAACATTTCCCTGACTTTTTGAAACCAAGCTTGAAAGTATTTATTCTGTGAATGCATTGTTTTCCAAATAAAAAGATTCACGATGATAGTCCTTTCATAGAGGGCTACTTCTGTCTTGGTTTTTCACTGTATAAAGACATACAAAACATTCTAAGGAACTAATAAAACAAATACGTTCATTTCAACTTCACAAGCTTTTTGCAGTGCCGACCCTTAAAATACTACAGAAATATTGGCCACTATTTTTTCTTCTATGCGAGCTGAGCTTTATGGTAACGTATTAGAAGTCTTGCACACAATAGCAAGATTCCCATTTCCTATCAATTCCCTATCACACAAAACAAGATTTTGGCAAATGTAAATTTGTGAACTTGTATCAATTAATTACTTAATAATTATTTAAATTGTAATTAATCAGGTTTATAAATTAATAATACAGTTAAGTAATGTGCATATTCTAAGTCTTCACTTGTAGAAGACAAAATTATCTGCTAAGGCCAAGCTTGCAGCACAACAGAAAGCTTCAGTTGTTTTCTGCCTTCAGCAGAAACTTGAAAGTTGCCTTAACAAAACATATTAATCATGTCTGTGAACCTGGATTTCATGAAGATATTTTTATTGTTCTTAGTATTTAGGAAGACCCAGGTAGGTTTCCTGTTTCAAATTTCACTAAAGTGAAAACCTAAAACAGAGCAAAAGTGAGATTTAAACAACCTTAAAGCACAGTTCTCACAAGGACTCTTCAGGACACTGAAGCGTAAGACTTACGTCACTAAGGTGCAATCCCATTTCACATAAATTTTAGAAGATTAACTTCTTGCTCAAGACCCTTTACCAGTTTTCTCATCAAAAGAAAAAAACTCTCATAAGTTATTTGGTTTACAGTCAAACATTCATAACTTTGATTATACAGATTTTCATTTAGCAATGGCCACATTTTCAAACAGCTCTGTTGGGTTCAGTGACATAGAAGGATATTCAGCCATTTACATCTAAATATCCTTCAGTGGGATCTGGAGAGATATTTCCATGAACATGCTGACAAGCTGTTGCTTTTCAGTTTCACTTTGAAAATTGGCATGACACCTCCAAGGAATAGTAACTGTCAGATTCAAATTCTTCCCATCTCTCATTGCCTGAACAATACCCTTCTTATCTGAAGGAAAGGGAGACTTCTGTTTGCTAAGAGAGCATTACCCTTGTGAAGGAAGCCTTTGAAACTGAAAGAAACAAACAAAAATCTGCATGGGAAGCGTTCTCCGTACACTGTCTGCTCAGGGAAAGACAAGCAAAGAAACAAGTATTCATTTCTCTTATATGAATGGGTAAAATTGTTCCTTGTGCTTTTATTTCTATGTGTTCCTTAATCCATTTACCAAGAAGGAGAAGGAAAACAACTGCTGATTAGTTTTTATGCTGCTTTCTCTCTTGTAATAGGCTTCCCAACTCATGTCCCTGGTGTTCCTCCATGGTATTATCTTTCCAGTTATACATTTCTTCCTGAAGGAATAGGTAGTAGACAATACTTTCAAGGACTCATGGGTCTAATCACATCTTCTTCTAGATCAAATATAATTTCTAATACTGAGTGAAAGTGATTAATCCCATCCTTTTTTTTTTTTCACACAAACTTCCTGAAGAAGTATAAAGATATGCTATAGGTATCACTGGGGATAAAAACTGCTTAGATGAGCAATTTTCTAAACTTTATTAGAAGGCTCTAATTTACATGTCGTCTCTGATTACACAAAGTTTCAATTTTCACTTCAGCAGTGCTTTACACAATCAAAAACTGTGCCTGTCCAAGGTGTACACATTCAGTGTTCACCTGTTTTTCAAGGTGTTGGAATGGACTTGCTTGGTGTCTTTGGAAAAAAAAGCTTTATGCTTTAAAGGAGATATAAATGTGCAGACAAGTTCAGTGATCGCCATAAATGCAGTTTTACTTATGCTAGTTAATTCCAGAGCAATAACCCCAAATCTTTCTATTCAGAGGAAATCACCCAAAGCTATTTAGTTAAGCTTGTCCTTCCTATCTATGTCCTTTTTCCACTTTTCTTATCGTAAGCCCACACAAGTGATTAACAGGAGGGCTCTCACAAAACATCATTAATAGATCTTTCAGTAATGAAAGTTAATAGAAAAGACATTGCTCTGTCACTGTATGCAAATGCAGTTGGTTGTCAAACCCTGCTTTAACAGCGGGAATTTTGATACTGATTGTAAAAAAGAATTGAATTGGACACTTTGTCTTCTATTGAATTCTGTAGCACAGATACGTTGGAAATTTCAGTAATCCACATCCGTCGAGTATAAAAGCATCCAGAAGCCTGCATGTACAAACTTTAATCTAGAGTACTGGTAAATATTTCCTACATCCCAAACTCCTCCATACTAAAAATTCTGAAAATTTGTGGAGGTTTTGCAATTGAGAAATGGAAGCTGGAGGTGAGATACTTTGCAATAATATAACAGATATTTTCTAGATGATGTTTTCTACCAGGTGTCTATAAAGCTGCCTTTCACCATCCTACTTCTCTTAATGTGTATGTAAAAGGATTGACTGCCAAAAGCATAGATTTTCCAAAGGCTGATCATTTTCTTGGCAGAACTGTGCTGCCAGCATGTTTGCTGCTGTTGAAGCAGACATGCTCATTTAAGAATTAGTACCACTATTCTCATCAGTCTTGAAGTTAAACCTTACGTGCACAAGAATTTATACCACACACACACACAACTCTTCCCACACACACCAGAGGCATTAGAGGGAGATGTGAAGTTACTGCAAATGTTTTCTTCAGGAAGGGAGTATACAGTTCACTACTATTGGAAGTTACAGAAGAGGTCTTGTGAGAAAGTGATTAAATTCAAAAATAAGCTTCATTTTCATCAGTGTACTGTTCAGGTCAAAGGAAGAACAAGAAAAGAGGATGTCGTGATTCTCTGTGGAATGCAACTAGCAGTAAAACACTGATTTTGAGTTCAAACTGGCAAAATGAATCTCCCCTAAAGAAACAATATTCTGTTATATACTCTTCATAAAGTATGTCTTTCATATTATACTCCTTTTCAGAAACACATTAATGACTGCTATATCCTATTTCACATTGTAAGTGATTCTCATTTTCACATTGTTGGAAAAAAAACTGCAAATAAGTATATAGAAATAAGGTCTATTTTTCAACTTTGTGTTAAAAAAATATTGTGGTTTAGCTTTTTTTTCTGAATGTTTTTAGATAAATATAGTTCTATGCTGCTAAAGTACAACAAAGCTGTACACAAATTTATGTTGTCACATTATGTGATATGTGCATATACAGAGGTATACATTACACAAAACAGAACTGTGGACACTTGGAATTTAAAGATACATAATTTGAAGATCTTCAATAGCATATTTATTCAGCAGAGCAACAAGAACATACAAACATTTTGATCTTATTTTCTGTTTGTTTTGTTTTATTTTGTCGTCTTAAAAAAAAAAAGCAAAAAACCTAAAATTTAGAGGAGAGAGAGATACTTTTGTTACAATACACTAGTTACCTTCAGATCTGCAATGGTTTGTACATACCAGTGCACTAAATTTTAGTAGTTCATGTAGCAAGAAATTTAACAATTAAAATTATCACTTAAGTATACGTACTACCCAAAGGTTGAATCCAATCCAAAAGAAGTTGATCATAGTAAAAATATTGTATACCTCAAGAACATTAAAAGCAACAAAATATACTCTATATTCATAATCTGAAGTTATAAAGAAGTACTAATGGCTTGTTTAAAGTGATATCAGGAAGCCAGAATCCAGTTAATTTCATGCCTGAATAAGAGAGTATTCCTGCTTTTTGACAGATTTCAGCTTGCTGTGAGTAAAGTTGATTTATTTTTACCCTATGCATCAGCTACAATTGGACTTGAAAATGTTAAATTGTAACCCCACTTCTATACAAGACCACTAACCAAGTTTATTCCCCTTTATTTTCAGTATTGTTGCCACAAAGATTCATTTAGCAGTGATTCTAAATCAGGTACCAGATCCTTCTGAATATCATGCTACACATTGCTAAGATATTTCCCATTCCCTAACATACCTCTCTTATCAACTGGCAGTTTTATTCAGTAACTTTTCAAGTTAGAAAATATTTTTTTCAAGAAAACAGAGCAACCATACTAGAGATTCCTTTCTCAGGTTTGTTGCCTTTTTTTTTTTTTTAATTTGCCTGATATTAACCTCATATTTGTTCATGCTTTTCACACAGTCGTTAAACCGTAAATATGATTTCTTCACCAGCATCTTCTGTTGTAAAAATATATGTTTTAGGAAAACTTGAGAGTGATAAAGTTCACTCTGAAATGCTTTGTCTTTCATGCAGCTGCACTGAAATGAAGCTTTAGTTTAAATCATCAGCAAATTAATTAGCTTAGATTTAACTGGGACTTAACAGTTACAGAGTGATCATTAATGTCCAAAGTTGTTGTGACAGCTTAAGAAATAAAAATAAGAAATAAATACACACATAACTTTATTCTAAATGGTGTAAGGAAGCACAGGCATGACCACCAGCCACTTCAGCCCTGGACCACTCCTGTCTGGCCACTGGGATCCAGTCCAGTGCCTGAGGACCCAGGATCTCTGCAAACACTGGGGAATGCAGCTGCTACTTTCCTCTTTATAGGTTCAGCTGGTGACAAAGCCGAACACATATTCCAGACACAGATATATACACACACACAGACATTGACACAATCACTCACAAAGGCATCCCTAGTCAAGAGTTGCTTTCAACAACACTTAACACATAGGACTCCTGTAAAACACAGACAGCTGAGTCCCCTTTCTCATTTCTGGCTGGCAGAGATCACAGATCACTAATACAGGCGGATATACAGTTCTCCCCAGGTTCACAAGCACACACATTTGTGGATTCCTTGAGTACTGGCATGGCCTCTCTGTCCTTACAGCATGACTGCACAGATCCTAGGCCCTCATACCTCCTACATGGGTCTCCAGCTTGAAGCTAACTTCACTTGCAGCACTCACACGAGTCCCTCATACGCATCACATTCACAATTTCCCCTGGGCATACCAGAATGGACCCTTTGGCACCTGACACTACAGCCCAGACCTGAAGGCCCCACTACTCACCAGCTAGTTCAGCTTGAAGTTTGCTAGTGAATACACACACACACACCCAAAACACACCAGGCTGCAGAAGATACAGCCACTCGCCCCTGCCCTCGGCAGTTGGCACCCCACACACAGGCTGTGACCCGTAGTCCCACTCCAACTGCTAGTATTGACCCCACACTCACCTCACTCACACCAGTTACCCCTCCACAGTAGTTAGCTAGGGGACATAGACCACTGCTGCCCCAGTAGCTGCAAGGAGACAACCCCGCTCAGTCCAGTAGCTGCTACTGCTAGGACCCCACTTTCTCCAGCAGCAGACACCACAGGCCAGGGGCACCCACACCCCTGGTCTAATTCCCGTAGCTGGCACCCAGTCCACTTACACCAGCCCTCCAGTAGCTGGCACTCCTGACACATGGTCTGCAGGACTCCTCCTAGACCCAGCAAGCCATGCCTGCCCCCAGTTGCTGATGCCAGGACCCCCACTTGCTTCAGTAGTTGGCATGACAATCTGTGGGCCTACATCCCACACCTGACTCCAGTAGCTGGCAGCAATCTTCACTCATGAACACACGTCTCTCCAAAAGCTGGCACTTAGTCCTAGCAGCACACATACACACCAGAGAAAGAGAATATGCAGAGGGAGAGTTAAGAAAAAAAAAAAAAGAGAGAAAATATAAGAAAATAAGACAGACTGTGGTGATGAAGTGCAAGGTATGGCCAAACAAGCATACTGACCAACCCCATTTTACATGTCACCAACCCTTTTCTACCTAGTGTCTCTCTCTGTTCCTCCTGCTCCCTCTCCCGCCTGCACACCCCCCATGGGTTTGCAGAGCTCTGCAGTTTCTTGCACTCTCCCAGTATAGGCTCCCCTGGTTCACAATATCATCAGCTTCAAAGTCCACGTTGATCTTCCCAGAGGAGGTACCTGTAGCTTGATAGCCCACCTGGAAGTTTGTATCTGGTATTGTCTCCCAGCTTAGAAATCTTCAGTCTGATAACCCTGCTGGAATAAACATTCCAACATTCTCACATGCCCTCTTTGATTAGTGTGACTGACCAGACTTGGTTCCCATCACTGCCTCCCTTTTTTTATTATCCCTTGTTGCACCAGAAAAGGTCCTTGACCAGCTACACTTGAAGGAGCATACACTCTCCTTCTGCATACCGTTACATTCTTTGGAACTATCCACACCTTTCCACCACTTTAGAAAAAAAGGTTGGAAGCTAAGAAGACAAAGTAAAATTAATATTTTTCAGTCAGATGTTTTGAAGCTTAATTTCAAAATAGTTCAATATTAAAGTTAGATGAGTTAAAATAAAGGTGAAACGAAAATACATGTAGACCAAACCAGACAAAAATAAAAATAAAAAACAACTACAGCCATAGTAGTTGTTTCCTGATCGCCTTTAAAAAGTCAGTCAAAATGAATCCAATTACTTATGTCTTCATATTTACAATTTAAAACAGCATATTCCGTGTTCAAAAACAAACCAAAAGCTTAGGACAGAAGAAACATAAAATTATTGCTATGCATAAGACTCACCACTTTCCCCAAACCAGAATGAAGCTTTCAGGAGCGCACCAGAGAATTTTTTTTTTATTTTTTTTTAAATAATAATAATAAAATAAAATGGTAAAATAAAATACATAAAACCTGTTTCGTTCTCCCTGCAGAGATACAGTATTTCCTTCATACATAGACAATAAAATCACTTCAGCTGTACATACATATATATATATATATACACACACACACTTTAGTGAGTTAAAAACAAACCTTCTTCCTGTCTTATACTCCTTACACATTACAAATAAAATACATCTGAGGTAAAAGTGTATTAGGACCAGAAGACCATGGAACAGATACATTTATCACAAAGACACAAATGTGCCAGAAGGGACACCTTAAAAAGACTTAAAAGTCTCAGAGTATCTTATAAAACATCAGACAAAACTCAAATTCATACTTAGAAAGGAAGTTATCTTCGCTTTTTATACTAGTTCATTCAGACATATCTTATACATCATAGGTTAAACCAAGTGTTGAATCCCACACCTCTCCTGCTAACCTGTCCAGATCCCTGAAGACTGCTTTATCCAAAAAAGTGAAAGGAGGTGAAAATATCCTAGAATAGCAAGTGATTTCATTTGACAACCATGCAACACAGGCCACATACCCATATCAAAGAATCATCTTCTAAACAGAAAAGTAAAAGGGAAAAAATATTTCTCTAGATAAATTTGAAATATCCATAAAATGTGTGAGGAGTCTGCTTTATTTTATCTATTAAAATAACTTTTCCTTTTGTGTTCTAACATCGTAACCAACCAAAATAACTATCAGTTCTTATCAGTCTTGATCCTCAGTATCATCTGTCAGAAGAAGGATCTACAAGTTCTTTTGTAGATATAATAGTTCAGTTGAAAGGGACCTTCAAAGATCATCTAGTCCGACAGCCTGACATCTTCAGGGTTCATCAAAAGTTAAAGCATATTACTGAGAGCATTATCCAAATGCTTCTCGAACACTGAGAGACATCAACCACTTCTATAGGAAGCCTTTTCCAGTGTTTGACCACCCTCATGGTAAAGACATTTTTTTCTAATATCCAGTCTGAACCTCCTCTGGCACAGCTTTGCGCCATTCCTGCACACCCAATCATTCACACCAGGTAGAAGAGACCAGAAGGTCCCTCTTTACTTCCTCACCTCAAGAAGTTGTAGAGAGCAATGAAGTCACCTTTTAGCCTTCTTTTTTTCCAGACAAGATAAACTAAGAGTCCTCAGCCTCTACTCATACAATATGCCTTCTGGCCCCCTTTTCAGCCTTGTTGTCTTCCTATGGATGTATTCAAGTATATCAAGTACCTACCTTCAAAATTCTGAAATAACCACAAATTTAAAAGCTTCAAAGTTTTCTAGGTACTTCGTTAAACTCCCACATCTAACCATGAGCAGATGCTTCCCCAGCTGAAGGCTGATTGCCCTCACTGCCAGCCAGGGAGAGTACTCTGTATGCTACCTCACATTTTCCTATCAGGATCAACTCAGTCCTAATGAATTAGCCTGTAATTATCGTTAATTAGAGTTAGTTCAAAATCTATTTTAAGCACTCATCCATTTTTACTTGGATATTTTTGGCATTCCCTTTATTTAAAATTCTAATGATGCTGTCAGAATGTTTTCTGGTATTGATGGGTTGTAATTGTCCAGGCTTTAAGTGTGCCCTTTATGAAGCTATAAATTGAGTGTACTTCAGAAAAAGGTTTAGAAGCTTCCCGGGCTGTAATCAGCATTTTTAAAAAGATCACTCTAATATCCTGTAGTCAAAAATCATACTTAATGTTTGCATTTTCCATCTATGCATATTTGTTTTATTTTTTAGTTTAAATCCAGACAGGTGACAGGTATGTTTACCAGAGGTATTTACAATAGCTCTGGCAGTAGACTCTTCCCAGTGAGAGTGACAAGGAAAGCAAAAGCATTTCAGGGACAGAGGAGACATTAATACTCAGGACTGGGCTGTTTCATGATCTCTGAGAACAATCCTTCAAAAGCTTAAAAGACCTCCAGCAGAAGGACAACTAATAGCAAAAACAGTAGGAGAGCCAACTGTTACCTTCTGTTCTGTCCCAAAGGCTCTGAAGAGATTCACATTTCATTGTTCCAGAGCAGGGTAAAAAAAAAAAAATGTGGTGAAGATAAGGATGAGCAAATTGGGAACTGCTTTCTTTGATGCTTCTCATCTCAGAGAAATAATGAAGACAAGAAAAGTAAAATCCAATTATGTACAGTTAGCATACAACAATTATGACACAATAAACTGAGCAGGGAAAGCAGGAACAAAAAGCTGTGATGTGAGAAATAATGACATGAATCTAATAGTTCTTTTTTTGCTTTTTTTTTCCTTTTTTTTTTTTTCATATAGATACTGTTCCTTAAAATACTATACTACTGTTTATAGCACAGTGCACATCTAGAGATGGAAGCTGGTATATACAGTAGTTCTTACACATTTGTCTCAGTAGATATTAAAAATGTATATTTTATTTATTTCACTATGTTTTGCTTCCTTACTGAATATTCTCATTCAAAGAATGACGCATAAAGACTACATATAGCTGCAAAAGTTCTCTAAAGGGATAAATGCAAAATCTCCCTTGGATTAATGTTATTCAAAATTTAACTATAGCTAACAAAAAGAAAACTAAATGATAATAATATTTTTTATTATTATTTTAACCAAATTTAGTGTATTTTTTATTTATTTTGTTATTTTCCTTCTAAATTGCATAATAATGCTTCTGTTTGCTGAGGATGAATGTTTTAAATGTGAGATTAATGGCTAACAAATACAAAATAGGAAAAATATACACTGAATATACCTAACTCTCTTTTCTACTTACAAGTATGTTTTCATATCATGAAAAGTTGCTTTTGAAATTTGAATCCATTGTTTAAAAGTAAACATTCAGCACTGTTTGCTCATAAATTTTTGTGAAAATAAATTCCAAAGTATGTATGGTGTTTTTTCTTTTTAAACCTTCTTGTCTATTTTCCCAGAAAATAGAGCTTTGAGCTTTCAGAGTTTTGTATTTCTCACCATCATCATTATTATTTTTTTGCAAACAGTTGCAATGATATGGAATGAGACACCTTCTTCTTCTCTGCAGCACAATTTAAAGAACTTGATTGGCATGAGCTATCATTCAGCCACAGGACCAACTTTATTTTTATTTTTTATTTTTTCATAATGATAAAGGACAGATCTTAAAAGCATTCAAACATCTAAGCTTGCAAATAGGATGCCTTGTGAGATTTTTCAAATGCATCTAGGCTTACAACTTTTTCGAAGTTACTTAGCAAATACTATTTTTGCCTGTTCCTGATTTCATGCATGACCTTGCACACATCATATTTCCCCTCTCTAGAGTGGATACAATAATATATTACTGCTATTTCAGTTGCTATTTTCCGGGCAGAAACATTCAGTGTGAAGTAGTCAGGAACTTCTTTGCTGGGGACTACATCACTGGGCATATCTGCTGTCATTGAATGAGTGAGTATAAGCACCATGGACAGCACAACAATTTTATCATTTAGTTACATAAAACACCGACGTGAAATCTAGAAAACTGCAGTAAAGTGTTCACAGTACAGCTTTGTGTCCTTGTGATGTATGAATAGTATATTTCTACACATTTCAGCATGATGACATTGCAGGAAGTCAAATGTTTTTTAGGTTTATCTGTTTCAAAATATTAATTTAGTTCTCCTTTAGGAAAAGAACTTCAGTTCCCTGGTAGTTGCATGTAAAGGACACACTTAACACACTTAAACTGAAGTTTGTACTTCAGTTTAACTACAGTAATATCACTGTTGATCTAGCCCAAAGACAATTATATACATATATATATATATATATATATATATATTTCTCTTAAACAACAATAGGTCTTTCTTTCTGTTATAAAATGCCAGAAGTCCTCAGTCTTGAAAACAGTTTCTAGGGGAGCAACGTACAAAAGTTTAACCTATTTTCATAGTATTAACGTATGCATCAGAATAAAGCTTATACATATATACCAAAAAAAAAAAAAAAAAAAACGTAGTTCTCACTCCTGCAGAAATAAGTGCATCTGTGATCACAGATGTCTACTAATCTATAGGTACAGCAAAGATCTTCAGTTACACATTATTTTTATCTTCAGGGTTGACAGAGAAGTGGCAATGCAATGCTTTATTTAAAGTCAAGGTTGCAGTAGGAGCTATTTTACCTACACTTATCTGAAGATCCCTTTTGAAATTGACTAGCTTTAAACCACTTGTGAAAGAGATAACCAGCTGGATCACAGAAACATAAAAAAGTCAACAGGTTTGTTTTCTTCCTCTATATGTTCTGCAACTCCTATTTACCATTCCCTAAAATAACCTATTCCTGAAGTTGTTTAGCAAGCAAAAAACAAACAAACAAACTTTTAAATGAAATTTAAGTAGTGGAAATATCAGTCCAGACAATAAAAGGCTTCTGCCTAAAGTCATTAAAATCCTCATATGAAACTACAATTCCCCAAACTGTTAGTGATTCAAAAGTAACCAGCATAACATAGTATATGTCTTTTAAAAAATTAAAGTAGAAATAAGAGATCTTAAGCAGAAGGAAAGTGGACTTAGTAATGAGATTGTAATCTTGTATTGGACCATAAATTCATACCTTTTGTTTTTCTTTCCTTTTTTTTTTTTCTTCTGAGCATGTACTTCCAAATTATTTAATCATCCTAGCATAAGGCTGATTGCTAAATGCTTTTGTCCTGACTGTTGTAATCACTCTCAGACAGCTAGACTTTCAAGTAACTGTCTGATTTTCACTGCATGGTAAATAATTTTGCATATATTCATTATTTTGGAAATGAACTGATTAGATAAAATACATGATTCTATGTTAAAT
The DNA here is from genome assembly GCF_964034855.1 of Anser brachyrhynchus. NCBI lineage: Eukaryota > Metazoa > Chordata > Aves > Anseriformes > Anatidae > Anser > Anser brachyrhynchus. The sequence goes on along the minus strand of NC_137695.1, from coordinate 84,067,246 downwards.
TAAGTCTCAATTTTCATCCAAAAGCTACTAGTAGATAGAACCTACAAATATTATTCAGTTACTTTGGACTAACTGGAAAATTACGGGAAGTAATTGGTATTTCGATACACATTTGATATATTTTGATTTTCTGAATCCTGTCAAATCATCCTGCATTTCAGACATATGCATCTTATTCACAGAAACAGGGAAGATGCTAATTTCATTTAAGTTAACATTCAAACATTGTTATTGCCCCAGAGTAAGAGCCTTACTGGAATCTTTGTTTTAAGGCTTTATTATTTTTCAAGAAAAAGCTGTGAACAAAGGAAGTTATCTCTTAAACAGATGAAGGTAATTGGAAGCTTGTTTTGCTCTGTGTCTGTAAAATCCTGGTTCTCCTTCCAAAAGGACAGAAAATCGTATATTTTTTGAATGAAAATCAAGATAACTATTCTTAGCTAGACAATTAAAATAGAATTTATAGGCAATTGTATCAATTTCTGTGCTGCAAAGCACGCAATTTTGTAATAAACTGGACCAAAGTTCATTTCAAGAGACGATACTTAATAACATCCCTCCACTAGAAAGAACAACCGGCAGGTATTCCATCTCATTTAACTTTAATAAAATAAAGTACAGAATTTTTCATACAGATAAAAAATAGAGTTAAAATGTTTTCATAGTTAAAGAGCTGGTACCAATCATTCATATCATCCTTTAAGAAATTGTTTAATGTGAAAATGAATGTAAATGTTACATATACTAAGAATATTGAAAGATGGAGAGAATGTCAGGCAACTTATTTACTGGGATTCTGCTTTCACTTGTGTTCCAAACCAAGAATAACCCCAGTAAAGTGAATTGAAATGTTCTTGACAGCAAAGTAACGGAGAAGAAGAGCATCACCATTTTTCTTATCCTATACAAACAAGAGTTTGGGGATTCGTTTTTGAAAAGAGATGAAAATTCTTCCCGCTGTTCAACAGCATGCATAATTGTGGTAGGCAAGGAATTATATCTAATATCTTCAGCAGGATGTTTAGTACCCAGACTGCTCTAGGGAGTTACACGTTCCCCCTGACATGTTTTGCTGCACTTGTGACTTCAACACCATCACACTATTTCTGTGAAAGCACTGCGGGACTGACCACATCTCCAATCCCAATGCATGATTCAGTGTGCTTTTTCTAACAGCCTCAAGCAATGTTGTACTTAAAAGGAGAAAATGGTATAAATCCAACAGGGAAAAAGTGTTAATATAACTGAACTGACCAAAATCTATAGAGAGTTCCTGGACAGTGATTATGGTGACACTTCAAGCATTTCTTATTCTGTAAAGCATAGTTCTGCCTCACCTTGCCTTAGAGTCTTATTCAAGCTCCTTACAGAGATCAAATAAAGTTTGTTTGTCAAATCCCTATGTACAAAAACCTGTTCCTGTATTAGACCTATAAGCAAGAGTGTGCTAAGCTCTCTAAATCCTGTTATAAAGATAAACCCCTAAATCTTTTCAACTGTCTCTAGTGTCAAGCAACAGCACTTGTTATTCTCTTTGTGGTATTACTTCCAAGCCTTAACTTGAATAAGTTAAATCTAATAAATACTACCTAAATCCAATAAATCTAATTAAGTTAAATCTAATAAATACTTTGTTATAAGTCAATTTCATCTGAAAATGCATCTTTTAGTTAGGACTCTGGCATCTTCAATGAAAAATTCATAAATACTGCTCTATATTAGCTATATACTGTATATTAGAAGACTGAGAGGAGATCTTGTCAATGTATACAAATACCTGAAGGGAGGGTGTAAGAGGATGGCGCTCAATTCTTTTCAGTGATGCTCAGTGACAGGACAAGAGGCAACAGGCACAAACTGAAACACAAGAAGTCCCAGCTAAATTTGAGAAAATATTTCTTTACTGTGAGGGTGACAGAGCACTGGAACAGGCTGCCCAGTAAAGTTGTGGAGCCTCCTTATTTGGAGATATTCAAAACCCACCTGGATGTAATCCTGTGCAATGTGCATTAGATGACCTTGCTTGTCAGTGGGGCTGGACCAGATGATCTCCAGAGGTCCTTCTAACCTCAAACATTCTGTGATTCTGTGATACTAGTACCTCTTAAATCATTAATTTTTCTTTAATGTGAAGATCTACATGTGCTTTTCTCTACATGGAACATATTCTCTATTGACATCTGAAACTAACACATCTCAGGATAATATTTCTTATATAAACTAATTTCCCATCTCCCACAAACCTCAGGTACAGGTATACTTTTCCCATCTCACACAAACCACATGTACACTCTTTGGTAATTTTATCCTAGAATAACTGTGTAAACTGAACTACAAATCAACAGTTGCTCATATTACAGCAGTGAGAAGTGAAAAGATAAATACTTGCTTCTTAGAGAACCAGTAACAAAGCTTGTGATCTGCTGTTGTTTCCATCTAACTAACTTGTGCTGAAAATCTGGTAAAAAGTACACAAATAAACATACCAGATTTTGCTTTCTGTGCAGTGCTAACAGCACATGTCTGTAGCATCTCAGCTTCTGATTTGAAATCTCAGCTTCATTCATACTAGAATCACCAGACTAAACCTATATTTTTGATGTAGCATAAATGTACTTCTGGGAGCAAGGTTTTTTTCCTCTTTTGTTACATTTCAAGAACAAGCCTGTTTCATAATGGTATTTCTGGAGATGGTAAGAGAAACATGTTGGCCAAGTTCACACTGAGCTAGAACCATCTGACTTGGATGCTTCTGCAGCAAGTGGATTTTCTCCCCCCTTGAGTCTCTGCTAAGAAACCAAATTTTCTACAATGCGAGTAAAAGCACAAGAAATCTTTAAGGAAAAATAAACTACAGAAAAAAAAAAGTATCAATAAAAAAGAAAAACATAGTAAGGTTTGTGGGGAGAAACTATATTGTGAACTTATATCCTTATGGTGGTTACACAACACTATTACTACTTTAAACTGTACCATTTTTCAAATTGCTATAAGAAAGGAAAGGTACGAGAACTGCAGAATACGATTTTCTTTTTCCTTGTGGCAGAACCAGTGTTGTTGTGGCCACATATTAACGTCACTTAGAGGAATGGTAGAAGTATACTAATAAAAAAGTTTAATGGGGGTTATTTCAGTACGAGGTGGGGTGATTATTGATATAACTGACAACAGTTGATAATTTTCTCCCTACCTTTCCTCATCAAAAGAGGTTATTTGTAAAGGCATGATACTGATTTGTAAACAAGATAAACATGATTTTTCTCATAACTAAATGCTGAATCCTTCTGAAAGTTAAAGGATACGTTACTGTAATTTAATAATATGGTTGGAAAGGCTAAATTTGTCAAAACATCATAAATTCATAAACATTTAGAAAATGACAAGCAATACTTTTTTTTTTTTTTATGTAGGATTTTCATGCTTTAAAGGACTTGCTTTGAAATAAGCAGGGAGTTCTGCTTTAGCTTAAAGGTATTTTGCAGTCTTAATTCAATTTAGCAGCCAGAAACAGACAAAGAACAGTTTAAAATGTGACCAGTAGTAAATTCTCCAGACAATGGATTGAGAACTTCAACCCTGTAGGTCTGCTAGAGTTTATAATGTATCAAAAGCCTTTTTAAAGTTGCAGGGCAGTTTACAAATTTTGAGCATTGTTTTTAGAATTTCCAGTTCCCGTAGTGTTATTTACTAATCATAATTAACAGTGCTTTACCAGAATCTAAATTTCCTTGTATAACAGTACTGTGAGACCTGAATGATTATGACTTTTGCATTATGCCATTTATGAGAGGTAATTATAAATTAAGATATTATTTACTGTTAAAACCCTTTTTTTTTTCATTCTCCCTGCACTAAAAAATAAGACTTTGAAGAAAAAGGCACACACACACACACAAAATTACCAACACCAAGCTATTCCTACATGCTAGCAATGAAATTAGCACTCTATTCAAAATAAATTTAAAAGAGAAATAAATAAATAAATAAAAGCAAAACACTTTAGAAAAAAGGTAAACTAACAACCTCAGTCCTCCCTGTATTACATCTATTGGCTAGAACATGAGATCTGAAACTTATTTTTTAAAGTGGTTAAAACACTGGGCTCATAGGACAAAAAAAAAAAAAAAAAAAAAAAGTGTTTGCTTTTTGAATGAGACCTTAAAATACAAATAATATAATTACTGAAAGAATTTGAAGTTGAAAGTAATAATCTGAAGTTGAAAACTGCTTAGACACTATGGCAATAATACTGGCATTATAAATCATGTAGAGTTGAAATTTTGGCTATATTTTCTAGATATGAAACCTTATTTCTTCAGAAAAGACTACAGACTTTTGGATACCATACCTGAGTTCTCAGCTGGAGACTTGATGTTTAAATAGGTATGATCACCCTTTCCTGGAAAACATCTCTTTAAGCCTGCCACAAGCTGGCACTATCATCAGTCACTTGTGAGCACTCCTGTTAGTAAATAAAACCTTTCAAGGACCAGAGTTTTATTAGTAATACAGTTCTGCTTAGACTGACAAGTGTTGATTGTTGATGGACAAACCCTGATTAAAAGGACTGACAGATGTTGGTAAAATCCTAACAACCAACAGAATCATTATGAAAGATCTGAAATACATTCATTTTGGGTAACTATTTAAAAAATAAATATCTCATATCTAATAATGCCAAAAAAGCAGTCTATGACTCAACCTTCTCTGTGATTAAAGAACTATAATAAAATTTGTGCCATATGCATGTACCATACCCATAAAACAGCTTCTGGAACTTTGCAAGCGTTCACTTTACTAATGCTGTACCAGTGGTCTTCTGCATATTGGTAGTAATATAAATTCTCACTGAAGACAATTCAGTCTTTTAATTGTCTATGAAAGTAAAGGTAATCAAGATAACATTAGCAATAACAAAAAACAGGATATATTTATTGGCTAATATATGCCCATTTGATACTTGAAGTGTCATTGGTTAGGTGGGCTTGAATATGGACTAGATTTGGGATTGAAACCAATCTCACTTGCAAAAGTACACTAAAGTACTTCCTGGAAGATGGCAGTTTCCAGTGGATGCATTATTTTTTATTTGTTTGATCTTTTTAATGAGGGTATAGAAATGAATTTTGCTTTAATCTGTAAAGTTGAGCTCATTAATGTCCTCAAGGAGGTGTATGCTTATAATTTGGAGGTATTGCTGATTCTGTGAGGAATGAAATAATGCTACAAGAATAATTAGAGTGTACTTCCCAACAGTAAAAGAAATTTTACTACAAAATTTCAAAGTCCTGGACTAATGGTAAAATAATAATGAGTTCTACTATAAAGAAATACATCATTAATTGGAGATGACAGGAAATGAGAGAGATCTGAGTATATTTTTTCAGTCATAGAATCATTATAAGCAAAAAAAAGGGAAAAGGGATGCTAAGATCTGTCAGACAAAGGATATGCAGTAGAGAAGGGCAACAGATAAAGAGGCAACAGTACACAAGACAGAACATCTCAATTAGTATGCTGTGTGTTGTTCTGATTATCTGTGTTCAAAAACAGATTAACTTGCAACAGGTGTAGTAATTAGCTACTAGGTTGATCAAGGAAGGAACATCTATGTTAAGAAAATATATTTTTAAAAATATATCTAGTTCAGCACAAAAATGACTGAGAAAGATATTGACTCTCTTTAAATGCATTAGGAAGTAATAAGAAGGGGCAAAAATAATGTAGCCATTGAAATGTGAAAGGAAGTGGTTTTCCCTAGTGGAAATCAATAGAAGTAAGTTGTCAGAGCCCAATAGTTGCTGACCAGGTTCTTTTAGATATTCCACACATGAAGAGTTTATTGTTTAATAATAATAATAATAATAATAATAATAATAAATATTTGAAATTATTTGATATTTTATGGGATTTTGATTGAGTAGAATAATACATTCACAGATTCATCAAATCATAGTATATCACAAGTTGGAAAGGACCCACAAAGATTGAGTCCAACTCCTGTCGCCACACAGGACCACCCAAAAATCAGATCATACGTCTGAGAGCATTGTCCAAATGTTTCATGAATTACAGGAGGCTCGGTGTCATGACCACTTCTCTGGGGAGCCTGTTCCAGTGCCTGACCACCCTCTCAGTGAAGAAACTCTTCCTAATATACAGCCTGGGCCTTCACGTCATTCTCTCCCTTAAATCATAATATTCATCCAAACCACACTTAGTGTATGAGTCTAGCTATTACAATATACAGCTGAATCATAATATAACTGTTTCTTATTACTGATCTCTATAATTGCTGTGGTTTGACCCAGGAGGCAGCTCAGCACTACACAGCCACTCAATCACTCACCCCAGGTGGGATGAGTGAGAGAATCAGAAAGGTAAAAGTGTGAGAACTCGTGGGTTGAGATAAGGAAAGTTTACTGGGTAAAGCTAAAGCCACACATGCAAGCAAAGCAGAATAAGGAATTAGTTCACTACTTCCCATCAGCAGTCAGGTGTTATGTCACTTTCAGGAAATCAGGGATCATCACATGTACAGTTTATTGGGAAGACAAATGCCATCTCTCCAAATGTCCCCCCTTTCCTCCTTCCTTCCCCCAGCTGTTATTGCTGAACATGATGCCCTATGTTATGGGACATCCCTTGGGGCCAGCCTGGGCCAGCTGTCCTGGTCCTATCCTTTCCCAGCTCCTGGGGCACCCCAAGACTCCTCGCTGGCAGGACAGCATCAGGAGCTGAAAAGGCCTTGGCTCTGTGTGAGCTCTGCTCTGCAACAACTAAAATATTGCTGTGATTTCAGCACTATTTTCATCAAAAATGCAAAACAGCATCACACAAGCCTCCACAAAGAAAATCAACTCTATTCCAATGAAAACCATGACAATAGTACACTCACTGCCACAACACTGTGCATTCACAATCATCGGGAAAGAATATGTGGGTTGAAATATATTCAGAGCACTGGCTCATTTCAGAGATCCTTGTTTTTTGTTTTAGTTTATTTTCATAATGTATATATTTCTGAGCTGCATATGAACCCTCTACCCACCATCATTGGTCTGGATAACTCAGGAAGATATTTGCACTCTTCTGATTAATTCAGGAGAAACAGTTGCACAGCTATCTTATCCGCTCAGCTGATATAGCCACTTATCTGGAAGAAAGGCCGCCTTCTACTATCTCTTGTGTTAAGCAGATTTTTATTTGTAACGATTGGTCAGTCACTCCCTACATTCCTTCCTGAGCTTCAAGAACATTCATTCTCAGAGTGCATTTATTGGTCACATAGATTTCAAGAGAAAATAAGCCTGTAAGTGAGATGATCTAAAAAGATTATCTTAATGAAATAACAGAAGGGAAGAACTTAAGTTATTTCAAGATGTAGTTTGCCTATTAGGGAAGGATATTTTTAACAGGACTGGAGGGATTTCAAAGTTGGAATATAAAATCTGGGATTACAGTATTTAGCAGGGAAAATTTACTGTAATTTCAGAGAAGTGGCAGGAAATTTCATTACTGTTTCCTGACTGTTAATTTGCCCCATAATTTTATTACAACACTGTCCTTTAGAATTCTTACTGATCAACTGAAGAAGACATGAAGTCCCCAAACAGAGCATAAACAGGGAGACTTTTTCTTGGTTGCAGTTATTTTTTTTATTTTCTCTAGGATTTGTTCTTTATGCTGCAGTTCTTTATGGCAGACCTGAAGTTCGCTACTTGTGTTAATGTGTTCTGCAGTCTTCAGTGAAGTCACTGCAACTGCAGGTCTGGCTGCCTGCAGCTGTGAGACTGGGGTCCTGCCAACTCCACCTAACCATCCTTTGGAATTTTAGAACAATATCACAGGTTTCTATTTAAGGAAATGTGACGATTTATGAATATACATATATTGCTAGGTCTGTTTATCTTACCTAAGATAATAAAGAGTTAAAAGATTTTCCTTTCAGTATACGGGGGGAGAGAAGGAGAGGGGAGGACAATATGATCTTCTAGCTGCCTTTTATTTATCTTAGTAATTGGATTTGAACTGGAAGACAGTGGCTCACAAATATGATAAAACAATTTAAAAATACAATTGTATGTGTGTGGAGATGGGAGGAAAGGAGGGAATTTTCCCTCCAAATATTTGCATGTGGTTGATGACGGAGAGAGTTGCAGAAGAGGGAGGATAAGAAAGAATACAAGTCAGTTTTCTATGCTGTCTTAGAAACCTGATTCCACCTGCTCATTCATTCTGATCTATATTCACATTTTTTTTCAGAGACCTAGCAGTTATATGTCAGAATGATGGGTCTTAACCTTTTTTCAGGATAAAGCATCAATCTGCCTGTGAGCACCATAGCCTGATCTGACAGAATTTCAGTGATTCTGAGGGTCCTGTAATTCCTTTGCAGAGGTAATTCTGTGCTCAGAGTGCAATGATATTCTATCAAACAACGTATTCTATCAAAGTTGCTTCTCAGATTTCAAGCGTTGTCCCAGGACTATCTGTTGGAGGTGTTGCCATTCTGTGTTTTTGTAAATGTTAACAGCACTTCTACAACTGATTTTTTTTTTCTCTTTACTGCCTAGTATGTAACCTCTGGCCATTTATTCTATTTGCTTTTCTGAAGCCAACAACTTAAGACAGGGAAGGTGTATTCTTCCCCCCATATGATGCTGAACCTAAAAATGCCTTTTCTTCTGTATCATATAAATATTGCTTTCTGATAGCTGGGACTTAAACATGTTGGTGTTTGTGTGTCGAGGCTGAGGGTAGGCAAGAGATTGCCAAATATTTCATGTTTCATTGCTAAGGTACAGGGATTGCACATCATTAACTCTAGACCTATTCCATCACTCTGTGCAATGAAATTCACTGAGACTGAAACTAAATACAAGGATTCAAACCCTTGAATCTTTATTACCCATGTAATTCTGAGAATGTCCCATTCTTCTAAAGCATACTGAGTGCTGATTTAAAAAGAAAATCAATTATTGTAAACAGTAAGAGAACATTATATGGAAAATGGCTGTGTCGGTGCAGGATATGCAGCATAGTTCTGTCTAATTAGTCTTAGTATTTATAGCATGCCACCTCAAAGGACAGAAATTAAGGGATAGTAGTGGAGCAACACCATTTCAAAGCAAATTTAATCTAATAAAGCACAAAGTTAGTGATGTTGTATAAAATAATTGCCCAGAATATACAGACATTTAACCAAAGGACCTGACCTTAAGTTGATGGTACGTAAAGGAAATATGAAAACTAAGTTCTTCCTCAGAATGAAAATTAGCTTTATCAGCTTGACTTCATTTATTAAACAAACAAAAATATATTTTACTTTATATTAATCTTTTTTTAAACATACAGTGTCTTTTTGACAACATCAATGTCAATGACCACCAAGTTTCAACTGGAAGGTGATGATCTCTTTTAGGAGGGCGTTGGTCTTTTTTTCTCAGGTGACAAGTGACAATGAAAAGGTCTCAAGTTGTACCAGGGGATGTTTAGGTTGGACATTTGGAAGAATTTCTTCATGAAGAGGGTGGTTAAGCACTGGAACAGGCTGCCCAGGGAAATGGTGGAGTCCCTATCCCTGGGGGTATTTAAAAATGTGTGGATGTGGCTATTAGGGACGATTTAGTGATGGGACTCAGTAAGTCAGGTTGATGGTTCGTCTTGATGATCTCAAAGGTCCTTTCCAATCTAGATGATTCTATATTTCTATGATTCTATTCTATGAATATAAAGCTATATTATGTATTGCATGCATCCTAATCTAATTTTTGCCATGTATTTAACTTTAAAATATAGCAGATTCAATGTAAAATATATTACACAAATGCCAAATATATCTTTGCTAGGCAGAAGATTTGTGTTCTGTTCTCACATAATTTATCTTACTTCAGATTTCTCTGAAGCACTATTGTGACTTCTCTGGGAGTCTCAAAAGCAGATTTTGTTTCACTCCTATTTAATTTGGACAGTTAGAAGAATATTTTTTATATATGCCCATAAAGCACTTCTGGGATCATCTGCATATATCAATTTTTCACCATTGCCTCAGGACAATCAGTAGTTAAAAGTGGAGAACAATGAGGATGTGGCTAAAATCACTTTAGAAAATTTGTAGAAAACTCAGTTACTTTCACAAACACTTTTTGTGTATAGAAACTCTTGGGTATCTTCAAGCAACTCTGTTAACTGACATAATTGAAACTCTTCAGGTAGTTAGATACTGTTAATTGAAGGTACCTTTAATTTCAACCGGGAGATGATTAGACAATTAAACAAGGGTCAAATAACTTGAAGCAATCTGTCAGAGGTGTCACTGCCAGGTAACTTACAATCTGAAGTCTGAACACCTTCATTTTAATTCTTTTCTACTTACGTCATCTCTTGGAAACTCTATTGTCTTAAATCAGAACTCCTGTTATGATTCCCACGACATCTGTCAAGTTCTCAGATAAATGTTTATATGAGAAGCTTATTGTGAAGTAAAAGCCAAAATGATACAAACCAAAAAAAAACATATATGTTGACTATAGCCAGCATCTAAGCACCCACATATCTACTTGTTTTGTCCCTGCTCCCAGAAGGATGGGAGAGAGAATCAGAAGAGCAGAAGTGAGAAAACTTGTGGGTTGAGATAAAACAGTTTATTAAGTGAAGGAAAGTTATGCATACAAGCAGAATAATTTACTCAGTACTTCCTTCCAGGAGGCAACCACAAACATTCCCACTTCCTCTTCTTTTCCCCAGCTTTTATCTCTGAGCATGACATTATATGCTAAAGAATATCCCTTTGGTTAGTTCCTGCCAGCTGTCTCAGCTGTGTCCCCTACATGCTTTCTGTGCACCCGCAGACCTGCTCAGTGTGGGAGGCAGAGTAGGAAGTACAGAAAGGCTGGGTGCTCTGCCAGCACTGCTCCGCAATAGCCAAAACATGAGTGTGTTATCAACAGTGTGTTCATCACAAATCCAAAACACAGCACCAAGGGGCCACTATGAATAGAATTAACACCATCCCAGCCAGACCTGTTAAAATCTATCAAGCTAACTATAGATTTATAATTATATAGATACAAGCATATGTGAAGAGACAACAAACATATTCCAGGCTTTCCCAGACTTAGCAACTCAGCTAATGAGTTCTGGCCACTCTGATTAAAAATATGAATAATTTTTATATGTGTATCATTTGGAAATCAAATTTTTAAATTCCTGTTAACAAAAATGCCTTTTTTTTAGCTTGTTCTGGGCTATGTTTTTTGGGTTCCATATAAAAGTTGTGTAGAGTACAATTATTTAAATGGTCAGTGGTAATTGTTGAATGGAGTATTAGATTTGGATAACACTAAAATTCAAACAACTAAAATATCTCATTTGCCTTCTTTAAAGTGGTTGTGAACTTAGAAATATATTTTATTGATTGGCAAATGAGGACTTGCTTGAGTAAGTGAGCTAAAAATAACTTAAATAACCCATTGAAAATGAATTAAATCATTAAATAAATTAAATTACATCAATAAATAATAAATTATTGTGATAATGTAAATCGAGAATTACCACCCATGGGTGCACTGGAAATCATATTGCATGTACGCTGCTCTGAAAGTATTTAAATTCCTATAGATGTCTGAACTTAATCAGGTGATTATTGGTCTATGTTTAATTAAAAACTACTCAATGAATTTCTAAAATGTTAATGAGCGGGGCTGCTTTCTAAGGGTCAGCGAGCTGGGAGCTGATGGTAGCAGAGACATGGACAACCGATGCCCTAACCAACAGGTGTGTGAGATGGGTGAGGGGACAAAAGTGGGTCCTGTCAGAAGTCCAGGGAGCATCAGGTGAAAGAGAGGGATCAAGCCAGCTCTAAGACAGGAAATCCAAATGAGAAGCCAGACACAGGGCTGGAGAACGTCACTGCTACAGGATCTCTGGGGCAGGGACTGAGGGTCTGGACAGGGTTGGGGGAGGCCCCTAGGGGAAGTTAGACAGGGGCTGAAATGGTCAAGAGTGCACTCAGAGCCTTGACATAAATCTTCCAAATCCATGTTTCAAAATAAATACTTTTTTAATTTAACCCAATTTCCAATTAAAGAGAAAGACTAAAATAAAAGCAAAATATTTTAAACTATTATAAGGAATCAGCCATACTTTTCCAAAGTAACTGTTGGATAGTCAACAACGTGTCTTTTTTGCTTGTCCAAAAATACAGTAAGATTTCCTGCAATTAACCTTTTTTTCTGTATATATTAAAATCTTTTTCATATAAACATATTAATATGTATTTCAAATGTATTGAAATGTATTTCAAATGTATTTCAAAGATGTAATCATCTGACAACTTCCTAGATGTATTACTTTTTCACCTTAAATGGCTTTTCTCTCAACATTCAGCTTTACAATGAACTCAGAAAAATCAATAATTATTATCTTCAATAATTTAATTCCTTGAATGAAGACTTAGGTTTATTTTTTTTAATATTGATTTAAATCTAAGGAAAAATGTTAGCAAGATAGCTATTATCTCAGAATGATCAATCATTTTCTATCTCTAGCATGTCTCATACCAGCTTATTTAACCCATATTTAACATTTTTGGAGGGGAAAAAGGGGAATAAAAGGTAGTTGGGCATTCAGAAAGACTCACAAGAGGTAAGAAAGATAAGATCATCAGGTCTAGAGACAAAAATTTTCCCTAGGGCACAATAAACTTCTCAAAAAAAAAGAAAAAAAAAAAAAAACTTCCCAGGTATGACTGATGTTAAGATAGATGCCTTAATCATGGTGTTGAAAAATTGCTAATGATATGCTTGAAGTAATGGACAATTTTACCTGAAATGACCAAAGCTCCATTGAAGTGCTAGAGCATTGATTTTCTTCAAAGCTTCCCAAAATATTAACAGTAATCTATGACTGTTCAGAAAGATTTAAAGTGTGCTAAAGATGGGTAAGGAGCTCAAATTTAATGCTTATATTCGAGCATAACCAATTCAGTGAAAAAGTTTTAGAGCTACTGTTCTCAGAAATTAATGCTGCCTAACAAAAGCTAGCTGTTTAGACTATTTATGTATTATGCTTTATTATTATGTGCTAGGAAAAGCAAACAAACAAACAAAACCCATGTCACTAAGAATAAAATAGCTTCTGGTATTTAAATAACAGTCTCTGAGGTACCTAAATTCTTCTTTAGATATGAAACTATGCACCTAATTCCAAGATCAGGAACAATTAATTTAATTATTCATAAGTATTCTATATCAGCTAAGACCGGCACTGTCACTCCAGTGGGATGAGAACCACTTTTCTTTTAAATATGCTTTCATATTGCTTTTAAAGAAAAAAGTTACGGTAAGAGTAAATGAAAATTCCTCTAAGTTTAAAATCAAACCACTTGGTGCGCTGTTTACAATGATGAAAGTTTGACACCTGTAATCTTCAGGTAGAAATAAAGATAATCTTGAATGCTGTCACACCATATTTATTTATTCTAATATGGCACTATCAGCTATGAAGAGCACCAGCACAGTTTAGTATGGCTTTAGAAACTGGCTGCTAGTCATGGATCACTTCTTCCTGTTCTTGACATAACTTTGTAATGAGAAAGCAAGAAGTGTGTTCCCTACAATAAAGAATGTTTCAAAGGGCTGTAAAGTCATTCTCTATCCATTAGCACTTGTTTAAATTAATTTTTACTTTATTTATAAGCTGTTAATATCATGTCAGTGCAAAGAATGATAAGTATATTAATTTAAGTTTTGTGCTACCAGGAATCATTGGAAAGATCAGCTTCTTAATAAATGGGGTATGAAAGAATATCCCCAGTCTAGCTATCATCTTCACTAGTGATAGAAGGTGTTTGAAGTGTCCAAAGCAAGACAGGAAAGGGCAAAGATAATGCTTGAAGTGTTGAGTCAGCTTTTCAGTCCCTCAGTTCTTATCCAATTCTTACCTGTAACGTAACATTCCTATGCCCTTCAAGAAACATGCCTTCATTAGGTTGAAAGCATGAAACTAGTAGTTTTGCAAATGTACTTTTTAGCCTGCTGACCAGAGAAATGTTTCAAACTACTTGAATATCATCTTGAAGTATCATCTAGCCAAAATTTCTGAAATATTGACAACAGGCTTGTTGCAGTAATGATACTACAACTGTGTATCATGTTTAAACTAAAGCTTTCCCAATAAACACAAAATTACCACAGAGTTGTTAGGTGTGAATGAAGCTTCCAGAAAATTGAAGCAATAAAAAACTGTAACGATGGTGGTGAATAATCCTAGTGTAATAGGAAAAAAAAAAAAAAAAGTAGAAAGGAAGAACTGGGAAACTACACCCCAGTGAACCTCAACTCTGTGCCTGGGAAGATCATGAAACAGATCCTTCTGGACACATATGCTAAAGAACATGCAAGACAAGTAGGTGATCTGAGAGAGCTAGCACAACTTCAACAAGGGAAAATTGTGCCTGACCAATCTGGTGGCCTTCTATGTAAATTTTCATGATTTGTTGAAGTTATTTCTCCCTGGTAGATGATTTCATTTTCTTGTCTGTTTGTTTTTGTTTCATTTTGTTTGTTTGTTTGTTTTTCCTTAAAGACAGGGAAGTGTTTAGCCGTGTTTTTGATATAAAAGTTTAAGGAGTGTTTCCTCTTTATAACATAATGTATCCCATATTTTAAATCTGTGTAGGCTTAGATACATAGAGCATAGAACTGGAATAGTTCAATTGGAAGGGACCTTCAGAGATCTTCTAGTCCAAATGCTTGTCCTCTTCAGGACTCACTAAAAGTTAAAGTACATTACGGAGGGCATTATCCAAATGCTTCTTGAACAGTGACAAGCATGGGGAATTGACCACCTCGCTAGAAGCCTGTTCCAGAATTTTACCATCCTCAAGGTAAAGATGTTTGTTCAGTCTGAACCTCCACTGGCACAGCTTTGTGCCATTCCTATGCATCCTGTCATCAGTGACCAGGGAGAAGAGGATACTGAAACCCTCCATGTCCTCTCCTCGGGAAGTTGTAGAGAACAATGAGGCCTACCTCTTACCCTTCTTTTCTCCAGACTAGACAAACCAAGTGACTACCCAAGTAGACAACCCAGCCTCTTAACCTCTCTGTTTTTCCCTCTTTCTCTCTTCCATCATTGAATGGCCCTTGTTCAGTTTGTGCTGCTGAAAGAAGACAGAGCACACACAGAAAAAAATCAAGAAATTCAAAAGGTAACTCAGGAGACCATCTTTTAGGATGTCATCCAAGAAAAAACAAAATAGAATAAAAAATGCAAAGATCTACTCTGTTACCCATTGTAGCTGAAGAGAATGGAAGTAACACCATATTCAAAAAAAGATATTTTACTTGATATCAGCCTAAAAGGAAAAAAAAAAAACTACAATTTTTCATAATAAATCATTTTAAATGTTTTGAGCTAATATTAGATGTCATACAGGTATGAATGGACTCTAAAAATTGTGTACTAGAGAAAAAAAGAAGAAAAAAAAAGAAAAAAAAAAGTGGTTTGCAAGGCTGTAATGGAAGGCAGCTTTTTGCTATATTATTTCCACCCCAGTTTCACAGCGTTTCTCAATATCTATGCAATTTGTTACCCATAAAGATCTGGATTAAAATTAATTTGCATCTTTATAGCAGAGTTACTTTAGGCTAAGAATATTTCTTCTGTACAAAGAATACAGTTTATTCCCTCCCTCCCTCACCCCATGGTTTTAAATCACCTCAAGTAACACGTACTTGTTAAAGGCATGCATCTCTTACAGCACAACATAGTGTTCCATTGCTTTGGTGCCAATGGTAGGTGGCCAACACTTTAGAAAGCACTGAATCTGTAATACAGTTGTGTTAGTCACACAATCGCTTTTAATAAGCTGGCTCTGAGCCAATGGTATCAGTAACTCTGTTTGTGCTAGCTTGGTGGTGTATGTGATGACATAATTGTTTCTTGACTAATAAGCTATAATGTGAACCGCATGGACTATGGAAATCTAATTTACAAGCTAAGTGGTTGTTTTGACCATGAATTGAAGAAGATACCACACAGAAAACAAAGGTTAGAACTACGTAGTTCTAACCTAACATGGTTCTAACATGCTGTTTGCCTTGAATACTAAGTATGTGTTGCTGACAAATGAAAGTGCTGCTGGGAGACCGTTATAGAACAGCTATATAGGATTAATACTGTACATTTCCTTAGCACAGAAGCAGTTCTTCAGTGACTGTGACAAGATGAAAAGCTTTATAACAGTTTTCATGCTCCTCAGGCCAGTAGAATAATTTAAGCGAAATAAAGAAAATAGGTATTTTAAAATGTGAAACAGGTATCATGAAATACTGCATTGCTTCAAGTGTTACTCCTAAGTACATAAAATTTAACCCTGCTAAGTTATAGGAAAGACTCTTGGATCATATGAGCTTTTGCCAACTACATGTATAATATAAAAGTGAAGATGCATCTGGAAATATACAATGCACATTTTTTATTTATTTTTTTTAAGACAGAGAGTTTTGTTTAATTTAACAGCTCAGAAGAACTACTTCTTCATGTACCTGCTTTTAAAAGATGGCTAATCATGTATGGGTACATCTTTCCAGGCACCTGCAGGCAAAATGGGAAATATAACTCACTTATCTAGTTTTTACATGATGAGTGTCATCACTGCCCAAGTGAATCAAAATGTAATTTTTTTTTTTTTTTAAATTAGATAACATGGTGTTTTACAAGGGATTAGCACTGGCTACTAAAAGAAAAGTTAACTTGCATTTTATTACAGTTTCTTTTTAAACTTCTGGAGAGATGTTAACAATATTTGATTAAAACATTAATAATGCCTAAAAGCTAGTATGTTACTCTTTACAGTGAGTTCTTTTGCTTAACAAACAAAAAATCAAGTTGCCTGGCTGTTGTGGAGGTCCAATAACAAAAGTTATTGTGTGAAAGTAAATAACAAAAACTGGAGATTGTGTGACTTTATGGACCAATAAATGTGATTGCTATTAACCAGAGAGTATGCTGCCTAACAGCTTTAATAAAATATTCCTGCAGAGCCTAGCAAGAAGGCAGGGGAGAGAGGATGGTCCCTCATGTTGTCCAGTTGCATATTAAATAAACTGCACTTGTAGGGAGAAATGGTACAGACAGGCACATTCCACAGAGAATTTACCCATCAGACTGCATGCAGGAGGGAAAATATATTAAAAAATAATAATAATAATAAAATTCATTGTTTCCATTTGTTTCTGGTGGTCTCTCCAGAATGTAATAGACTTTTCCTATTGAAGGACTTATTATGAAGACTTATTCAGTCTTTACTTCTGTTTCTAAAGGAAAATTCCAGCATTTGTTTGTTTCATTTTGAAGGCAGAGGAGAAAACACAGTAAAGTGAAAAGTCTGGTGAGGTGGTTTTGCCCAGCTGGGCAGCTGAGCTGCACCACAACCACTCTCTCACTCCCCCTCCTCAAAGGGAAAAGGGAAGAAAATACGATGGAAAGGGTTTAAGGGTTGAGACAAGGACAGGGAGATCACACAACTGTTATCATCATAGGCAAAACAGAGCTCTCAGCATAGGAAGATTAGTATAATATATTACCTATTACTAACAATCCAGAGTGAGAGAAACTAAAAACAAACTAAAAACACCTTCCTCACCACCCCCCCCAACCCCCCCCCCCCAAATATCCATCCTCTCCTAATTCCTCCCCCTGAGTGGCACAGGGGAACAGGGAATGGGTTCTGCGGCCAGTCCCTAACGCTTCATATCCACCACTCCTTCATGGTCACCAAAATTTTGCCACATAAACCCACTACTTCTGGTCCATCATTTTTATGTGTCGAGCTTATTCACTAGACTATCTTCTTCAGTGGACAGAAACCTCACAATGTTCTGCTTTTTCTCCTGCAGTAGGAGACCTTTGGTGGTGATAGCATCTAAAAGGGTTTTTGTTACACAAAGGAAAATGAAAGCATAAGGAACCCTAGCAGGTTTTTTTTTGTGTGTGTGTTTTTTTTGTTTGTTTGTTTTGTGGTAATTGTACCAGATTTTGGTTGGAATTATTTTTCAGTGATTTTGTCTTTTTTTTTTTTTCTCCTTTTTTTTTCCCTCTCTCTCTCCTCTCACGGAGGCTGACAGTTCAATATGGTATCCATTCCAAGTCACAGGAGACCTATTTTTAGTCTGAAGATCATTAAGTGCCTCATATGTCTTCTAGACTATTTATTCCTTAATTTAATCCTAGACTTGTATTCTAATTTTACACATATTAAGTGTGTAATAACTTGAAACAGTGTTGATTCTATCTTCTTCATGGACCAAGGACCGAAACCTCTGCCAAACTAAAATTTATCCTTCTTAATGCCGTAACCAATGGCAAAAAACTGCTATCCACCTTGGAAATATTAGAAATAAACTTTCATGTATTTGCCCTTAGGAGGGTTTTTAGAAGTTTGGTCTTGGACATCTGGCAGCCTCATAGCTCTTTGTCTCTGCTCCTTGTTCCTGTTCTACACTCCTGTTGCAGTGGTAGCTTCTTCTTTTTGTCCCTCTTATCTCTTTCTTTTTCTTTCCTCAGTGCTTGCCAGAAACTTCTCCCAGATGTGCTTGTATTTTTCCTCATACAGAAGTTACTGTCCCTTCCCCATAGATGGGTCTTTACGATCCAAGAAATCAAACAGGTAGCTCTTTCCTCTGTTGGTTAGCCATAAATTTTTAACAAAATAGAATATATAATAGATGTACTGTAAGTGATAAACAGGCAAACAAGAGTGCATGGGCATTAATATCTAATAAGGATGCCTTTAAGAAGTATGAGAAAAACTAATGTGAAAAAACTTGCCCACTAGAAAGGCCACTCAACTTTGTCACAAATGGGAGCAGAGTTTTTCCTTGTTAGATTCTCATCTCTGCATGGGTGAGTATACAACCTCTGTATCAAATGTATATTGGTTTGACAACCCAAGCTAAAACAAATTATACTGTCTACAACATTTTTAACTCTTTGAACAAAATAATCTACTTGCAGAGTTTCGTGTAATACTGCTGTTTCTCAGCTAGCAATGGACCATATTTATTCATACATTATCTTCAGTATAAAGATTATTGTAGTTATTAACTGCCATCCCTGTTAACAGATCAGAAGATAGTGAGCTTGTTTGTTATATGGGTCAAAATTTTTACACTTAATTTTACTCTTACAAGTATAAAAATTAAGTGAACTGTATAATTTTTCGGGCTTCAGCATTGCAACACAATTAGTGAGATGTGAAAGATTACTTGACCAGCAGGTTGTTTGTTCTATTGGCTTCTGCAAACTCAGACATCATTTTTCTTTCTAGTTAACATTTCAGCTTGCTAAGAGTAGCACAACTGAGGCTTCTCCATGCATGATGTCATCCCAAAGGTACAGATTCTCCCTTGGCAATATATATGGGCTGCAATATATATGGGAACATACAGATGTTCCATCCTCCCTAGCCTCACCTCAGTTCATATGTATGGATCTGATGTTTGGATCTGATGTGAGGTCCATGTCCTTGTTGATTGGAAATTCCTGTTTAGCGGTCGTTTTTTGTTGTTTGTTTGTTTGTTTTATTTTTTTTCCTTTTATTTTCCCTTAAGCTTTTATGAATAATGAGTTCTTCTCAGATTACTTCTTTTATGTGTGCTTATCTTTATCATTTCCAAAAATTCATTATACTAATGTCAGCTTTATTTCTCAGCAAATGGCCTGATATCTTTTTCAGAAATTCATCATCAAGCACGGCCCAAGTTTTTGTCTCCTTTCGTTGTCATCACTGTTTGCCCTTTACTCCCTACCTTTTTATCCTCTATTATGGGAGGCAGCATGCATGTCTAGCTAATTGTTATCAGTTGCTCTGAAAACTATTTTGCTCAAAAACATGGGATTCAAGTTCTGTTGTTTTTTTCTAGAAAGCATATTACATACTTCGATTGAGTTTATATAGCTTCAGCTATTGCTTCTTCCCTATTGAATCCTCTGAAAGTCAGATATTTAAGCTAGAACCTGGAGTAGCTGACATATAAGTTTATATTTCATAAAAAAAAAAAAAAGTCTATGAATCCTACCTTTAACCCACAACTCTGGGATCAATGTGAGATTATCAAGGTCTGTTCGTGCTGTTTCTTCAAGATCTGACCCAGTGAACTTCTAGCAGTAATCAAAGCAAAAGTCTGGAATGCATTTCTGCCAAAACAGGCACTCTTCTTCTTGCCCAAATTATGTAACTGCCAAACTTCAGCAGCATACAATAAGGGCAGCTGAATGCTTGTTTGCTCTTAAATCTTTTGCACCAACTACCACTATAATAGCTTTGCTCCACATTGACAAAGGAAGGGGTGCAAAGAGGATGCAGCCAGGCTCTTTTCAGTGGTATCCAGAGACAGGACAAGAACCAATGGGCACAAGCTGGAACATAAGTGGTTTTGTCTAAGCGTCAGGAAACACTTTGCTACTGAGAAAATCTTTTTGTTTGTTTGTTTGTTTGTTTGTTTCAAACAAGGAACTTGTTTGAAAAGGGAACTTTAATGACCTTCCAACCCAAACCATTCTATGATTCTATAATAAAACACGATGTCTAACAGGGTGTTTTATGGGGAGGAAACTGAATTCATATTTCTATCATCTGCCCAAGAGATAAAATGAAAACTTATATAACTATTTACTACAAACAGTGCATACAAATTCTTAAATGAAAGAATATTTTTTTCCTATTCTTTGTCATATATACAGACCTGTTTTTGTTTGCAATACCAGAGTAGAATAGGTGATAATGCTCTAAATTCCTTTGAGAGGTATGCCAAGTTATAAATACTGGAGGCATTTTCTGAAGAAGGAGATGACTGGTTTTGAAGAGTTAATAAAAAACTGTTTTCAGATAATGTAACTCTTGTTGAGCTTGGATGAAAAGACTTTTTTTAGCTTTACATTACACAAGTTCAGGCACTGGAACAGGCTCCCCAGAGACATGGTCATGGCTCCACGCCTGCCAGAGTTAAGGAAGTGTTTGGACAATGCTCTCAGACATATGGTTTGATTTTTAAGTAGTCCTGTGTGGAGACAGTAGTTGGACTTAATGATCCTTGTTGGTCCTTTCCAACTCAGGATATTCTACATTTCTGTGATACTGCTGTGCTGAGCTCTGGCATGGTTTGCCCAAAGAGCTTGCTGAGATTCCCTCATTGAAGATCTTTGAAAGCCATCTAGACATTGTCCTGCTTGATCAGGGGGATTAGATCAGACCACCTCCAGAGGTCTCTTCCAACATCATCCATTCTGTGATTCTGTGAAAGGAATAATATCCAACAAGAATACACTATATTTCTTTCTGGTGCTTTTCCTCACTGACACCACAGAAACAGAAGTTATCATAGTGTTTTTCTCATTCAACCATGGAACAGAATTCTTTCATACAAGTCCTTTCCAATGAAATCTTGTCCAAAGATTTATGGGACTTGATCTAGATAACAGCTAGAATTGCCTCAGATTTGTTCTGAAGATGGAACTAGGAAGAAATGTATATTCCATGTCAAGATTTCACATTTCCACCAAACTTTATTTTGTCCCCCAGAACATTTCTAGGCAACTTGAAAGACTCCTGTCATGGAAAGTCATCCTTAGGCAGTCTTTAGGGTCATTCTTCAACTCTAATGCCATTTGTATTTCTCCTGCCCCCAGTTATTTAGCATATATAAATCCAGCTGATTTGTCTTTGGAACCTATAATACCTGTGTAGGTATATTAAAGTGAGAATGAGGAATGTGTCCATGAGGCTTTTACAGCCCTAGCTTCTAGCATTGATAGTTAAATTTTGAATGAATACTGAAGAAAGAGATTTTCTTATAATTTGCTCAACCCTCACATTTTACTGGCATCAATAGCTATATTATTTCTGGACTGAATGTATATTTGCTCTGTACTGTACTGTAATCAGATGAAAAGTGAAGAATAAGGATCTTGATATGTGTGCCCTCATTTACAGTTCAGGTCTACCCCCCCCCAAAAAACAACAGTATTTAAGAATGGATTATTTTTTTGGTCAATGGAAAAAAAAAAAAGTCTTTAAAATCTATGCTTAGATCTTAGCATAGTATGAACCCATCTCAAAAGCTAATTTCCGTAGAATATATGTTAGTATGTTAGTGGTTTCTTTTTTTATTATTTTTATTTTTTATTATTATTTTTTATTTATTCTCCCCATTTATTTTGCATGAATCCTTGGCGGTGCAAGGGACTGTTTAGAAAAGGCAATCACGACCCATAGCTGTGATTCTACTACCTAGGTCAGCACTACAGGCTTTTTGTGGAAATGTGAATCACTAACTTGTGTTTGATCTTTGTTTTCAACCACTACACTCCTGGGGATGTATTGCGATGTGACTTGTAGTTGTTAGTTTCTTTTCATGTTTTTGTGGTACAGATTTTATCTAGGTTCAAATGTCTAACCTATTCTGTCAAACTGAACTTTGCTATACTGACTTGACCTTTTTTATATTTATGCTCTTTCTCCCAGGTTGATTCAATTCTAAAGAAGAACAGAGATGGTCATCTGAATCAGAGGATGTTGAAAAGGTCAAAGTAGCAATGCAGACTTCACTGTTTCTCCAAGTGTAAGGTGTTGAAATTGTATCCACATAATTCTCATGACTAGACTTGAAGTAAGCTTGGAAAATGCTCTATGCAAAGTCTTGTTTTTGATGGTGAGAGTGATGAAAATGCTAACTGGTAACAGTGCTCTGTAGAGGGCCTTAAGATTTTGATCTTTTTTATTTTTAACTATTGCCTCATATTAAGGTTAGAAGCAATTCTTTTCTTCATACATTTTGGTCTTTCATATAGGCTTCCCACAGCTGAACCATGCACTATGTGTTTTCCAGGTGATAGTTATGTTTCACAGTCTGCATTGTGTAAGACCTGCCAAAGGAATTTTATTATTTATCAATCTATCATATTACCATAAAATTATGATATATATATATATGTTTTATTTTAATATTTTTTCATACTAGAACAAGCTTTCTTATCCTAAGAAATCTTTATTGAAGAGTTTCAATACTCATGCAGACTTATTTGTGAATATTGACTAGTTTAGAGCAAGCAGAGTCACTGTTTTACATATGTGGTACTCCATGATCTTCTATATAATGGTATATAACCCTCAATTACTGTATGAAACGTATCAGCTTAATAAAAGAATATTTTTTGTGCTTCATGGGGAACTGAATGGATCCTTTTAATTTTTAGAAACTGAAGTTACATTTTGTTACACTCAAAATCCTGCTGTGGGCAGAGAAACCCCACACCTTATAAGTGGAACCAATAATATACCAATAATTAAAAGTTCAGTTAAGAATTTTAGCAGGCTTATCACAATACAACCAGCAGTTATTATCTGTCTAGGTAAAATAATGATAACATAGTCCATATTAATACAGAACAGCCTCACTTATGATACAGGTACAGTTGTTTTAGAGAGAGTTCTTATTATCCATCCCTTTTTCTCTGGTGAAATGTTTACTTTTCCAATGTTCCTCTGGGTCCTAAGTTTGACAACAACAGTCTTCTTCATTAAGAATCATGAGTGGGGTTTAAAATAAACCATCATTGTCCTAAGTCCTTCAACTGGAGGCATGTGATGTTCGCAATGACAGCGTCCTTCTCAGTCTTGCATTCCCTTGGGGTTATTTTTTACAACATCTAATCTATTTGGCTTTCTTCTCTTTGAGGTCTAGCTAAAATTTGAAAGTTTTGTGATAGCCTGCCCTGACTAACACAACATCCCATTGTTTGCTATGCAATGACAACCTAGATAGAGCATACCTACCATATGTGGTGTTCACAGACATTAGCTGAGGCAGGAAAGGAAGTAGTCTCCTGATTGCTATAAAACTGTTACCACCACTAAAGTAAGCTTCTTCACTAGAAGAAAAATAAGGGCTTACTTGTTGTGAAATTAGATTCCATAAGTAGGAAGATAATTCCTCATTCAAAGTCCAGAACAATATGCTGCTATGCAATATATGTGCATGGCTACAATGTGGGTCTCCTCTGATGTTCTGATTTTGATAGAGCAATAGTTACATAGAAAACTGGGCAATACTCTTTCTATGCCTGGTAGAGGGACAGAAACATCAGATAAAATTTTGGCTATATCTAAACCGTCTTTAGGATTATTATTCTAATACTTTTATTTTCCCTCCTTTCTATTGATTTTCAGAGCTAAATTCAAAAGGTGAAGGAGCACCACTTTCCACCGCAGAGAGGCCTTTAAAGAACATTCTTTGGATAAAATGCAGAAGTTCTATTTTTTTTTCTTTGCCTTTATAGTCTTTTTATAGTCTTTTATAGCTGTACAGTAGGTACCAACTGACATTTATTCAGTCTGAGGTAAAAGCATTTTTTATGATCAAGGAAGACTGGAGTTCAATGTTTCTAAATATTTTTAGATTTATTTTTTTTTCAGTAGCTGAACCAAGAAATTTTACATCTGTACTGAGCCAAAGTTTACTTTGGAGCAATTTCCGTTAAGAATCATAAGCAGCAGATATGCATTAATAATACTGAAAAGGTCTTTTATCTTGAAGATGGAACAAAATCTAGTGGCACAAATCACTACAGTATTCACATACTTAGGTTCCATTTATTTTTACCCAGCCCTGTCTTTTTCTTACATTTTTGGTTGGACCTGTCATAATGGGACTTCAGAAAAAAAGAGGAGAAATTTTCCATATTGAAGGATACTCCAAACAGAATTTGACTCATGTTTATCATTGTTTAAAAATGGAGTTTTCTTGGGTAGAAGCTTGTTTTAATATATTGATAGCTTTCTATATTTCTATTCCTTGTGATGATTTTTTTTTCTTTTCCTGCTTAGTGCAATTGGTGGTGAGGAGGACACTTGGATGTTTTCCAGTCTTTCTCTTTAGTCTTGCTGATATGAGTCCGTTTCCACCAAATTTCTGTCAGTGCAAGATATGACTCAGCTCAGGAATACTTCAGCCCAGCTACCACCTTCTTCTTAGTGCTTCTATATATTAATAAACAATATCTATATTGGCTCCTTTGGTTTCCCAGTGATATTTTTATACTTTACTGTTAGCTGTGTTAGCTGAATAAGCACAGAATATTACTTTTTAAACAGTTTTACTTAACAGAATCAAAGAAAAAGGACAGACTGTTGTTAGTGTAAGTCTTGGTTCTTCTTAGTTCTTACCAACAAGCTGGTAAGAGGGGACTGAAAAGTGTATATTTGTTTGTCTTCTCTCATGATAGCATAATTACATTAATGCTGAATAGCCTGACATCTTTTGTCTCCTAACTGCAAAATGTAACATGTTTATGAGTTATGTATGCTGCAATGAAGCTAGTCTAAAATTACACAAGAAAATAAATACTGTTTTAAAAACATCTGAGTAGAAATTCAAGTACTCAATGTTTAGGTAGTGTAGCAATCGGGTTTCCCCCCAAAAAACAGGAGTAACTATTTTACTGTAATATTCATTTTTTGTATTTTACAAAAGATCAATGGTTCCCTTATTTAAAAGGTTTGATCTCCTTAGAAAATGAACTTGTGTCTTTCACAAACTTTGCACTGTTTGTAGAAAAAATCACAAGGTGTAAGGTAAAGGAAACAGGAGATTTTATAAAGACATAGTCCTATTTGTAAGGTACCTAAAAGTTGCCCTGAAAAAATGTTTTCATCTTTGCTTCTGTTACAGAGCTTTTCTCCATTGTTGATCTTAGCATTTACAGAAAACTGAACCCAAAAGGTCTAAAGTTAGACCTTGTAATAATATTTGCAGAATGCATAAACACTCTGCAGTTGAATCTGGAGGTGCTTCTCTTAGGGATGTGGTAGTTACAAGAGCACTATGCGGTTTTCTGAAGTCCCTCAATAAGCAACATGGTTACTTAAGTATTTCTACTTTGATTCTGCTCTTCCCTTGGATAAATTCCCTGTCAATTCCATGCAGTTAATGCCATCACATATAGTTAATAAAGAGTGCAGAAGAAGTGACACTGGATGAGGGTTTTGAGACTTCTTTCAGTGCATTTGAATGTTTTGTGCAGAGTAGTTTTTGAATTAGTTTGTAGAGGTGCCTGTAGAGATGTGAGATGGGGGAAGAGGGCAATAAAAGCCTTGTCTGAGCCTTTCCACTACTTACTGTCACAATAGCCCAGCAGGTACAGATATAAAAATGGAGCATGATGAATATAAAATGGAAAGGTATAGAAATTATTTAACATATCTGTGAAAGTCTCCACCAGCCAAAGGATAGATGGATATAGCTGAGCTAGCTTCAGAACAGATTTGTGAGAAGTACTGAAAGTGTTTAATGGAAATAGCACTAGGCTGCATTGTCCTGAGCAGAAGATGCCGTAGACGCATATCTTCAGTGTTATTTCAACTAATATAAAGTGTATATCTCCTTCTGGGTTTAAAAAAAAAAAAAATGTTTTGCTTTGAAAACATAAATATAAGACAAAATTGACAAATTAAAAATCAGCAATATCTAGGCTGCAAATTAGTGAGCACAGATTAAGTAGTTAACATACTGAAAAAAAAAAAAGAAAGAAAAACAAGCTTAAAATACATATTAACAATAAGGTTCTTCCTAGGAAGCAATATGATTAGTAAAAGCATCAGTTTCTATTTTTTAATTTTATTTTTTTAGATGTGGTCTGCTCACTAATTGAAGCCATTATGTTCTTGTATGGACATATAACAATCAGTACATTTAGGTTTGGTCTGTGCACAGTCCTAGCAGAAAAATTTTAAAATCAGAGCTATTAGCTCCGAAATTTGGTTAGCTTCAATGACATGCTACGTGATCCTCTGATCCCTTAGAAACACATGGCAGTTCTGGCTTAACTGGATGTTTATTTCAAGGGACTGCATTTCAGAATGGAGAAGAGGTAAGAGAAACACATTTCAAAGACAATTTTAATCTATTCCTATTCTGGTGCTATTGTAGTTTATTCCACCTATTAAAGTGCATCTGTCTTAAGCTGCCAAACATTTTCTCTCAGAATTGTGTGGGTCATAAACATGTAACTTCAAAAAGAGTCAATTTACCCAAAAAAATAAAATTAGAATGTCAACGATTTATAACAGTGAACTATGAAGTTGTAGCAGAACTAAAAGGATTCAGGTGAACACAACAGAAACATGAAAGGATGTGATTTGATCATTAGCATTCCTTTCCCTAATACAAGAAAATTTGTGTAAAACCAAGGAAAGTAAAATTCACCTTTAAAATTTGTCTGACTGTACCAGTTGGAGGATGTAGTTTGCCCTCTGGTCTTAGAATTTAGTTTTCATCTGGGAGTTAAACATATAAATATGTCTATAACTTACAAGTCTGTTCACAACACGATTCTGTTTGATTTGTTGAGATATGTGACTGTTTTGTTAGATTTAGAAATAAACAGCTTGGAAAGGGAAGGGAAGGGAAGGGAAGGGAAGGGAAGGGAAGGGAAGGGAGGAAGGGAAGGGAAGGGAAGGGAAGGGAAGGGAAGGGAAGGGAAGGGAAGGGAAGGGAAGGGAAGGGAAGGGAAGGGAAGGGAAGGGAAGGGAAGGGAAGGGAAGGGAAGGGAAGGGAAGGGAAGGGAAGGGAAGGGAAGGGAAGGGAAGGGAAGGGAAGGGAAGGGAAGGGAAGGGAAGGGAAGGGAAGGGAAGGGAAGGGAAGGGAAGGGAAGGGAAGGGAAGGGAAGGGAAGGGAAGGGAAGGGAAGGGAAGGGAAGGGAAGGGAAGGGAAGGGAAGGGAAGGGAAGGGAAGGGAAGGGAAGGGAAGGGAAGGGAAGGGAAGGGAAGGGAAGGGAAGGGAAGGGAAGGGAGGAAGGGAGGAAGGGAGGAAGGGAGGAAGGGAGGAAGGGAGGAAGGAGAAAAGAAAAAGAAGAAGAAAGAAAAGAAAGAAAGAAAAGAAGAAAGAAAAAGAAAGAAAGAAAGAAAGAAAAGAAAGAAAGAAAGAAAGAAAGAAAGAAAGAAAGAAAGAAAGAAAGAAAGAAAGAAAGAAAGAAAGAAAGAAAGAAGAAGAGAAAGAAAGAAAGAAAGAAAGAAAGAAAGAAGAAAGAAAGAAAGAAAGAAAAGAAAGAAAGAAGAAAGAAAGAAAGAAAAGAGAGAAAGAAAGAAAAGAGAGAAAGAAAGAAAGAAAGAAAGAAAGAAAGAAAGAAAGAAAGAAAGAAAGAAGAAAGAAAGGAAGGAAGGAAGGAAGGAGGAAGGAAGGAAGGAAGGAAGGAAGGAAGGAAGGAAGGAAGGAAGGAAGGAAGGAAGGAAGGAAGAAAGAAAGAAAAGAAAGAAAGAAAAGAAAACTAAAAGAAGGAAAAAAAGTCAAATTTTCAAAATTCAAAGCTAGCTCAAAAAATATACAAATGTATGTAAGGGATACCCCAGTGTTTGCAAACGATAATACAATTATGCCAATTACAGCATAGCTCTCTGCTTCTGAAGTGATGGTGGATCACCCTGAAATATCAGTGCATCTTTGAACACTCTAAGCCAAGGCTTTACTGAGCTGCAGCTCAGCCTTACTGAGACAACCGTATAGAGATGGGGATGAATATTTCACTTTTGCATGACTACTCTTCTAGAGCCCTGCTAGTCCTGGTCAACTTTGTTTTATTGTAGATTTTCCTGTTCCAGGTTATGAGTTCTGTAGAGAAACCTTTTTCTGTATGTTTTCTTAAAGTCTTGTGTTCATGTCCTCTGTTTTCATTCTTGCTCAGATATATATTGTAATAGTCTCTGCTTTAAGTTGAATTTTTCTGGAGCTAGGAAAGTGTGATGAATTCTGATGTTCAAACTTTGTAGCTAGACAGGACATGTTCAAACTTTGTAGCTTATTCAGGAGATAAGTTTTTTTTTTCAGGTTTATGCTAAAAGATGTGACTTGCACCATGAGGGAAAAGGAGGTGGCTGAAAAATGAATTTTCTACATTTGTTCTTTTGGAAAGGGTGACGGCTTCCTGTACTCCAGCGATGGTTGGAGTTACTATTTTACATTAAAGATTCAGCACAACTACTTCTACCTACAGCTTTTCTTTACTAGATATGTGGGTTATATGATGGCTCAGATTTTGAAGGTATTTGAAGCTTCTCTTGCTTCTTGTTTTTTAACAGAAGTTTTTTTTATTTCCTGTAATTCTTGTCCTAAATTCCATTTGTATCACACAAACTCCAAATTACTCTGTCCTTTGCCTTGTACCTCTGTTTTACATCTCCTTTAATCCCCAAGATGAAGGAAAAAAAAATCTTTATTATTTAGCTGTTTTATTTTCTTTCCAAATGATAGAATTAAATTAATGTTACAGAAAAAAATAACAGTGTAAATTTATAACAACACTAACATAATCCAAGAAAATGAAACAAACAAAAACTTTCAAGAAATTACGAAACAAATAAGCATTTTGATTGTAACGTTTTTTCATCATGAAACTTAAAAAGCTTAGCTTTAATCATAGGCAGTTATTTTCAAACTATGTCACTGAGTTTGTCAGAGTAATATACAGCAGATTTTTGGAATCAGTTCCAGCAAAGAGAACATTTAATAAGTTTGAATGAGAAACCAAATCTTTTGCTTCAGATTATTTCAAAGTAATAATTTGGTTGGACATGGAACTATCTCCAGGTTGGCTTGATATGATCTAGCTCTTTCCGTCAGCTACAAAAATAGATCTTGCTTTTCTTTAAGCATCTAATTCACTGGTAATATATTTTGTCCCTTCTGTTGCAATATTTCCTGATTCTCTCAGTTAAGTGAGGTGCTGCTTTAACAGCATACGACTTGTGTTCTGTACCTGATCTTTTAGAGGTATAGGATACATTTCCAGTTGTAAAACACTGTACAAATTTATGATGCTCTATAAATGATTAATAGCAATAATACAGCTGAGTAAATAGTGATGACTTTTTTGTGGATGGAAAACGCTGCTGCATTATTAGAGAACAAAATTAAAAATAAACATTCTGGTGTGACTGCACTGACTTTGGAGACAGTTTGCATGAAGGTCAGCAATGTTTGTCTGTCTTACCATTTTGAAGAACCCTGCTCTTCATTCTCATCATCTTTGTGCTTGTTTCAACATGGTCATCTGTTCTGTTATCCTCTTTTCAGGCCTTGCATAAATATGGCTTTGGTTCTGGCAGACCATTTTGAGATCAGGTTTTAAAATAGAGTAAAAGAAGGCAAAAATATTAGTAAAAGAGAAGGGGGGAAATGGAAACATGGTTGCAATGAATTTCCTGGATTATCGTAGTATTACAAAATTTGTTTTATAGAATCTTTTATTTTTTTCTGTATGTCCTGGTTCCAGTTAGGACAGAGTTAATTTTCCCTCATAGTAGCTGGTAGGGTGCTATGTTTTGGATTAGGATGAGAAGAGCGCTGATAACATGCTGATGTTTTAATTGTTGCAGAGTAGTGTTTACACCAGGCCAAGGACTTTTCGGCTTCTCGCTCTGTCCTGCCAGCGAGCAGGCTGGGGGTGCAGCAGGAGCTGGGAGGGGACAGACCCAGGACAGCTGACCCAAACTGGCCAAAGGGGTATTCCATACCATCTGACGTCATGCTAAACAATATATAGGGGTGGCTGGCCGGGGTGGGGGGGGCCAGCTGCTCGGGAATAGGCTGGGCATCGGTCAGCGGGTGGTGAGCAATTGCATTGTGCATCACTTGTTTTCTTACACATTATTATTGTTAATACTATTATCATTATCACTATTATTATTATTATTGTTATTATTATATTCCTTATATTCCTTATATTATTATATTCCTGTCTTAATAAACTGTCTTTATCTCAACTCACCGGCTTCACTTTCCCGTTTCTCTCCCCCATCCCAGAGAGGGAGGGGGGAGGGTGAGCGAACGGCTGTGTGGTGTTTAGCTGCCAGCCGGTTAAACCACAACACTGTAAGATAAAAAAAAATGGCCCAGCACTGCTGGTAACTAGTTTCTGCCTATGAGTTCTATGGTGATAGTTCTTTGAGGGATCTAAGGTAAGAAGGCAGCTGGCTACAAAGCTAACTGACATAGGCGACAAGCTGAAAAACAGCAGTTGCTGGAAAGTGCATCATGAAGGAAGTTAACACAAAGGACAAAGAACACTTCCCCACAGACCTCCTACACCCTGCCCAGAGCATGCTATTAAAAGATTTATGTTTACTGTTCCAATGTCTATGAAGACAGCAGAGAAAAGATTGGACCTCCCATGAGAGGGACCCCACACTGGAGTAGGAGAAGAGTGACTGTGAAGGAACAGAAGATGACAAAGCTTTAGGGATTGACAGCAGCCCCCATTCCCCATTCCCCTGCACCACTCAGGAGGAGGAGGTAGGAGAGGATGTATGGGGGAGAAGGCATTTTTAGTTTGTTTTTAGTTTCTTATCGCTCTAGTCTGCTAGTGATAGGCAACAAATTATATTAATCTACCTATGCTGAGTCTGTTTTGCCCATTACAATAATTGGTGAGCAATCTCCCTGTCCTTATCTCAAATCATGAGAACTTTTCCATCATATTTTCTCCCCCTTTTCCTTTGAGGAAGGGAAGTGAGAAAGCAGTTGTGGTGGAATTTAGCTGCCAGCAGTGTGAAACCACTACACTCCTTTGCCTTAAGAATAACCTGTTGGATAAGATTATATTGCATGACTACATTTAATAATAAAACATTAAACTCAGCAGTGCATGAGTTTGCTTCCAACTCATTCTTATTCAGTGTTTTTGAAATGTTGCTACACCTGTTTTGTAACATATGGCTTTACAATGACAACTTTACACACTAATTGAATATCCTCTATGATACCACTACTTATGCCTGTGCTGAGTGGCCAGTTGTGTCAGTTAGGTTGTATACCAATGTCTCTAAATCTGTTTTCTTACCAGCGTCTTCATAGAAGAACTATAGTCTCACCTGTGCTACAAGACAGTTCCTCACACAGAGAATCTTATTTTAACAAAACTGATGGGGCAACAGTTGACTTGTCACTACATGGGACTTATAGGCAAGCGCATGCTTTTCCTCCAATCCTGTAACTATTCGTATCACCAAACTTAGCAGCTCTTGGAACTGATGTGACAGTGGAAATAATTTTAATCTTTTGATAAGATCAGTTACTAGCTGGCTATTATCTGAGATAGGATAACCCCTGGTCTTGTAAATCCTATGAAAATTCAAAGTTGAATAGTTTAATATTGGCTCTAAAATTCATCTTTTAATTTCATTTTGTCACTCCATGTCATTTTTTTCTGTTCTGTTATCTTACTTGTTACTGAATTCTGTCAGACAGATAGCTGACGTATGAGACAATATGGCTTTTTTTTGTTTGTTTTTTTCTTACAACCCCAGTAAGTATATTCTTGGTCTATTTTCTCACTTCGGTCTTGGATAACTAGATTCGTCCATGTAACTGCTCTATTAGAAGTGATACTAAAAGCAATTAGGAATTTCAATGAAATAAGTGATTTTTGGCTGTCATACAAAAAACTTAGCTAAAGATGGCTGGCTGAATTGTATTTAAGGAATTAAAGGCCAAGAAGGTTGCTGCAAGGATTCTGATTTTCTAAAAGGTAATATCCATCAAGGCAGACATTAATAAGCCTGGAAATCGGTGAAATGGTAGAAAATACGGTAAAGATTAAAACTAGCAGGCATAAGTAAAC
This sequence comes from Anser brachyrhynchus, assembly GCF_964034855.1. Classification (NCBI taxonomy): domain Eukaryota; kingdom Metazoa; phylum Chordata; class Aves; order Anseriformes; family Anatidae; genus Anser; species Anser brachyrhynchus. The sequence continues at coordinate 84,034,570 of NC_137695.1, read as the reverse complement.
ATAACCTCCTGGGGAAATATCATCATTGTTTCTATAAGGAGAAGTCCTATCCTGCAAGGCTATTAGAACCTTCTGAAGAATGCAATGAACACAATGAAGAATACATGCATCTATTTACATGGCTTTCCGAAAACCATATTTGTATGTCATGTGAGTATATGCTATCATTCACTAAGAGGGAAAATTTTAGCATGATTGAAAAGCAGTTTAAAACAGAAAGCAGGGATAAATATGCCTATAGTAAAGAAGGTCACCCTGACCATTGCATGAGAACTTTTGGAGCTGTGTAGTTCAACATATTCAGACATTTCCTAGAAAAAAAAAAAGGGGGGGGGGGGGGATTAATGAAGTGACTTTGTTAACATTATGCTAAAAAGGTAGTAAAGGTAAGAGTTAATGACTAAGAACTACAAAAGGACCTCATGAGACTGTGTGACTGGACAGTAAAATGGCAAATGACATTCCCTGTAGCTAAATGTCAAGTGGTGCACATGGGGGGGAAAAGACATTCTTAACTCGTCTATAAAATGGTTTTATCTGGGCTGATCATTATCGCTCAAGAGTGAGATCTCGGAGCTTTAATAGAAAGGTGTATTATCATATGTGGATAACAATCAGGACCAATTAAAAAGGAAAAATATGTGTTTGAAATTGCTGGGAACTTTATATAGAACAAATCTAAATAACATTGTCACATTGCAAATCCAATTTTTGACTGTACCTCAAGCACAGTGGACAGTTCTCTTTCCCCCTCAATCAAAATGGATCAAACTTTTTCAACAGTTTCCAACTTTATGTGATTTATTTGATCAGTAATAGACACATCCAATGGCTATTTCTTATCCATTATAAGTTATTATAATAAAATTTTCAAACAATTGTAATTTCTTAACAATTACACCCCACAATGATTGTAAATGTACAGTACCTTAAAGGTGGTGCTGTGTAGTTTAGCACTGATGGCTATGGCCCTTGAAGGTCTTAGTTAGATAGGTCAAGGTGATCAGGCTTGATATCTCTTCAGTGACAGAAGCCTGAAACAAAATGAACATCTTACTTTCCAATCCTTTCTCATTTCTCATTAATATTTTATATTCTTCTCCTTCTTCCACAAAAATAAAAGTTACCCCATCCTCTTACCATGCAGTTTACTTTGATTTTAAGACCAGAACTTGTTCTGTGTCCAACAGACATCTTTCTTACTAATTCCATGGGTTAATTCATGTTTTGCAAGATATATTTCTGGGCTGTTCTGCATCTTTTGTTCTTACCTTGTAAATTTTGCCACTCACATGTGTTTTCCTGTACCTCGTTTGTGAAATTATACTACAAGATTCTATTTACCTTTTTGTGATTACATGTTGCTCCTATACTTCTGCTTAACTTTGTACAGAATGCTATACATTGTTACTGGTTAAACAATTTCATTTTGCTTATTATGGCTTCACAGAAAGCATATATTAATTGTATCCTGTTTAGTGTACTTTGAGTTTATGGGTTCAACAGTCCTCTGCACTATACATTCATCTCCTGAATTACTAAACTGGAATACTGTCCTGTGGAACAAAGGAATAAGGCTGTCAAACCTTGTGGCTTAGTTACTCATACAAGATGGAAAGTTAATCCACAGGTAAGATAAAAAAAAGTCTCAAAGACAAAAACAAAGAGTTGATGCAATCCTTAGCACCCATGACAACTTCATAGAGGATATTCAGCACTGAATCTGAGAACAAATATTTCATCTTTCGTAGTGCTGGATGGAAACTACAGATCCTGGTGAAAAATTAAACTGTGATTATTTTGTAATTTTTTAATCCAGGAGGCTCGAAGAGTTTTGATAAAATTAGCTCACAGCAACTGTGATTGTATGGCACCATTACATATTTTATTTGCCCTGCTGTTGGTTTGTAAGGCTGAAGAGAAGGAATGAATTGTTACTGTACAGGGTCCTGCATTACATCAGGGCAAATCATTGTATCCAGCAACATTTTTTTTCAAGCTTAATGTGGCATAGTGGTTCAGAATTCAATCTATTTCTAAATGTTTGTCCAGGAGCTGCATAGACTCATGCATTTCCCAAGACCTTTGCTAAAAACAGTATAGATACTGACCTCAAAAGAAGCAAGCTGCATCTCCTTGCAGAGAAATTCCTGGAAGAAAACAAACAAACAAACAAACAAACATGTTTGTCATGAAATTACGTAATAACAAGTTTTAATTTTGTCAGTTTGCCAGGTGTGAGCCAACAGCTTATGTTCTTCATTAAACTCTTGGTGAGCGAGGTACAGGGGAAAAATATCTACTGTCATTTAATGGAGAACTAAGCTTTTCTGAGGTCAGAATTCATATGAAAAAATTAAAACAATGTCATTACAATCATTGTCCTCTGAGAAAGTGGACTGAAAAATAGCCTTTGAAAATGAGACAGCCATTGTCCTGGAAAGAGGATTGAGACTTGAACCAAATTGCAAAACTCGTATCAAAGAATGAGGTGACCTATCATAAAATTAGCAGTAAGCTAAAATATAAGCTAAAACAAGAGGAGCTGAAAGCCATCGTGCAGCAGGCAGGCTATGACTTGGTCGCCATCACAGAAACATGGTGGGACCACTCTCATGACTGGAGTGCTGCAATGTCTGGCTATAGGCACTTCAGAAGGGACAGGCAGCACAGAAGGGGTGGTGGTGTGTCTCTCTATATTAGAGAGTGTTTAGATGTTGAGGAACTTGAGGCTGGGAATGATAAGGTTGAGTCCCTATGGGTTAGGATCAGAGGGAAGGCCAACAAGGCAAGCATCCTGGTGGGGGTCTGTTATAGACCGCCGAACCAGGATGAGGAGACAGATGAGGAGTTCTACAGGCAGCTGGCAGAAGTTGCAAAATCATCAGCGCTTGTTCTCGTGGGGGACTTCAACTTCCCAGACATATCCTGGAAGCACAACACAGCCCAGAGAAAGCAATCTAGGAGGTTTCTGGAGAGCGTGGAAGATAGCTTCCTGATGCAGCTGGTTAGTGAGCCTAGCAGGGGAGGTGCCCCGCTAGACCTTCTGTTCACAAACAGTGACGGACTGGTGGGAGATGTGGTGGTCGAGAGCTGTCTTGGGCAGAGTGACCACGAAATGGTTCAGTTCTCTATTCTTGGCAAAGTCAGGAAGGGGATCAGTAAAACCGCTGTCTTGGACTTCCGGAGGGCTGACTTTGAGCTGTTCAGGACACTGGTTGGCAGAGTCCCTTGGGAGGTGGTTCTGAAGGGCAGAGGAGTCCAGGAAGGCTGGGCACTCCTCAAGAAGGAAATCTTAATGGCTCAGGAGTGGTCTGTCCCCACGTGCCCAAAGACAAGCTGGTGCGGAAGAAGACTGGCCTGACTGAACAGGGAGTTGGGGCTTGAGCTTAGGAGAAAAAAGAGGGTTTATAATCTTTGGGAAAGAGGGCAGGCTAGTCAAGAGGACTATAAGGATGTTGCGAGGCTGTGCAGGGACAAAATTGGAAAGGCCAAAGCTCACCTGGAGCTCAATCTGGCTACTGCCATTGAAGATAACAAAAAATGTTTTTACAAATACATCAACACAAAAAGGAGGACTAAGGAGAATCTCCATCCTTTACTGGATGCGGGGGGAAACTTAGTGACAAGAGATGAGGAAAAGGCTGAGGTGGTCAATGCCTTCTTTGCCTCAGTCTTTAGCGGCAAAACCAGTTGTTCTCTGGATACCCAGTACCCTGAGCTGGTGGAAGGGGTTGGGGAGCAGAATGTGGCCCTCATAATCCATGAGGAAATGGTTGGCGACCTGCTACAACACTTGGATGTACGCAAGTCGATGGAGCCGGATGGGATCCACCCGAGGGTACTGAGCGAACTGGCGGAGGAGCTGACCAAGCCGTTTTCCATCATTTATCGGCAGTTCTGGCTATCGGGGGAGGTCCCAGTCGACTGGCAAATGTGACACCCATCTACAAGAAGGGCCAGAGGGTAGACCCGGGGAACTATAGGCCTGTTAGTTTGACCTCAGTGCCAGGGAAGCTCATGGAGCAGATTATCTTGAGTGTCATCACGTGGCACTTACAAGGCAAGCAGGCAATCAGGCCCAGTCAGCATGGGTTTATGAAAGGCATGTCCTGTTTGATGAACCTGATCTCCTTCTATGACAAAGTGACATGCTTAGTGGATGAGGGAAAGGCTGCAGATGTGGTCTACATTGATTTCAGTAAGGCTTTTGACACCGTTTCCCACAACATTCTCCTCAAGAAACTGGCTGCTCGTGGCTTGGACTGGCGTACACTTTCTTGGGTTAAAAACTGGCTGGATAGCCGGGCCCAAGGAGTTGTGGTGAATGGAGTCAAATCCAGTTGGAGGCCGGTCACTAGTGGCGTCCCCCAGGGCTCAGTACTAGGGCCAGTCCTATTTAATATCTTTATCGATGACCTGGATGAGGGGATTGAGTGCACCCTCAGTAAGTTTGTAGATGACACCAAGTTAGGTGCGTGTGTCAATCTGCTCGAGGGTAGGAAGGCTCTGCAGGAGGATCTGGATAGGCTGGACCGATGGGCTGAGGCCAGCTGTATGAAGTTCAACAAGGCCAAGTGCCGGGTCCTGCACCTGGGGCGCAACAACCCCAAGCAGCGCTACAGGCTGGGAGACGAGTGGTTGGAAAGCTGCCTGGCAGAGAAGGACCTGGGAGTACTGGTTGATAGTCGGCTGAATATGAGCCAGCAGTGTGCCCAGGTGGCCAAGAAGGCCAACAGCATCCTGGCTTGTATAAGAAGCAGCGTGGCCAGCAGGGCTAGGGAAGTGATTGTCCCCCTGTACTCGGCTCTGGTGAGGCCTCACCTTGAGTACTGTGTTCAGTTTTGGGCCCCTCGCTACAAGAAGGACACGGAAGTGCTCGATAGTCCAGAGAAGGGCAACGAAGTTGGTGAGGGGTCTGGAGAAGAAGTCTTACAAGGAGCAGCTGAGGGAGCTGGGATTGTTCAGTCTGGAGAAGAGGAGGCTCAGGGGCAACCTTATCACTCTCTATAGGTACATTAAAGGAGGCTGTAGAGAGGTAGGGGTTGGTCTATTCTCCCACGTGCCTGGTGACAGGACAAGGGGGAATGGGCTAAAATTTCACCAGGGGAGGTTTAGGTTGGATATTAGGAAAAGCTTCTTTACCGAAAGGGTTGTTAGGCGTTGGAATGGGCTGCCCAGGGAAGTGGTTGAGTCACCATCCCTGGAGATCTTTAAAAGACATTTAGATGTTGAGCTTAGTGATATGGTTTAGTGAAGGACTTGTTAGTGTTAAGTCAGAGGTTGGACTAGGTGATCTTGGAGGTCTCTTCCAACCTAGACGATTCTGTGATTCTGTGATTCTGTGATATACAATGTTTACATTGATAATTTTTAGTGAGATTGTTAACTTGTTGCCTTTCCTCCAGTTTCTTAAGGAGTTTTCTCACACCAAAGTTTTGCTGTTAAGAAACATGGTAAAAATCATCTGTTATGTATTTGTTTAAACCATTCATACAAGTCACTGAGCTGGTGTTTGGAGTCTAACAAGAGACACATTGAAACAGTGAGTTAATATCAGGAGTTTTGAGATTAGAAAAGGAAATGATGGTAGAATTTTCCTAATGAAGACTTAAATATATGTTAAGGATTGTTTACTAATATTGTTGGGCTTTTGTTAACTTTTCTGAGTGGGTATTTTAATGTCAGTTCTATTATGAATTTTTACTGCAACATCAAGGACTAGAAGAGCTTGTGGTAAAAGATGTTGGATGTAACATGCTCATAAGAACATGATTTCAAGGACAAGAATATTACCTCAATTAATGAGATCAAAACCAGACAGCAGTGTAATGTACAGATTCAGAAAGGAAAGTAGAAGATCCGATGTTTTTCTACTGCTATTAAGTTCGTCAGCTTCTGACAGTCAGTTTTCTTGGAACTGTGAATAATTGCATGCTTAGGTATTCAAGGGGGTTTCCTCTACACATAAGTCCAGAACAGATTTCAGGTTAAGTGTTAAAAATTGATATTACAAACAAGATGCATCTGCAGAATTGATGCATCTACCATTTTTTTTATTTATTTACTCTTTAATAATTCTTTATGTGACTCACTCACTGTGATGTTGCCAGAAGTGTCAAGGATACAGAGACAGAGCTCTGTGTATGTCAATAGATGGAAAAGAGGAAACAAGACAGACAGTATCAGATATCTTCTAAAATGTAGCTGTTGAAAACACAGAGTTTAAAAAGTTTAATGGGATTCAGTGAAATATCCATGTCTTCTGAAAATTACATGTCAGCACAGTTCTGGAGGTACTTCTACTCCTTATCTCAATTAACATGTCCAAATAGGATTTTATTTTATTTTATTTTATTTTATTTTATTTTATTTTATTTTATTTTATTTTATTTTATTTTATTTTATTTTATTTTATTTTATTTTATTTTATTTTATTTTATTTTATTTTATTTTATTTTATTTTATTATTTTATTTTATTTTATTTTATTTATTTATTTATTTTATTTTATTTTATTTTATTTTATTTTATTTTATTTTATTTTATTTTATTATTTTACTTTATGTATTTTTTTTTGGGGGGGTGAGGGGGAGAGAGTGTGGTTAAGAAAAAAGATGTTATTGCTTGAGAGATATACCTGTAAGTGAAGTCATGAGGTCAGTTGTTTCAGTACAAGATAGTTACTTTAACTAGCTTTAGCTCTTGGTTAACCAGCCACTTAAGAAGTTTCCAGTTTTGACACTTCTAATGAATAATTTATGGCCTCCTGTGCTGGATGAGTTTACTTATTAGACAATAAGTGTGTCTTCTGTGGTTGTGTTAATTCTCCGTTCATCAACTCAGCTGATTGAGAAATCAGTGTGTCCCCTTTCTTAAGATAGTGGGGAAAGGGCAAATTGAATCTTAGGAGCTGCTAGGAAGGGAAGAGAGAAATAAAAATAAAAGAGAGAAGGGAAAAGAGAAAAAAAATAAATGAGAGAACTATTATGCTAGTGTATCAACTCAAAGTTTGCCCACATTTAAAATGGGATGCACACTCTGCTGGATCTAAAAACATTAAATTACATTCATAAAGGTTCTTGAAAGAACAGAAAGAGTGCTTAAAAGCATTTATAAAGAAATTGCTAAATAAACTTTTAAACCTAGAAATCAGTAAAGGGAGACATAAGTGACTTACTGAAGAAAAGGTATTAGCTCTTCATTCTCTATTCCAGTACAAGAATTAGGGAAGATCATATAAATCTATCAAGTAACATTTACAAAACAAATAAAATAACTTAATGTGTAATTAAGCAAATTCCTCTCAACCAGATGATAGATGTTTATTAGAAGGGCTTGAAAAGTATTCATACAAATTCATGGAAATGAAATCCATAAAAACTTATACAGAGAAATTCATGGCTACTATGAAATACTTGAGGCTAAGCTGCAAATTGTTGGAAATGATAAGTATATTTCAGGGAGTATTTATGTGCTTCCTTTGTTCTTTTAATCTCTCATAAGTATCTGCTTGTGGCACAGTTGGAGATGCAATTCAGGCTACACTGACCATTGCTGTAATGGAGTATTACAGTTCTTAGATTCAAAAGATAGTTCTTCATAATAGCTAGATTTGGATTATAATGACAGGTTCCACTTTAGATGTAAAACAAGTAATCATTTCTGAAACAGAAGCACATCTGAAAAATGGGGTTCTGCTAGCTTTTAGCACTGTAGAATTATCTTGCATGCAGCAGAATGAGAAAGAGGGTAAATAAGAAAGCTTTGGGCAAACAAAGACTAACAAAAAAAAAAAAAAGAGGGAAGCTTTTACAACTGGCCTTCATTTTCTGAAAAATCTAGAAGCCACAACATGGAAATAATCTCCGACTTTATTTTATGCAGGATTGGATTATATAAATTACTTTACTCAGTCAATTTCACCTGATATGCTGATTCCTTAACATTGACTAACCAACTGAATTATGGAAAAATACACCATGAGAATCTGGCTTGCATTACAGATTAATGTGACTTTGAAACAGAAGAGTTAAAAATTTTTGACTTAGAGCCTTTCACTTTCTTTGAAGAATCTTGTACATAAATATTGAAATTGACCTTCTAAAGTGCTTTTCAAACATAAATAACCTAAATTATTTATAAGAGAAGTAATTAAGAACCGGAAAGGTGTTTTTTTTTTTTTTAATTTGTTTTTCTTTTATTTTATGAAGAATAAACCAGCTCAATCTCTAAAAATAAAATAAAATAAAAAAATCTGTCTTAAAGAAAAATGAATTTCAGTGCCTGATTGAACAATTTAGAAGTATTCTCCAGTACCATGTCCAAATTTTCATCTTGAGATATTAAAGAATAGCAATGACTTTTTAGTTCCTCTTATCAATTAGTGATACTTATTATTCTTTAATATTTTAAATTTACAAATTCCTGCTCTCTCTTAAAAAAAAAAAAAAAAAGCAATTTAAAATCAGGCTTTAAATTCTCATTCGAAAGCAATTCAGATTTCCATTGATGAAAATATTACAGCACAGTCTAATTTCTCCTGTCACAAGACCAAGAGAGTAACTCTAACTCAAAATTGCAATCACAAAACCATGTCTCCATCTTCATTAACACAGAAAGTCATTTTGTATCAAAGTTTGTTTTGTGTTCAGTTTTTGTAAGCAACAGAAAAATAGAAGTACTTGAGTAAGTACCAGAAATTTTAGGATTGTATTCCTGCAAATATTTTGCCAAAAATTTTAGCACCAATACAGACATAGTCATTTATTCTCCATTCACACCAGTCTTAGCCATTATATTACTGTGTTCTATGCAAACAGCTGTTTCCCTAGGGATGCTACAAACAGATTCTTTTCTCTTATCTCCTTTCCCTCACCATGGCTACAATTTTGTGAGCACATTATTATTTTGGCTCCTCATAGGTTACTTATTGACGATATTGAGCAAAATGTTTTGGTTTTAGATACTTGGTTTTGGTATTTAGATGTTTAGCTTCCCTATTTTTCTTAACAACTTCAGGTCTTTTAACAAGTCATTAAACAGTAACATGACATAACAGCAGATGACATCCCATCCTTTACAAAGGAGAAGTTATGGTGTAATTTTTCAAGTGCACAGAAGGAATAATGGAAAGTGTTCTTTGTAATTTAGAGGTGCAGCTTTTATCTATTGAGCTTCGTATTCTGTCCAGTGATGGCAAATTTTAGTCTCTAATCCTTTATGCCAGTCTTTGTTGCTTCCCCATCTGTGATTTCACAATGTTAGTTTGTCTTTACATCTTTCCTTAATTAACTAGATTTGTGAACAGTCTTTAAAGACACCCTTATTTATATGTTTAGAGTGCATTGACATCCATCAGAGGATTGTCCTCCACTGTCTTCCATGGACAGATACAATCAGGGTGGAGGTAGCTCTCAAAGGAGTGATTGTCTGGAGTTGGTCTTGTGTTCAGACAAAAAATTACTTTAGCATTCTGCAGTTCTGTATAGTCTGGAACAAGTGAACAATTCTTCATTTTGTCTTTGCAGGCTACAGACATGGAAATTACAACAAACCATTGTGTTACAATGCACTGCATAAACAGGCAGGAAAAGTCATACTTCTGTATATTTTAGTCAGGAAGTGGTAACATTGAGGATATAAGGTAGGCTTCAGAGAATATTTTTCTCAGTCACCCATGTCCAAACCTCTTTTTATTCACTAGCAAATAATCTGAACAAAAACTTTATCAGAACCATTAGAGAGATCCAGACCAAAATTTTATCTGTTCCCTTCCAAAACTGGACCAGTCAGCTCTCTGAGCCAACAAGGGGTATCATAGGTTTTGTCTGAGAATATATTGACGTTGGAAACTCCATTCATTAGCTATTGATACTTGGTCAAAGAGACATTTATATCCTTCCTTTTTGGCTTCACTGCCTATGCAAAATAGGTCTAAGAAATAAGGATGGGAACTTAATTCCAAGAGTTCTGGCATGACCAAAGTGGTTCTTGTCTGACAGTTTCCTAGGATGGTGAGAGGTAAGAGACTCCTGTTTCTCCTGTCAGGCTTGTTCTATCAGAGGCTGATCTTCCTCATGAGTGACCTGAATATGAAATTATTAAACTCAGAGTAGGTGGTGCATTGTTTCTGCTTTTCCTTCCAATGGGCATTTCTAGCAAATAGTAAAAAATGGTGTCTGAGTAGGCTTGGTTTCTCTGCTAAATAGACCAGATTTTATACATATTTTATAAGTTGCTCCTTTTCTTCCTTTAGCAGTTTTGATCCCAACTATGACAGGGCATTTTTTGTAAATGAAAATTCTGTTTTTTCCCTGTGCTCAGTGACTGTTGACCTCAGTGGTCATCTCACACACACACCATGCTTCGAAACCCCATTTTTTTATGAGATTTGAATCTTGTGTTATGACTTTCCCAGTCTGAATTTCTGGTCCTCTTTTTTCTTCTTCTGTAGTTCATGGAGTTTTTTTATTTGTTTGCTTGTTTGTTTTTATCTTCTACATAGGTGCAGGGTATCCAGAGTCTTTTGATGAGTCATTTCTACACTGTCTTCCATGGTCATATCAAGTTATTTCTCTACAAAATGCTGAAGCTTCATTAGGGAAGAAATCATTTTTTTTGCTCCTCAGTCCTTGTTCTTGTAAGGCCATATTTATTTTTATCCACTCATAGGAGAATGGATTTCTCATTTTGACTATGCTTTTCTATGCTTTGCTGTGAATTTCAGGTGTTTAAATGTTGCTACACAGTGAACTATCCAAGAGGATAACTGGGTCTTTCTGAACCCCCCGTGGCACCTCTAAGGTGCAACTGCTAACTGGAGTCTTTAACTCAAGCAACCTTTATCAGAGTAATGTTAGCCCTGTAGAGATTTTTTCACATTTTGGGGAAGCACTAAGTCATTCTCAGTACATACAAGGCTGTGATACAGGCATTTCTTTATATGACAGGACTTTGAAATCTCCCATCCAGAAATTAATAGTCAGTTAACTGAAGTGTCTGGATTTGATCAGAGAAAAAAGAGGGTCTGCTTGCCATTAGCCTCCATTATATAAGACATGTGGTTGACAAATACAGGTCCCAACTACCTTTCCATTTTCTGAATCGTTTACAGATATGATCGAGCTTTTTAGAGTAATCAAAAATGTATCCAGTTCATTCAAATGTATCCCACAAAAGGGGAGACATAAAGTTCATTTTTAAAAAGGGGAAAAGGGAAGAACCACAGGCCAGTCACTCACCTCTGTGCCCATCAAGATCATGGAGCATATCCTTCTAGGAACCATGCTGAGGTACATGGAGAACAGACAGGTGATAGGTGACAACCAACATGTCTTTTCTCTAAGGATAAATCATGTCTGACAAGTTTGGTGTCCTTCTATATGGAGTTACATCACTGGTGGATAAGGGAATACTAACCAATGCCATCTACTTGGACTTGTGCAAATCATTTGACACTATCCTGAAAGTCATCCTTGTCTATAAAATGAAAAGACATGGATTTTATGGATGGACCACTTGGTGGATAAAGAATTGGCTGGATGGTCACACTCAAAGCGATGTGGTCAACAGCTCAATGTTCTGGAAGAGACCAGTGACAAGTGGTGTCCCTCACGGGTCTGTATTATGACTGGTATTATTTAACATCTTTATTGGTGACATGGACAGTAGGATTGAGTATATCTTCAGCAAGTTTGTGGATGACACCAAGCTGAGTGGTGCAGCAAACATACTGGTTCCAGGGAGACCTTATAGCAGCCATCTGGTACTTGAGGGGGGCCTACAAGAAAGATGGGGAAAGAATTAGATATTAGGAAGAAAATCATGATGGGGGTGGTGAGGCAGTAGAAAAGGTTGCCCAGAGAAGCTGTGGATGCCCCCTCCTTGGAATTGTTCAAGGACAGGTTGGGTGGGGATTTGGGTAACCTGATCTAGTGGGAGGTGTTCCTGTCCATGGCAGGAGGGAGGGGAAGGAGGGGGTGTTGGAATTAGGAAAACTTTAAGGTCCCTTCCAACCCAAACCATACTATGATTCTGTGATTCAATACCTTCTACAGATGCTTAAGGGAGAACCCTCCAGTGTAATTTTGGAAAATGTGTGGAAGACAGACCTTGAAGAGTTTTAATCATGAGAAAATATTTCTGAAAGCAAATTCAAGGGGATGACGGGATGCTAGCTTTTTTACCCATAGGATTAATTGCATAGAGGAAAAAGTTTTAAAAAGTATTTACTGTTAGTGCTAGGAAGACACATGCCTTTGTATTGGGTTTCTGAGCCCTGACTGGACTGGTATGCCCACTAAGGAGACTGGAATGTCCATAGGCTATCAGCTGCCTTGCAAGCACCAAATAATGTTAAAATGCAATATAAATATTTAATAATAATAATAATAATAATAAAACTTCAAGTAGAACTTACAGCCACCTATTTGTCTTCATAGTGATTTCTTTGTTCCCTTTGGTAAAACTAAATGTCAAGATGTTTATTGTAGCTCTGCAGAACCAAGTTCTCTTCTGAGAAGTGCCTGCCATTTGGTCTTACCATGCTTAAAACAAGCACTGATTTAGCATGGAACATCCCTTATTATATGAGTGTTAAATTATCTGTGTAGGTTCCTGCATCCCCACTTTTGACAAGGGAACCACTTCAGCTATTAGTTTGTTCCTCACCCTCCCTCCTTCTGTTAACAATTTCTGTTAAACTGTTTCCAAATTGTCACATGTAGATGTGTTCAAAATGTTCCTCACAGATGTGTGGGCTTTGGTTAAGCTAACATTATTAATTTACAGAGGGTAAATTTAGTGCCCATTTAGCAGACAATATGTGGCATCACCTTGGGGTATATGTGAATGTGTATGCACTTAATTTTTCACAGAATCGCAGAATCACCTAGGTTGGAAGAGACCTCCAAGATCACCTAGTCCAACTTTTCTGGGGCTGTTTCTGGGGCTGTTTCCCCCAGGCCATTTGGCTTGCCAGAGAGAAAGGCTGCCCCTCAACCACAGGGACTGCCCTGCACCTCCCATCCTGTGCCCTAGGTTTATTTTTAACACTGGTTTTTAGGTAATTTCATTCTATTCTTTATGTAAAAGAACTGAAGCAAGGTGCATATTCAGCCCGAATTCCCATGTGTGCTTTTTGCTCCGAGTGAAGAATTTCTTCCTCACATCACATCTAATCTAAATCTCCCCTCCATTTGTTCAAAGTCATTATTCCTGGTTCCATGGCTACACTCCCTGATAGAGTCCCTCTACAGCTTTCTTCTAGGCCACTTTTATGGGTAAGGTTAGGTGGCAAAAAAGCAGGACCTAGCAAATTAAAGCCTTATCTAACTTATTCCACACGTTCCACATGACGTTTTCCAGCTCAGGCTCTAGCCTCTCATCAGTGTAACACAGAATCATTAAGGTTAGAAAAGACTTTAAAACTATTTGAGTTACTATACTCAAACTATCTGGATTAAATATTTCAATGAATAATTTTCACACTGAAAATTAAATTGGCCCATAGTAGCCTATGGACACATGACTAACCAACATACTGGTTGCTAATTATCCCAGACAGAATATGACAGCTGTTTCCATTCAGTGTACCAATGTCTACTACATCTATGAAAGATAGTAATTAATTCCATTGTATTTAAAATATTCATATAACCATGAGAACTCAGCTTTAGAAGTATTCTGCAACTTGATGTATCAGGTTACCTGTTTTCTTTTTGTCATCACGCTTGAAAATATTGGGCAGTTCATTGTAAAATGCAATTCTTAACTTAATAGCCATGTATTACATGCTGTGAAGAAAGAGGTAAGGCATTTTTTGTCCTAAAAAATAAAAATTAAAACAACAACAACAACAACAACAGAACTTCAAAATCTCTACCAAGTTGCTTTAAGGTACTTAAGGAATGAGAGAAACAGCTGTGCAGAAGCTCTATTTACTGGCTTGCAAGACATATCCAAAAATTAACCTAGAATAATCAATTCCAAAGGCAACTGCTATATCAAAGCTGAGAGCAAAGTAAAAACAGACACTTGTGGAGTCAGACACTGGACTTTGAATAGGAACAAGACAGAATTTCCGAATTTGGACTTTTGCAAATACATATGTGCTCAGCAGACAGAAATACAAACTCAAAGTAATCTCTGAAGCACACTATCAAATACTGAACAAGTATTTTCTTTTTAATAAGTACATGTCTTGTATTAGCATCTCTGAATCCTATCTGGGCTGTCAGAGGCCAAGACACACCACTGGAGTATCAAACTGCTGCTGGCTACCAATCCCCTTCCTGGGAGCGCTGTGGCTGGCAAAGCCAGATTTACCCTCCATTATTCTACCTACCACACTAGTACTGAAGAAAAAAGCAAATGTATTGTTTTATTTTCCTGAACAAAAAGTATTTTTCTTCCTTTAGTAGTCCTGTCCTGTGGGAGAAATGCTACCTGTCTTCACAGAATGTTTTCTCTCTACTAATTAAGTTAGTAACTACTTTTGACTACATGGATGGTATGTTTAGTTTGGCACATGAAAGACAACTATTTGAGTTCCTGCTCCGTCCCCTTCAATATCAAACATCCCAAGGAAGTGGTTCTTGTGGCTCCTACCAAGTGGGCTCAAGGCTATTTCTCTCATATGTGGATTCTTCCTTTTCAGAAATTGTTTCAGAGGATTTTTCCATAAAAATACAAACAATTCAGAGATCCAATTTCTGTATTTGAATTTCTTCTGTAAAAGCTCCAGAATATGTCCCTGTCTGTACGTACATGGAAATAAAGAATTCAAATCATTAGTAGAGTCTGACTGGAAACGATAAACAAATGTGTGGATGGCAGTACATAAAATGTGATTGGTGGCATGATGTCGTGCCACCTTGCTTAAGACCATTACTGAAAAATGGGTATAAAAATCTACGACACTATATATAACAACACTTCTCAGAGCAGCCATGCTTTAAATGTCTTTCATTCACTTGAGTGAAGAGAATGCATTTCTGAGCTCAGTGATATAACCTGAGCCTTACCTTAAATTGGTAGGTTTTGTGTTTCCTATCAAACTAGTCTGTTACCCAGTCTGAAGCCCAGAAAAAAAAAAAAAAAAAAGAAAAAAAGAAAAAAAAAAGATTTTCCTTAGAAAATTGCATATATTAACTTTTTGCTCTGACAGCTTTACTGAGAAGTGTATTTTCCTTCATGCCCAAGTAATTACAGCTTTCTTATTAATCAGCTAGCTTTGTCCTATTCCCAGGGTGAAATGTGTCAAGAAAAACGTTCTGAAATTGTTTTTATTCTCATCCCTTACATATTTACCAAGGAAAACATTCAGTTAAGTTGTTGTCTTGTTCATGTCTTAGGAAACATCAGAAAGAACAGTCAGTAAGATTAAAAGCGGGATTTCTTTACCTTTGTTTTCTAATATTAGAGAAGGTTTCTTTGATTCACTATTCAATATCCCTCAGGTGTTTTCACCAAGGCAAAGACTTTTTAAAACTTTGTTATCAATGCAGAAGAGGAGAATTCAAAATAATTTTGTTTGGCAGGAAGAAAGGATCTTTTCATAGTATCTAAGAGTAAACAGGAAATAATGTTCATTTTGGGCGTTATTTTGGGCCCTCCCTCAAGGCGTCATTTTCGGCCCTCTACCCCCCCCCCCCTTCTTTTTGTGTGTGTGGGTGTGTATATAAAACAGATTACAGAGTTTTGCTTAGTAACTTTTAAGTACTTGAATGTAATCCAGGTTTACAACTGAAGAATAACAAGAGTGCTGCAATCTGTTCTTAAAGGCTAAAACACCCTTTTTATCACTGCCTAGTTCTTCTAAAAATAAATAAATAAATAAAGATTAAAAATAAATAATAATACAAATAGGTAAATAAAGAAGAAGAAAAGAAGTACCCACACAACAACCCACTTTAATTACGTCCAGCTATTAAGTATGGGTAGAAGCTAAGCAACCACAAATTGCTTGAAAAATAACAAGTTCTAATGCTACTTTGAAGCCAGCAGTTGCAGATTGAGAAAGCTGTTTTAAAACTTGAATTTCTTTGAAATATTCCAAGTAGATTGTCCTTAAATAAGCCTGTGTTTGCTCTTAACATTCTCTTCAGTACTAAGCTTTTATTAAGCTGAAAGGTAATACACCGCTATGCATATGTTTTTCTAAATCTCTTTGAAAATAGTTGGATATTGTTGGTAGATATCCAGGAAATGGTTTAATGCTGGATATACATCAGAATGCATAGAAGAGATACTTTTGTACTTCTAACTCAAAAATTTGAAATAAAAATTCATTGACACCAAAGATGAGCCAAGGCACATTAGCTAAGTTGTTAGATCAGGATAGATTATAGGCAAAATTGGATAGACCTGTCCTGCCCATCTGAAAATACAAACCAAAGCTGTATGTCCTTTGTGTCAGCCTTACAAACTGGCATCAGGTTCCTTCTCATGAAAAGATTAAAATTTTCAAAGCATTCAGTAACCCCTTTAGACTGCCTGGAAAGTTGAATTTGTGCAGAAGACAGTTATCTATTTCTGATGTGCAATTACAATTCATAGGTACACTTGAGCATAGTTGTTTGACTTGGATATGCTGGGTGAAGTTTTAACTGATGTGTTAGGCTTTAGGTTTGTCTTTATGTGCTACACCTCAGCACATGAGATGAAACTTCAATTTGTGTGTAATTAAAACACAAGAAACAGCTGCTGACCAAGTGTTCTTTCAGAACCTTGTCTTTGTGAAACTGATTCTCTTGCATCTTTTGGTCATTGCAGTTTGAAACGGAAAAATACAATAACATTATACTGTAGAAGTTTTTCCTTTCCTTTTCCACATAGTGTTTTAGAAGTGAAGTGGCATGTAAAACAAAGAGCCGTCCTTAATGTGGAGACATACATGTACACTCAATAACTCGGATCACCCCGGACTGTAGAGCTGCACTGGGAATTTCTTGATAACGTTAATGGTTAATAAAAACATGTGGAAGGCTACTCATTTCTGCTTTTCCACAGTTAAATAATCTGAGAGCTAGGAAAAAATGTGGTTTAGTGTAAGCAGGTGCTGTTCCACTAACTGGAACTTTTGTGCACATCCATCTGAGCTGATCTTGGTTCCTTCCATTGTTTTGGTACATGGAACATGTTTGAATTTCCTTGAAAAACGATTGGTATTTTCTATCTACAACTCATTCAAGTTTCATACTGCCCTTAAAGTCCCTAATCTGTGAACAATTTTCTAAATCTGAAATCTATTCCAAGATAAAGTTTTGTTTTGTTTTCCACATCCTATGTTGTATATATTATGCCTTGTAATGCTGATGTCTTGAATTCTGTTTGAGACTCAATAACTGTATTAAACTTCTGAGCCTGTATGTGCAGTAATGTGTAATGTATTGCTAATTAGTGCTGAGAACATCCAGAGTAGCTGTTTTTCACAGGGGTACAGGACTTTCCCTAACCTGATCCTACAGGTTGACTGTCTGTTAGCAATTACAATGCACTTCTGAATGCACTTCATTCAGGAGGAAAAAAAAAAAAAAATAAGAAAAACGAATACTGTGTCATTACTGCTATTATTACTGCTATTTCACAGGCAGGAGCCCTCATGTTAGTAAAACGTGACACATTGACACATTACTTCAGAGGACTTAGAACAAAAGTAGATGTGGATGAATGGGGGTCTAATGGAAGGAGAAAAATTATGGATTTCTAATCACTGATGTACTTTTCCCCATCTTTCTGCAATTTTTAATAAGAAAAAATAAATAAAATAAAATAAAATAAAACATAAAATAAAACATAAAATAAAACATAAAATAAATAAAATAAAATAAAATAAAATAAAATAAAATAAAATAAAATAAAATAAAATAAAATAAATAAAATAAATAAAATAAAATAAAATAAAATAAAATAAAATAAAATAAAATAAATAAATAAAATAAATAAAATAAAATAAAATAAAATAAAATAAAATAAAATAAAATAAAATAAAATAAACTGAGTACCTGAATTCAGTTCCATAAAATATACCAGCTTACTCCTATGAGCTAGCTTTCATTATGAACACCTTCCAAATGAGTGTGGAAAATAACCTTGTAGATTTTTGTGTTGTTATCAACCCTGAGTATTAGAATATCCCTGCATTTCTAAATGGATGGACATCCATGCTCTTTGTGCAGGTAACACCTATATTCTGAAAACCTGAGATCCAGAATCCTCAATATATTTATATTTTATATGTTTATGTTTAGATGCTGGTCAAAGATATTTTAGCTAATATTTCTGCATGTTACTCTCATGCATGAAAGTTACTTAAAATATTTTTCATTCATTGATATAGGCTGCAACAGTTGTAAGTGCTTTAAAGCAGTATCACAAAGTTATACAAATATACAAAGTTTGAAAGTGGTAAGTCTTCCTTCTCTCTTGAATTAAAAATGTGCTGTTCTTTCACATTCAAATAAAACAGTAAGAAAATAAAGAAAACAGCGGAACATAAGGATTATGTTTTAAACATGGGGAAAAAAAAAAGGAGGGGGGGAATAGAAAAGAATATTTCCTTGTCACACCATTGTAGAAGATGCTTCTGGTTTACTGATCAGGTTTATACATTTTCTTTACATTTTTTGCCTTTGTGTTGATAACTACAATGCCAATGAAAGGTGTTTGGTAAACACAAATGAGAACATATATGAAATAGGAAAAAAAAATAGTCTCATAGAATGGCTGAATTTCAACTATGTACTGAGGGGAAAAAAAGTGTTTCTTAAAACCAGTAGCAGTAAATACGAAATCAAGCAGCATAATCATTCACTAGTAATTTCTCATATTTGTTGTTGAATTTTACCATCTAAAAAAGTTGAAACTCATTAAAGGAACTCTTTATTCAACCTTACTTTTTGGCCTGTCTTTCAAACTGCATTTATGAAAGAGAAAGTCCTTTTACCGTGGGAATGAATGCAACTAGTTGATATTGTATCCTTGAGCAATTTATCTTATAACCGTTTTTCTCTTTTTAGTACTTTTTGTTTTCCTTGCTAAAAGTCTTTTTACCTTCACTTGTGTCCTGGTTCCAGTTAGGACAGAGTTAAGTAGCTCATAGTAGCTGGTAGGGTGCTATGTTTTGGATTAGGATGAGAAGAGCGCTGATAACATGCTGATGTTTTAATTGTTGCAGAGCAGTGTTTACACCAGGCCAAGGACTTTTCGGCTTCTTGCTCTGTCCTGCCAGCGAGCAGGCTGGGGGTGCAGCAGGAGCTGGGAGGGGACAGACCCAGGACAGCTGACCCAAACTGGCCAAAGGGGTATTCCATACCATCTGACGTCATGCTAAACAATATATAGGGGTGGCTGGCCGGGGTGGGGGGGCCGGCTGCTCGGGAATAGGCTGGGCATCGGTCAGCGGGTGGTGAGCAATTGCATTGTGCATCACTTGTTTTCTTACACATTATTATTGTTAATACTATTACCATTATCACTATTATTATTATTATTGTTATTATTATTTTCCTGTCTTAATAAACTGTCTTTATCTCAACTCACAGGCTTCACTTTCCCGTTTCTCTCCCCCCATCCCAGAGAGGGAGGGGGGAGGGTGAGCGAACGGCTGTGTGGTGTTTAGCTGCCAGCCGGGTTAAACCACAACAGTCTTTTTGGCGCCCAACGTGGGGCCCGAAGGGTTGAGATATCGACAAAACTGACCAGAGTGTGTTAAACTAAAATTGGTATAAGTATTGGACCTGCTTAATAGTTGCTAGTCACGATGTTGATTGCCTTAATCTCCAGTCTGCTGTACCTGTATTCCAAATTGAGTTTTATGGTGCGTTACTTTCTGTATGTGCTCCCTGTTGCACTGTTTATCCTTTCCGGGCCCTGGTTTAAGATTGTTATGGTACTGTGCGGTGTAACAATGGCTTATGAAATGATGAAATATCTGGTCACGACTTTAACCTGGTATTTGTACTCAGCACTGACGTCGACTCTATACTTTGGAACCCATATCTCGGAAACTATTAGCAATTACACCTATTGCCTGTTTTCGTTAGGGAGCCAATCTGTGAAGGGGACAGGGGAAGACATGTTTCCCTACCTGTTCACTCTCCCTTTCTCCTTCACCACCACCCTCTTATCCCCCGAGTTAGTTACGGTGGTTCTCCGAGATGTTGAATATCCTTGGGATACTCAGACCAGCCTGCTCTTGTTGTTATGTCTCCTGAATGCGCTTCAGATTTTGTGGAGGGTTAAACAACTACTTAGGAATCTCATCCGGAGATCTGTCTTGAGGCGGGATAGTTGCGAGTGGCAGGGAGTGTGGGAGGATATGGGCAGGTTTCTAGAGCAGTGGTCACCTCCAGTGTTTTGGACATTCACCCCTGAACAACTGCAAAATCCTAAAAAGCTGGCAGAATGCTTGAAAAAAAGGTGTCATGACTCTGGCAGTTCCAAAGTGACACAAATCACTGTAGCGTGCTGGGGTCTGGCTTGTGCCTATCGAGCTGCAATTGATGCTATTAGCAACCTAGCTCCAGCTCCTGCAGCCGCTCCAGCTGCAGCTCCTGCAGCCGCTCCAGCTGCAGCTCCTGCAGCCACTCCAGTTCCAGCTCCTGCAGCTACTCCAGCTCCAGCTCCTGCAGCCGCTCCAGCTCCAGCTCCAGCTCCTGCAGCCGCTCCAGTTCCAGCTCCTGCAGCTACTCCAGCTCCAGCTCCTGCAGCCGTTCCAGTTCCAGCTCCTGCAGCCGCTCCAGCTCCTGCAGCCGCTCCAGCTCCAGCTCCTGCAGCCGCTCCAGCTCCAGCTCCTGCAGCTACTCCAGCTCCAGCTCCTGCAGCCGCTCCAGCTCCTGCAGCCGCTCCAGCTCCAGCTCCTGCAGCTACTCCAGCTCCAGCTCCTGCAGCCGCTCCAGCTCCAGCTCCTGCAGCCGCTCCAGCTCCAGCTCCTGCAGCTACTCCAGCTCCAGCTCCTGCAGCCGCTCCAGCTCCTGCAGCCGCTCCAGCTCCAGCCCCTGCAGCCGCTCCAGCTCCTGCAGCTGCCCCAGCTCCTGCAGCTGCCCCAGCTCGTGCAGCTGCTCCCACTCCTGTGTCTGGGTCAGAGAAACGAGCTGTAGCAGTGCAAGTTGACCCCGCAGAGGGTATCCCAACCCCTGTGGCAGACCCTGTGTCTGGGTCAGAGAAACGAGCTGTAGCAGTGCAAGTTGACCCCGCAGAGTGTATTCCAAGCCCTGTGGCAGACCCTGTGTCTGGGTCAGAGAAACGAGCTGTAGCAGTGCAAGTTGACCCCGCAGAGGGTATTCCAACCCCTGTGGCAGACCCTGTGGCTGGGTCAGAGAAACGAGCTGTGGCAGTGCAAGTTGCCCCTGTAGACAAGGTGAAAAAATGGTATAGAGGCTCAGGTCGTTTAAAACGCAGACAGTCTTCTGCTAAGTCTGGGCGAAGTGAAGACGAGGCTGGGCCATCAAAGGTGCAGGAGACTGAAGATGAGGATGAGGATGGCGAAAAATCAACAGTAACTACCCGGACTCCATACCAGCCATCAAAGGTGCAGGAGACTGAAGATGAGGATGAGGATGTCGGAAAATCAACAGTAATTACCCGGACTCTATACCAGCGTGAGCTACGAGATGTGCGAAAAGATTTTGGTCGCTGTATAGGCGAGCAGCTTGTCACCTGGCTGCTCCGGTGCTGGGACACGGGAGCCAATTATGTGGAATTGGAGGGCAAGGAAGCCAGGCGGCTGGGATCCCTTGCTAGGGACGCATGCATTGACAAAGCAATTGGAGATGGAGCACAATCTCGCAGCCTCTGGAGGCGTCTCCTGTCAGCTGTGAAGGAAAGGTATCTCTTCAAGGAAGAACTTGTATGTTTACCAAGCAAATGGACCACCATGGAGAAGGGAATTCAGTACCTGAGGGAATTGGCCGTACGGGAAGTAATTTATAAGGACCTAGATGACGCACAAACATCCACAGATCCAGATGCAGTCCAGTGTACACCACCCATGTGGCGGAAGTTTGTACGGAGTGCCCCATCATCATATGCCAACTCATTGGCAATACTAACCTGGAAAACGGAGGAGAATCCCACAGTGAATGAAGTGACTAAAATACTCCGGCAGTACGAAGGAAATCTCTCCTCTTCCCTAAAGGCCTGTGTCTCAGCTGTGGAGAAACTCTCTGAAGAGGTCCACCAACTTAAAGAGAATTTATCTTCCCCTCCACCTGAACGAACCAGTGTCCACCAGCTAAAAGAGAATGCTTTGGAGAAACTTTCTGAAAAGATCCACCAACTTGAAGAAAGATTATCTTCCCCTTCACCTGAACGAACCAGTGTCCACCAGCTAAAAGAGAATGCTTTGGAGAAACTTTCTGAAAAGATCCACCAACTTGAAGAAAGATTATCTTCCCCTTCACCTGAACGAACTAGTGTCCACCAGCTAAAAGAGAGTACCTTGGAGAAACTTTCTGAAGAGATCCACCAACTTAAAGAGAGTTTATTTTCCTCCCCACCTGTACAAACCAGTGTCTCAGCTATTAGGGGTAAACGTTCATCTATGCAAGGAAGACAATATGGTGGGCACACACACCGCGCCACCCTGTGGTTTTACCTACGTGACCATGGAGAGGACATGAGAAAATGGGATGGAAAATCTACTGCGACCCTAGAGGCACGGGTACGTGAATTGCAAAGGAAAACAATTGGGAAAAAGGAGTTCTCTGAAAGGTTTGCTGCTCCAACTTCCAGCAGGCAGTCCTTTAAACACAGAAATGAAGATTCTGACCAGGGCTAGAGGGGCCCTGCCTCCAGCCAGGGGGAGGAAAGGGACAATCGAGTTTATTGGACTGTGTGGATTCGATGGCCTGGCACGTCAGACGCACAGAAGTATAAGGCTTTGGTAGACACCGGTGCACAATGTACTCTAATGCCATCAAGCTATAAAGGGCCAGAGCCCATCTGTATTTATGGTGTGACGGGGGGATCCCAGCAGTTAACTGTATTGGAGGCTGAAGTGAGTCTAACCGGTAATGAGTGGCAAAAGCACCGTATTGTGACTGGCCCAGATGCTCCGTGCATCCTTGGCATAGACTATCTTAGAAGAGGATATTTCAAGGACCCAAAAGGGTTCCGCTGGGCTTTTGGCATAGCTGCTTTGGAGACAGAGGACATTAAACAGTTGTCTACCTTGCCTGGTCTCTCAGAGGACCCTTCTGTTGTGGGGTTGCTGAGGGTTGAAGAACAGCAAGTGCCGATCGCTACCACAACTGTGCACCGGCGGCAATATCGCACCAACCGAGACTCCCTGAGTCCCATCCATAAGCTAATTCGTCAACTGGAGAGCCAAGGAGTGATCAGCAAGACTCATTCACCTTTTAATAGTCCCATATGGCCAGTGCGAAAGTCTAATGGTGAGTGGAGACTAACAGTGGACTATCGTGGCCTGAACGAAGTCACGCCACCACTGAGTGCTGCAGTGCCGGACATGCTAGAACTCCAGTATGAACTGGAATCAAAGGCAGCCAAGTGGTATGCCACAACTGATATCGCTAATGCATTTTTCTCCATCCCTCTAGCAGCACAGTGCAGGCCACAGTTTGCTTTCACTTGGAGGGGAGTCCAATATACTTGGAATCGGCTGCCCCAGGGGTGGAAACACAGCCCTACCATTTGCCATGGACTGATCCAGTCTGCGCTGGAGCAGGGGGAAGCTCCTGAACACCTGCAGTACATCGATGACATCATTGTGTGGGGTGACACTGCAGAAGAAGTTTTCGAGAAAGGGAAGAAAATAGTCCAAATCCTTCTGAAGGCCGGTTTTGCCATAAAACAGAATAAAGTTAAAGGACCTGCACGAGAGATCCAGTTTTTAGGAATAAAATGGCAAGATGGACGCCGTCAAATCCCAATGGATGTGATCAACAAAATAACAGCTATGTCTCCACCAACTAGCAAAAAAGAAACACAAACTTTCCTAGGTGTCGTGGGGTTTTGGAGAATGCATATTCCAAATTACAGTCTGATTGTAAACCCGCTCTACCAAGTAACCCGTAAGAAGAATGCTTTTGAATGGGGCCCTGAGCAACGACAAGCCTTTGAACAAATTAAGCAGGAAATAGTTCATGCAGTAGCCCTCGGGCCAGTCCGAACAGGACCAGATGTAAAGAATGTGCTCTACACCGCAGCCGGAGAGAATGGTCCCACCTGGAGCCTCTGGCAGAAAGAACCTGGGGAAACTCGAGGTCGACCCCTGGGGTTTTGGAGTCGGGGATACAGAGGATCTGAAGCCCGCTATACTCCAACTGAAAAGGAGATATTGGCAGCATATGAAGGAGTTCGATCTGCTTCGGAAGTGGTCGGTACTGAAGCGCAGCTCCTCCTGGCACCCCGACTGCCGGTACTAGGCTGGATGTTCAAAGGAAGGGTCCCCTCTACGCATCATGCAACTGATGCTACATGGAGCAAGTGGGTTGCACTGATTACTCAGCGGGCTCGAATAGGAAACCCCAGTCGCCCAGGAATCTTGGAGGTGATTATGGACTGGCCAGAAGGCAAATACTTTGGGATATCACCAGAGGAGGGGGTGGTTCGTGCTGAAGAAGCCCCCCTGTACAACAAGCTACCGGAAAATGAGAAGAAATATGCCTTGTTCACTGACGGGTCCTGTCGTATTGTGGGAAAGCATCGGAGATGGAAAGCTGCTGTATGGAGTCCTACACGACGAGTTGCAGAAGCTGCTGAGGGAGAAGGTGAATCGAGTCAGTTTGCAGAAGTAAAAGCCATTCAGCTGGCTTTAGATATTGCTGAACGAGAAAAGTGGCCAGTTCTCTATCTCTATACTGATTCATGGATGGTAGCAAATGCCCTGTGGGGGTGGTTACAGCAATGGAAGCAGAACAACTGGCAGCGCAGGGGCAAGCCCATCTGGGCTGCGGCATTGTGGCAAGATATTGCTGCCCGGGTAGAGAACCTGGTTGTAAAGGTACGCCATGTAGATGCTCATGTGCCCAAGAATCGGGCTACTGAAGAACACCAAAACAACCAGCAGGTGGACCAGGCTGCTAAGATTGAAGTGGCTCAGGTGGACCTGGACTGGCAACATAAAGGTGAATTATTTATAGCCCGATGGGCCCATGATACCTCAGGCCATCAAGGTAGAGATGCAACCTACAGATGGGCTCGTGATCGAGGGGTGGACCTGACCATGGACACTATAGCACAGGTTATTCATGACTGTGAAACATGTGCTGCAATCAAGCAAGCCAAACGGTCAAAACCTCTTTGGTATGGAGGACGATGGCTGAAATATAAATATGGAGAGGCCTGGCAGATTGATTACATCACACTCCCTCAAACCCGCAACGGCAAGCGCCACGTACTTACAATGGTGGAAGCAACCACCGGATGGCTGGAAACATATCCTGTGCCCCATGCCACCGCCCGGAACACTATCCTGGGCCTTGAAAAGCAAGTCTTATGGCGACATGGCACCCCAGAGAGAATTGAGTCAGACAACGGGACTCATTTCCGAAACAACCTTATAGACACTTGGGCCAAAGAACATGGTATTGAGTGGGTGTATCACATCCCCTATCATGCACCAGCCTCTGGAAAAGTTGAACGATACAATGGACTGTTGAAGACTACACTGAAAGCAATGGGTGCTGGGACATTCAAAAATTGGGATACACATTTGGCAAAGGCCACCTGGTTAGTCAATACCAGGGGATCTGCCAACCGAGCTGGACCTGCCCAATCAAACCTGTTACGCACTGTAGAAGGGGATAAAGTTCCTGTAGTGCACGTAAGAAACATGCTGGGTAAAACAGTCTGGGCTACTCCTGCCTCAGGAAAAGGCAAACCCATTCGTGGAATTGCTTTTGCTCAGGGACCTGGATGCACTTGGTGGGTAATGCAAAAGAATGGGGAGGTCCGGTGTGTACCTCAAGGGGATTTGATACTGGGTGAGAATAGCCCATGAGTTGAATTGTAGTATGTTAATTATTATATAATAATGTATGTCATCACTACCATGATTGCTATATATCATAGATGAAAATGGTGATTAATTAGAATGTATTGGACAGAGTGTAACCTGAGCATGACATAAATGGTATGGAATAAGGGGTGGATATCTGTCCTGGTTCCAGTTAGGACAGAGTTAAGTAGCTCATAGTAGCTGGTAGGGTGCTATGTTTTGGATTAGGATGAGAAGAGCGCTGATAACATGCTGATGTTTTAATTGTTGCAGAGCAGTGTTTACACCAGGCCAAGGACTTTTCGGCTTCTTGCTCTGTCCTGCCAGCGAGCAGGCTGGGGGTGCAGCAGGAGCTGGGAGGGGACAGACCCAGGACAGCTGACCCAAACTGGCCAAAGGGGTATTCCATACCATCTGACGTCATGCTAAACAATATATAGGGGTGGCTGGCCGGGGTGGGGGGGCCGGCTGCTCGGGAATAGGCTGGGCATCGGTCAGCGGGTGGTGAGCAATTGCATTGTGCATCACTTGTTTTCTTACACATTATTATTGTTAATACTATTACCATTATCACTATTATTATTATTATTGTTATTATTATTTTCCTGTCTTAATAAACTGTCTTTATCTCAACTCACAGGCTTCACTTTCCCGTTTCTCTCCCCCCATCCCAGAGAGGGAGGGGGGAGGGTGAGCGAACGGCTGTGTGGTGTTTAGCTGCCAGCCGGGTTAAACCACAACAACTTGTTTGTCTGTTGTTTGTTTGTTTCCTTTTTACAATGTAGATACATGAATCCTTACATCTTTTGGGATACTGTGAGTGGTACCTGTGTTTCTTTGCTTTTTATTCAGTAAGTATATCTCTGAATTTGACTTACCTAGTTATTAAACTGTGATTGAGTTACAAATTATGCATATTGATGATGTGATTTACAATGGTTAGCTACCAGTCAAAAGCAATTGTTTTATATTTGTATTCTTTAATTACATTTTTTTTTTCTGACTCGCTGTGAAAAATAAATAAATAAATCTGCCTTTTTCTGACTTGATTAAATTGCCAAAATGAAGCAGTTGTGTCATGTGGAGAAATGGAAGACATTTCATTATAGTTTTGCAATACAGATCAACAGTTGAGATTTTTCCAATGTGACTAAGAAAAAAGATATTGAATCAAATGCAAAAGTCACTGAGCAACTTTGTTGTAGAAGGCTGGGTGGAATCCAGGAAAAATAGGGACTGAAAAAATACAAGACACTTATCAATTATAAGCTAATGGTAAATAAAAATATTTCTTGCAATCTCATAACCTAGAAATAAAACTGAGTAAAAATGTATACATTAACTTTAGAACAATCTTATTTTTTCTTTTACTCTCCGATATTGTCTTCAACTTTCATCAGACTTCTGATTTTTATACTTCATAGCAAAATGTGCTTAAAACTTTTCTTATTTTTCTGAAGTAATTTGATATTTAAAAAAAGAATAGTCTTTAGATGTTGTAAAATGATATAATTGTGATAACCATAAAGTCATAAAGAACATCGGATTTAAACTTGACTGCATCAGTAATTTGTATATTCGTATGTTTTAGAGGGAGATATTTATTAGAAAAAGTGGCTTAAAAAAAAAAAAGTTTTCTTAGGTTTTTATCACCATCTCAACACTACAGAATTACCATATCTTATCATTTTGCTGTTCTGGAAAAATCTTGTTTTTATGTTCAGTAACAAGAGCTATCAATGTGTATTAATGTTATAGGGAAAGTCAGTTAAGTTTTCCTTAGCTCACGTGTTTCTTTCCCAACTTTGAACATTTTTTTTCTTTCATCCATCCTTTCATCTTTCATCATTATTATCAATTAATCAGTGATTAATAAATGTTCCTACCTTAAATATCCTGCTCGGACAAGTTTGACTACAAAAACAGCTACCACTTTATTAGGGTAGAAGTCCCTGCAGTATAAGCCCTGCTAGAACTCAAATCTAGAGCACTTTCAAGAGGTCAAAATGGTAAGTAAATGTTTGCACAATAAAGCCATGAGGTGTAGAGCAGAAAACAACTACATTTAGTTTGTTCACTGGCTCCACATCTTCAGAGATCTGAACTCTGGACAGTTGCTTTGAAGGCAGGTTCTGTGTACTACAAGGGCAACACAGAAAAATCTGCAGGGCACTGAATCTATTCCTGCTGCCTTTCAGTAGAACATTAGGGTTCAGGCAGATTCTCAGTCTCAGAATAAAAGGGTTGACAGTCTGTATAATATCTAGGTCGGAAATTGCTCAGTAAATGATCCATAAACTGATTACATAATCCATCAAGGCTGGATGTACCTACAGATTATGCCTCTATATGCCAAAAGAGTAGTTAATCTGTGAACTGAGTATCTTCATAAGGATTATATAGCGAGTTTCTTTCTAGGTAAATGCCAGTTAATATTTTTTTCTGAGATGAGGCATACAGATGAGGCATGTTTCTGAGATGAGGGTTTTATGAGACTTCTGGGGAGAAATACTATTGACAAAGCAATGACAGTGCTAAGCAACCTGTTTCATTTATACATGTGTATCAGTCTTGGATTAGAGACAATTAAACAGCATATATCTCATGTGAATCTCAATCCAATGGAATTTGGAGATTCTAGAACCATTCCTCCCAGATTTAAATGTGTAGCAAAAAGTTCCTTTTGGTAATGAATTTATTTCAAACTTAATTCAAATTGATAAATAAAATAAAATAAAATAAAATAAAATAAAATAAAATAAAATAAAATAAAATAAAATAAAATAAATAAAAACCTGAAGCATGCCAGGAATTGCTTCCATTAATGCTATTGAATGTCTGGAAAGCTTAAAATTGCACTTGGGAATGCAAGGTATCTATATTTAAAAGAAATACAAAAAGAGATGTACAGTTGATAACATCATAACAAAATCTTTCTGAATTGCTATTCCTGAACATAGTTAGTTAGTTAGTGTGCCTGCCATAACTTTTTAATATGACATGTTCCTCTGCATTACATGGTGCCGCAAACTGCTTTTGTGACTAGCTGCCGAAACTTGGGAATCATGGAAATGAAGATTGCCACAGACCCAAAATATCTCAGCTTCCAAATACCACCTGTCTTTGAAGAGAGAATTCCAAAATATAACTTGTTCTGCCATTTCTCCTCAGAGTATTTTCACTGCATGCATATATCAAGTAACTGCTCTGAAAGGTAAAATGGAAGTTTGTTGAGTTATAGTATATAAAATGTGTCTAATAAATGCAGGCAGGTGTCTAAATTTGTCTTGGAATGGTAGATTGTGCTGCAGTACTGTTTGGGCTGCTTCAGAATTTCTCTGTCACTAATACTTTCAACAGGTCTAGAATACTGCAGAAGGACATCATAATGAACTTGGGGGAATTTAAAACATGTTTGTAATTGACTGAACAGTTGACAACTCGTACAAGCAAAACATGTAAGCAACTCTGAACCTTTGACAAAACAGGTGAAAACAGCAAGCCAGTGATCTCTAAGCATGGACCAAGTTTAACGGTTCCTGTGTCTTCACTTGAATGTCAATGCTCAGGTGTTGCTTCAGGAATCCCCCAGCTGGCAAGGTAATGAGAGTAAAACTACTCTTCACATGTTAGCTGTGGGTCTGTGGTTGTTCCTGCTGCCTGCCTGTGCTGACTCACACACAGGGTAAATAAAATGAGTCAGTCCTTAATAAAGAATTAAAATGGCAGGCTGAAAAATAAAAGATGTCCTTAAAAATTTTATGAAATAAAAAATTAGTCTCATATCCAAACAAAAGTAGGTTAGAGATCCTTAGAAGACTGATTTGTGATTTCATTTGCAAATAGGTTTGACTTTGCAGTAATCTCAAAGAAAAACAGACAAACAAACCAGAATTACAGTTCAAGTATTTGTATGCATTTCCCACTGCCTGTTATGTGTAAAAGCTGAAGTGTCTCTGTTGTATACATAAAGGATCATTATCTTAAAATAGCTTGCACTGATGCTCCTCCTTGTCCTGTATAGGATTAATTCTGTTCACTCTCTTAACAGGCTTGTTTTTAAGTGATTGTTTCTTTCCATGTTACAAGATTATATTGTTTCTGTAATTGAAGTTTGTCATAGTAAATAATGTTTGTTACCGAACTACAGTAAAAAAATGATACATATCTTAAAACATATTGTAAAAAGACATATGAATATGATATGAGGCATCTGTAAAATTTAATCTATTTTACTATTTTTCTGTTATCATTAGTATATTTGTAATCTAAATCTCACCTCTTAATCACTAGAGCAGTATCACATGGGCTTAGTATAACAGAGACTGGAACAGAACATCTGCAAAAGGAATAAAAGTGGAAATCAAAATAATCACTGGCTATGATTAGTTTCAGAGACAGAAGGTCTTCATGTAAGGGAGTGAAGTTGCCCTTGCTGATAAGAAATGCCACAAATTTTTCTTGAAGCAGTGATAGAATGGCTCAAGGGCCACCTCTCCGCAGCAGAGCTGGTGCTTGGGATGAACCAACACTGAGCTAAGGTGTGCCATGACAACACTCATATGATTGTTGTTGAAGCAAGAGTGTATAGGGATCAGTTCATAATGCATCTTTGCAGACCCCTTGTGGAACCACTTATCATGGTAAGACTCAGTTCAATTCATTGTTCCTTAAATCTTCTTATATTGCTTAAGCACAGTCTTGAGTTTAATTTATCTCAAGGGGTACAATAGAAACTCCTCAACATGTCCCACCATGAAAATCCAAATACTGATTTCAATAATAAATTTATAAACATTAGCGTCTTGCAACTAAGACATTTTTCACTGGAAGTAAAAAAACAGATTGTACTCTGAGCTGAGCAGATGTCTCTTCCTCTTGAAGGGTCCAACAGGCAAAAGAACTCTCCTCAGCCAATCTCTCTAATACAAAGTATATGTCACAGTCTATAAGAACCAAGGGTCATCTTAATTCCAACTGACTAGACTCCCAGCTTCACAACATTTCTCATTTACTTCTCTGTCTCCAATGAAAAGTTGGTTTTGATTAAGCATATACATATATATATATATATATCAAAAAATACAGTGAGAGAGTTATCAGATTGTTTGCTTTTTGGGGATGATGGAGTGAGTGGTGTGTCAGAAGAAAAGTCATTTTATCTCTTTTTCTTCCATTGTGACCTTAGTGAAAAGCAATTTATTTATTTTTCTCATCAGGAACTGGAAGAAGAAATGGTTTGATTCTCACCTAATTAAAAACCTTTTTTCTCTTGAAGTTACAAAAACATCTCCTTTCCAAAAATAAAATAAAATAAATATGGAAATATTAACTAGATAAGAATGTGGATTGGTATTTTTAGTGCTGCTTTTGAGGTTGTGAATTTACACTGGAGAGCATAATTCTGGAACACAGTCATTGTTAACATATAATCTTGTAGAAAATTAACCAGTCAAAATATGTAAATTTCTGTCTGTGAAAATTAAAATGTTCCCTTACAACCTGTTTCCTAAGCTTTGCTTGTTAATAGTGGTCTAAGAAGATGAAATATACATAGTTCAGGTATATACAATTGCAAGAATTCCCTCATCTTCCTCTGTTCAGATTCTACTGTGTGATTACATCCAACTGCACTCCCTCTCATCTTCATAACATAAAGTTATTGAAGTAATAAGATAATATTTAAGGGTCATCTATATTACTGCATGATTCCCACCACTGTAGGAAATGACGGTGCTTTAGATAGCTTGCTATCTTGGTTCTATTTACTTTTAGATAAGACATAAGAGAAACATCACAGAGAATAAGGCAAAGGTTTAGTTTAGTATATCTGCATGAATCAAGTGAGATGCATTTGTGTGCAACAGATTGTTTAATTCATTATCATTATTAGTTACTCCATCAAGAGATTGAAATTAAATGAAGCAAAAATCATATGATGAAGATCATGTGTTCTATATTTTGGAACACACTGTTTAAACTCAAAAATTAAAATTAAGATGAAAGATTTTTTTTCTAATGCTATTTCTGTCCTGAATTTCCATCCATAAAGCCTGTCTTCATTAAATGTTATCTGAAAAATTCAAAGTTCAATACACAATGAATTGAGTGAATATTTTTGTTCTGAGGAGAAAAATCTTTGCTATTTACAAATAAAGTTTGCTGCTTGAAAATTTTTCAAACTTACGATTGATCATTGATTTTTATTTTTATTTTCTTCTGAACACATATCTCTTCTTTTAAAGTGAGACAGTCATTCAGCTATCTGAATGCTACTGAATTATATAACTTGCAGTAGGTGCCCATCCAGCTCAGACTACTGTACCAGCTACAGTCGTTATAGGTAAATTGAAAGATTTGTGTTTATTACAGTAACTTGGTTGAATCTTATTCAGATAACTTGACATTTATAACCAAGATTTTAGGTGAAGAAGAAGAGAGGAAAAAAAAAAAATAAGAAGAAGAAGAAGAAGAAGCTCAAAGTTACAAAACCATCTCCTTACAAAAAATAAAAAAAAAATAAAATAATTTATAATTTTTATTTATTTATTTCTGTTTGCCATACTTATATGAGGATTGTGGGGAATATCATGAAATTATTTCCCTAGAATTAAACTGTCAGTATCAAAACCAGTAATGGAACACAACAAAGGAGTTGCATCTTGCATTAACACCTTACATTTCAGTAATTATTTCATCCTTCATTGCAAGCACATATTGAATGGTACATGGAACGAAAATATTGCATTCTTTTGCAAAAGCAGCTGAGAAGCACAAAATGTTGTGAAAAAGTAGCTCAGAGAACTTATCAGACTGTCTTCTGAGATATAATCTGAAGCTGCCCTTGATTAAAGCAGTAATGAGGTGTTCATGACTAAAGTGATCCTGGCTAGAAAGCCATTGTACATGGAGGAATCAGTGATCCATGTATTTATCAACCTGAACAGGCCTGTGCTGTGCTGCGCTGCACATGCAGCTTGGGTCTTCAGACCTGTGCCTTTGGCAGTAGAAATGCTTAACAGAGATGATTTTAAGAAAGCTCATTTGAATGACCAAAATGGGGTACCCCTTCCTGGTAGGGATCTTCATGATAGGCTGTGATCAGAGGCTCATTCAACTCTGCATAACGTGGGGTTCCTAGCAACTGAAATAATATAACATTTTTTACTTTCTTACACTCAGTGCCTTTCTTACTGGGATCATAACAAAGCATCACCTTCTGGTGCAAAACAATGACCCATTAAACTTAAAATGAAATAAGAAAGTAGAAAAAAATCAGGTTCATAATTAAGTATTTTTAATAGTTACTTTGTATTTTGAAACATATAAAAAATCTGGTAAATTCTGGTGGAATTCACCAAAGACACTCCTTTTTTTTTACTAAGAGAGTAAAACAATACTGTGAAAAACTCCAATTAGCTGAATATGTGCAGTGGCTAAATGACTGTAGAAATAATATGTTCCCATAAATTTGATTGGGCAACTTTCAATAAATCTATTCAAAAACAAAAAGGACAAAACAAAGCAAAACAAAAACCACATCTCATTGATTGACTGTTTTACTTGCATTTTATTTATTTTATTGATAGTGTGGTTTTTTTTGTTTGGTTGACTGATTGACTGGTTTTGTTTGTTTCCTTGTTTGTTTTCCCCAAGTGAGATGCCTGATGTCAGCATAATTCTTCTCTTTCTTTGCCAGCTCATATGAAACTATTATTTATAGCTGTTATACACAGAGGTGCATGCATACTTACATATTATAGCTATTGTTTAGCAAAATGCCTCTGACAGTGCCTGGAAAACCAGAAACCTTGTGTTGCTATTATTATATAATTACATATCTTTGCATGCTCTGTTTCAGCATCTGTAAATAAACAAGGTAGAATTTTCAATCAATTTTTAAACTGGTGGTATATTTTACTGGGAATCACTGCCAAAACGAACCATAAAGGAACAGGCTGCAATACTAAAAACAAGACAGAAGTTTATGCTTAGTTTTTGGTGAAGGGTTCTTATTTCATTTTTTTCTTATTATCTTTTTCTAAGACTTTATTCTGTACATTAAAACATTACATTTGTTTTTACAATAGAAGAGTTCTAACTTACCTATTATTTTTTTCTTTTTTTCTTTTCTTTGGTTATTCAAGCTAATGACAATTCTACAAGAGTGACTTTGAAAGTACTAGCTAAGTAGAGGTAGATAAATTAATCTAGATAAATTGCATTTCATGAATACTTTTCACAGTGTGAAGATTTACCAGTGTCATGAGAAATCCTTCTCTCATTTCAGGTAACTACTTGACAGTTAGAAATTAAACTCATTTAAAATAACTGGATTCAACATTCAGAATTTGAAACTATTTGCAGAAGCAATGCAAACATATATTTAACTTGATATATGTATACCAAATGACACTAATGTTTATACCAATAATTACTGTAATTGATTTTAAAGACAAAATATATAATTTTCAAAGCTTCATTAAATTCAAACAAACAAACATACAAAACAAGACATGAACAACATGCAGTGTACCTAGAGATCTGGGAATATTTCACTTCAGATTTAATAAACATCTCACAGAAGAACAGAAGCAGAAAATATACTATTGAAAAAACAAACAAACAAACAAAAAACACATTTGTAGTGTAACATATATTTTCCTGTGTACATATGAAAACATTTCACAGAGTCTGTACATTGGTCAGACCTAAATATCAAACAGCTTTAAGCAAAAATTCTTAATTAGTGATGTGAAAACTTTTATCCCCTGAGCAAAATCCTGGTTCATAGCTCTTAGCTTTGAAAGTGCATCTTTTCACATGGGATTCAACATAACTTAATTTCACAGAATCACAGAATAGTTGAGGTTGCCGAGGACATCTGGAGGTCATCTCGTCCAGACGTCCTGCTCAAGCAAGGGCACCTAGAGTAAGTTGCCTAGGACTATGTGCTGATGGCTTATGAAGATCTCCAGTGCAGGAAACTCCAGAACATCTCTAGGCAATCTGTGCCATTGCTCAGTCATACGCACAGTAGAAAAGCACTTCCTGATGTTTAGACAGAACCTCCTGTGTTCTATGTCCATTGCCTGTCATTAGGCATCATTGATAAGATCCTGGCTCCATCCTTTTTGCACCTCTAGTATAATGAAAATATTATTATTCGTGTAGGTTTTGAGACTCTCTGGGGTTCAAGTAGATTTCAGCCTGCAATTTGATGTGTACATATATTAAATGAGGTCTACAGCTTACATCAAATTGTAGGTTTACTTTACATAAATAAATAAATAAATAAATGAATAAAAATTAAATCTAGACTTGAGGGTTTAAGGTTAATGTGAGTTTTCAGCATTTACTTTGTCATATTATAAATTCAACTAACGAACTAGAAAACCTCTCAAAATCTAATCTAGTCTGTTTAATTTATTGCTTTGAATGTTCAAAGAGGTCATTAAAAAACAACATGGACTCTGGGCATTTTTCATATATATGCACTTTTCCCATTGAACAGTTAAGTGTGCCTTAAGGGCATTTCCTTAAGAGAGAGGGAGTGGGGAGAAAGGGAGAGTGAACAAGTAGGAAAAAACATCTTCCTCTGTCCCCTCCACAGATTGGCTCCCTGAGGAAAAAAGGCAACAGGTGTAATTGCTAATAGTTTCCGACATATGGTTTCCAAAGTATAGAGTCGACGACAGTGCTGAGTACAAATACCAGGTTAGAGTCATGACCAGAAATCTCATCATTTCATAAGCCATTGTTACACCGCACAGTACCATAACAATCTTAAACCAGGGCCCGGAAAGGATAAACAGCATGACAGGGAGCACATACAGAAAGTAACGCGCTATAAAACTCAATTTGGAAAACAGGCACAGCAGACTTGAGATTAAGGCAATCAACATTGTGACTAGCAACTATTAAGCAGGTCCAATACTTATACCAATTTTAGTTTAACACACTCTGGTCAAATCTGTCATTATCTCACCCCTTCGAGCCCCATGTTGGGCACCAAAAGGACTGTTGTGGTTTAACCCGGCTGGCAGCTAAACACCACACAGCCGTTCGCTCACCCTCCCCCCTCCATCTCTGGGATGGGGGAGAGAAACGGGAAAGTGAAGCCTGTGAGTTAGATAAAGACAGTTTATTAAGACAGGAAAATAATAATAATAATAATAATAATAGTAATGTGTAAGAAACAAGTGATGCACAATGCAATTGCTCACCACCCGCTGACCGATGCCCAGCCTATCCCCGAGGAGCCGGCCCCCCACCCCGGCCAGCCACCCCTATATATTGTTTAGCATGACGTCAGATGGTATGGAATACCCCTTTGGCCAGTTTGGGTCAGCTGTCCTGGGTCTGTCCCCTCCCATCTCCTGCTGCACCCCTAGCCTGCTCGCTGGCAGGACAAGAGCGAGAAGCTGAAAAGTTCTTGGCTTGGTGTAAGCGCTGCTCTGCAACAATTAAAACATCAGCATGTTATCAGCGCTCTTCTCATCCTAATGCAAAACATAGCACCCTACCAGCTACTAGGAGGAAAATTAACTCTGTCCTAACTGAAAGCAGGACAGATATTCTAGTAAAAGTGCATTCTGACAGATCCCTTCGAATTGCCTCTCTGAGCCAGATGACTCTGGTCTTGCCTTCAGCAGCAAAAGCTGTGTAGTATTTTAGCTGTTGTTGCTGCTGAACATCAGCATTCACAATGGAGGAAAAGAGAAATATGTGTGAGAGTAGATTTCTTAAAGTAATACCATCAGGAAGTGCACTAAGGTTCAGTTGAATTCTCTGGAAGTTGTATCTGATAGCATTTTCTTCACTGCCTGCTAATGTCAGAGGAACTGCAGACAGGAAGGCTTTTGAAGGCTGAATTATTCAGAATAACGTTCAGCAAAGGTATATCTACTAATAGCAATAACAATAATCTGAACAATAATCTGACAATAGGAATAATTTGAATTAATCTCATGATTTTATCCAATAACGTGAAGAAGATGATGGTGATGTTGAAAACATTGCTATACTCAGTGTGTTTCAGCTTAGTTTGACAATTTTCTGGAAGGGTCCTACTCTTTGTCAACTAAATTTCTAGAATTAGAATTCCCTTTAATTTTGATAAGATGCAAATGTTTACCTAGAGTAACACTATTTTCTTCACTGTAGCTGCATTATTAGAATCATACTGTATTAGAAAAACATAAATTATATTGCAGCTAATTAAAAAAAATGTTTCTGTTAAAAATAAGACGCAAATTGGACTAAGTATGTTTGTGTGTATGGATGACGGATTTGAGAAAAAAATGTACTTTCTGATAGGGAAAAAAATAATAATAATAATTAGACGTGACATATCCAAGGATGAATATTGCCAATTTGCTTATTTGGCCTTGTTGTAAAGGGATCGTACTTTGGAACTGGAAGCCTCAAGTTGTATTTTATCAAATAACTGAAAACTCAGAGGTTATTTCAAAAGAATAACCTGGAGCTATCCTTGAAAAAATAACTTCTGATTTATATGGCCAGGTCCTTCTCCTCTCTTAGTTAGTCAGTGGCTTTGTTCTTATTTTTTTTAAACGTGTGCTGTTGCAAAGTGTTATAACAACACTAGGTGGTGTGTGTAGTGTTGGCAGTAGAAAGGTCAAAAAATAAAGCTCCATAGTTTTCTTTCTTAACATGGTATTAATCCTGACAACTCTTTCATTGTTGCCTGGCAGATGGTAATAAATCCAGACAACATTTGGTCATAGATCACTTTGTCAGAAACTGGGCAACAAGCATTATTTTTATTTAAAATATATCATTTCTTTTTTTAGACTGATATTTGGTGTGTACAGAAATGTGAGCAAAATGATAAGGAAAATGACTCTGTCTGGCCTGGCAGATTTTTGTGGCATCCTCATTCTCTTGTTCTTTCCTTCTAAGCCGATTCTCACATCTGTCACCAGACCATTATGCTTGTCAAAAACAATGAAAGCAAATGGTTTTAATTGTTAAGACAGACCTGAAGGCAGGATCATGAGGAAATCCTGCTCATCATCCAGCTGGTTGTCCAAAATCTACTTGCTGCTGAAGTCTGTGAGCAAGGTGTTCTTTTGCATCCAGTGTTTAAATTTTTTTTTTTTGGGGGGGGGGGGTGTTTTTGTTGTTGTCGTTGTTTTTTCTCCTTAATTTTGGACCACAAGTGTCTGTCAAAGTTCTAGTGCTAAATTAGCTAGCCGACAGTGAGAAGCTGTTTATTGTAATGCTATTATGACATTACTGATACATAAATGAAACTCATGTTATCTCAATTTGTTCTTGTAGTTTCTCAGTGTCCAAAATTTTGATTGGAGTGTTTAAAAATATTCCTTCAAAATAAAATTATTGCATCTTTTGGCAAAGATATGAACATCCCTAAACTCATTTGGTGAAATCAAAATTGTTGCAAGACGATGAATCTCTGTGGTTTTTAGAGGTTTTTAAAGCCCCAGTAAATATTGGTAAAGAAGACCAGTCACTGGTATTCTGTAAAAATATATTTCAGAGACCAAAAGTGAATGTTGTAGTATTCCTACCTACTTTAAAATGATAGCAGGTACATGGTTTCTTGTTTACATCTGAGCAGATCAATGCTTATGTTGTATTTCAAATTAGTGCCTGTGGTGGTTTTACTCAGGTATGAGGCTGAGCTCCACCAGAACAGCTCTCTTCCTCCCCCTCATCAAAGAGGAACAGGGAGAGAATACGATGAAAAGGGCTCAAGGGTTGAGATAAGGACAGGGAGATCACGCAGTAATTATTGTGACGGGCAAAACAGACTCAGCATAGGGAGATAGTACGATTTATTGCTTATTACTAACAAGCTAAAGTGAGAAACAAAGGAAAGAAACCAAAAGCGCCTTCCCCCCCATCCACCCTCTTCCACCTCCTCCCCCCAAGCGGCTCAGGGGAATGGGGGAATGGGGGTTATGGTCAGTCTATAGCGCTTCTTCTCCGCTGCTCCTTCTCAGTCACTCTCGTCCCCTGTGCTGTGGGGTCCCTCCCACGGGATGCAGTCCTTGCTGAACTGATCCAGTGTGGGCTTCCCACAGGCAGCAGCTCTTCAAGAACTGCTCCAGATATGGGTCTGTACCACGGGGTCCATCCCTCAGGAGCAAACTGCTCCAACCTGGGTCCCCCACAGGCAGCAGCTCTTGCCAGGTCACCTGCTCCTGCGTGGTCTCCTCTCCATGGGCTACAGGTCTGGCCCAGAATCTGCTCTGGCAGGGGTCTTCCACAGGCCGCAGCCTCCATCGGTGCAGGTCCACCTGCTCCACCGTGGTCTCCTCCATGGGCTGCAGTGTGGAACCCTGCTGCACCGTGGTA
Organism: Anser brachyrhynchus; assembly: GCF_964034855.1. NCBI lineage: Eukaryota > Metazoa > Chordata > Aves > Anseriformes > Anatidae > Anser > Anser brachyrhynchus. Next base: position 83,995,258 of record NC_137695.1, on the reverse strand, counting down.
CTCCATGGGCTGCAGGGAGACAGCCTGCTTCACCATGGTCCTCACCACAGGCCGCAGGGGACGTCTGCTCCGGCGCCTGGAGCACCTCTCCCCCTCCTTCTTCACTGACCTTGGTGCCTGCAAGGCTGTTTCTCACTCCTCTCACTCTCCCAGCTGCTGTGTGGCACAGTGTTTTTTTTGTTTTGTTTTGTTTTGTTTTGTTTTGTTTTCCCTGTCTTAAATATGCTCTCACAGAGGCGCAAAACAACATCGCTTATTGGCTCAGCTCTGGTCAGCAGTGGGGCCCTTACCAAACATGGGGCAGCTTCTAGATCCTTCTCACAAAAGCCACCCCTATGGCCTCCTGCTACCAAAACCTTGCCACGTAAACCCACTACAGTGCTTAAAATACTTCTGAAATAAAATGCTTTTAAATAGTTTATTGTTGGATAGGACAAAGCATTTTTAATTCCATCTTTTTCCCATCCCTGGTTTACTAATTTCTTGTACCAGACTAGTATTTTCCAGAAGTTAAGAAGAGAATGTGTGGAAGATCCATAATGAGTCATTGTCTAACTTAGCAAGGAGGTAACATATGCACAGTTTTCTCCATAATGACAAAAAAACTAAACACCCTCATATATATTATGTTCAGTTAGATGCAGTGGCCAGTATTCATAAAGTGAGTGCGTTGGACATATTTAACACTCCATGTGGAAGTGCTATATACTAGGAAATACTCCGGACAACATCTGGTGTGATGTCTATGGTAAGCATCTAGAATTCCTGACGACTAATATAAAACCCATGAGAAGGCTGATGTTGTTTATCACTAGCTGCTATTTTGTATTATAACCATAACCCAAGAATATGCATGACAGAGACTAAAAATACTTCTTGATACAGTAAAACCCCTGCTGCTTCAGCTAGTCCATAGTGAGTTGCACTCCCAATTGACTTAATAACATTTACTGTCTTTTTGTGCTTTCATGAGAGAGAGTTCTACTTATCAGATATGCGGAAAGATATGGCTTTTTGGCCAGCTATTTAATTTATTGCCTAAATACCTTAGTTAGTAGAGGAATGTAATTATGTTGCCCTAGAGAGTCCAGTAGATGTAATCTTTTTGGATTTTAGAAAAGCTTTCAGTACTGTCTCTCACAGTATCCTTATGAACAAAATATCCAGCATACAGCTAGACAAGTACACGATATGATGGATAAACAATTGGCTGGTGGGTCAGGTTTAAAGGGTTTAAGTAAATGGGGTTACATTAGGCTGGCAGCCATTCAGTGGAGTTCCACAGGGCTCCATTTTAGGGCCAGTCCTCTTCAATCTTTTTATAAATGATCTGGACACAGGACTCAAATGCATACTAAGTAAGTTTGCAGATAATTCTAAATTAGGAGGAGCTGCTGCTGACTCCTTCAAGGGTAGAGAGGCCTTGCAGAGAAATCTTGACAAATTAGAGGGCAAGGCTATCATCAATAACATGAAGTTTAACAAAAGCAAATGCTGGATTTCGCACCTGGGATGGCACAACCCTGGATATACGTACAGACTGGGGGATGAGAGGCTAGAGAGCAGCCCCGCAGAAAGGGATCTGAGAGTTCTGGTTGATGGTAAGTGGAATATGATTCAACAGTGTGCCCTGGCAGCTAAAAGGGCCAGCCTTTTCCTATGATGCATCAGGCACAACACTGGCTAGCTAGTCAAGGGAAATGATTGTCTCGCTCTGCTCCCTGCTGGTGCAGCCTCACCTTGAGTACTGTATGCAGTTTTGGGCATGACAATATAAGAAGAACACAAAACTATTAGATAGTGTCCGAAGGAGGGATAGAAAGATGGTGATGGGTCTAGAGGGCAAGATGTATGACGAGCAGCTAAGGTCACTTGGTTTGTTAAGCCCAAAGAAGACAAGACTGAGGGGAGGCCTCATCACAGCTTGTGAGCTTCCTCACACTGGGGAGCAGAGGGGCAGACACTGTGACCCTGTGAGAGGGTGGTCAGGCACTGGAACAGGCTCCCCAGGGCAGTGGTCACAGCAGCAAGCCTGCCGGAGTTCAGGAAGGGTTTGGACAATGTTCTCAGACGTGGTTGGATTTTTGGGTGGTCCTGCGTGAAACCAGGAGTTGGACTCAATCCTTGTGGTTCCCTTCCAACTTAGGATGTCTCACAGGGACCTGTACAGTCTAGAGGAACAGGCCAGAAGGAACTTCATTTTCAACAAGGACAAAGGCCACCTCCTGACAGGCTGTCCTTCAGGCTGAAAACACCCTGTGCAGCTATACAGACTGGCTGCTGCCTGGCTGGGAGCAGCTCTGCTTGAAGCGACCTTGGCAGTCACAGGCAGAGTGTGAGCCAACAGTGTGCCCTGACTACAGGGATGGCCAACAGCATCCTGGGAGCTGTATTTACGGGGGCACAGTCAAGGAATTAGGGGAAAGGTTTATACCCCTATACCCAGCACATCTAGCATACGGCATCCAATTGTAAGCCCTCAAATACAGGAAAGACATCAACAGGCCCCTGATCTGGTCCCTGACTATCATAAGCCACTAGGGTGGTCTGGGATGGGAACATGTGTCCTACAAGGAGAAGCTGAGGGACTGGGGCTTGTTTGGTCTGGGGAAGAGATGACTTTAAGGGAACATAGCAGCAGTGTGCCAGGACCTACAAAAGCGTTTCAAGAAGACAAAGATAGGCACTTCAGAGCAGTGTATCATGGGAGGATGAGAGACAAGACAGGGGAGAGAGAGTCTCACTGGATATAAGGAGAAACTTCACCAGAAGGACAGTCAAGCAATCTCCAGAGACATGCTGCACACTGAAGTTGTGTCTTGAAGGTTTTCAAGACCTGAATGATTAAAGCCTTCTGAAATCCACTCAGATCTCATACTTGACCTCCTTTGAGTAAGAGGTTGGACTAAAGCCTTTCTGAGATGCCTTCCATCCATAATTATCCTAGGAAAATACAAAGTATTTTGCAAAGCAGTTTTACAAATGTTCCACATTCATACAATATTTAAAGAAGTGAAAATTCCTGAATGCCAGGAGGTTCTCTTGTTATGAAAGTTGCCTCTCCAACAGAAGCTGGTGGTTCTGCTTCTGATACTCATGCTGACTACTTGTAAGTATTCCGAGTACTTTAGCTGAAATTAATATGGTTACTGTCAGAATGAGATACAGACAGTGAGAAAGAATGGCAGAACTAAGCTGTCAGTATCTGCTAAGCCTTGAGAGGCTTATCGCTTCCTCTTCAGCTGTGAATTAAATGACAAAGACTTAAAAAACATATTTCAAAAAAGCAAGCTAATTTGCTTACTTTAAATTTTAATAATATCTAATATTTGGCAAGATCTTTGACCAAAAAAGACCAAAAAAAAAAAAAATCTGATTCTAGCACTTCATTATTCAGAAACTGATCTGTAGTACAGAATGACTAAACTGAACAGTATTTAAATTGTAACTATGATGCCAAGTAGACCTTTTCTTATTTAACAAGTGTTTTCTATCATTATATGATTTGATATATAGTTAATAAAGTTGAATTATGCTAGAGACTTATGAAAATTCACCCAGAGACTCTCCCATATTAATATGCATCATAATTTAACTTACAGTACTCGTTCACCAGAGTAGAATTCTAATGATTAATATTTGTGATGTAAACTGCAATGTTCTGGTGAAGACTGAGTCTTTCTGATTGACTGTATGAATGGAATAAATAAAAGCCCACCTAATAACTTAACAAAATGATAAGTAATCATGTAGAGAATTTACAAGTGAAAATTAATGTCTGCTACCATAAAATGTGTCCAACTAAAAAGAGAAAAGACTGTTCAGTGGTCAGTCACTCTTCTGTCATTTTCACTTTTTTTTTTTTTTTTTACTACAGGTAAGGATTTCTGGTTCTTTGTTTACTTCTCACATTAGACAGTAAGTTGTTTTTCCATAAAATCTGGGTTGCAATGAACTGCATTTAAGTTATAGTGAAATTCCGTGGGAGACTTTTAATTCCAAAGAGCTAATTGCATGAAATATTAAGTTCAAAACAGAAGATTTATGTGGTAAAATCAACACAGTCTAAAAACTGAAAATCAATCTGCAACTTCTTAGAAGGACAAGATCTTTATAATACTAGCCTTAGTTGTATTAATCCCAACACCTTAGAACTATTCAAGATATTATGCAGAACTCCCTAGAAAAAAGACAGTTTGGTTCCACTGATTTCATTGTGGTATGCAGTGCTTTGGAAGCAGTCATGAAGATGATGGTCTTTGCTTCCATACTATGTGATAGACTATGTACTCTAGTGGCTTCCAGTAAGTGAGGACATGAGCTTTTCCATCCCCATGCTTGTCTGTATACAGGAAATGAGTACTGTCTTGTCTGAATTCAGAAAACAAGTTCAAAAAAATGCTTCTTTTCTTAGGTTTTCTTTGGTTAACCTAACTATTAAAGCATGTTTGCTACAGGTAGGACTGCAGTTTGGTCATGTGCCTTCCAGAAGGTAACTCCTGTGAATGCTGTGAAAAGTACAAATGCTTCAAGCAGAGGAAGAAGATTCTCAACAATGCTCACTGCATTAAATCTGTAAATGCAATGGCTACTCATTTTGATACAGCCTTCTGGACTGGGAGGAATATTTATCCCCACTTGTTGTGCTGAGAATACTGGTGCTGTCTCTGGGATAAATATCACCCTGAAAAACAGAAAAGGCTATCTCCTCTGCCCACAAGAAAGAAAGATCGCCCATTCACATTTTTCATTTTTTCAAATGTGGGATCCTGAGAGCTTTTAACTTGCTCCTATACCAGAAAGTGAACCAATTTCATGTTATAATTTCATTATGCTACCACTTTATATGGCCTCACCTGAATTATTGTTGAGGAGTGCAAAACTTAGAGCAGGTGAATTTACAAGGGAAATCTGTTCGGTTCACATGGTTTAAACCAAATCAGGACTGACAAGGTTTATTGATTTATTAATGACATGTCATTAGTTGGCAATCAGTGAATTATATATTGACAGTCCATAACACCATAGCAACAGGGGAACCACTGCCCTATACACTTATAAGATGCCAGTATACACCTACAAATTTCTAAATAAACTTCTATAACTACCCCTTAAAAGTTCTGTGAACACACACACAATTGTATGCACGCCCACCTTCTCTTAGGGGAAGTGTGGAAAACATACACACACCTCCTGCAGGCTGCCAATGCACACATACAAAGCACCCCACAAGGTGACATACGTACATCCTAGGTGTGGATCCCTCTCTGCTATACTCTGGCATGCTCATGCCTCCAACTGGAGGCAACTTCGTCAGACACAGACAGACACTGCCAGGGTGACTTCTAGCACTATAAACAACAATTTTCATTGCTGCACTGTTACCCTCTCCTTTGTCTCCACCATTAAAACTTTTTACGCTCCTTTTATATTTCTCAGATAGAGTCTATCTTTCTTTCAAAAGGCTTTTGATATTCCCCTGGATACTGGATTAAACAATCCAACTGATGCCTATTGTTTGTTTTGTTGTGTTTTTTTTTTTTTCTCTTTAGTGTAACTAAGTCTGGTGAAAATGCTGTCCTAGACAGTTTTGGATGGTCCACTCGCCCACACACTTGGAAATAAGGTTCCTGCCTTACCAGCTGCTTTATCTATGCCTTTTAGAGCAAAGCAGGGATGGGGCAGGTTAATCTCTTAGAATTTGTTTGTCGCTAACAACAGTACTGTGTCTTAGTCCAAACACACCTGCTGAATGCACATGCTTGCTCTCAGTAGAGTTCAGTATTACTTGGCCATTGCTCTTATTTTCTATATGTTTCATTATTTGTGATGTAGCAAAGTGTTTCTGTAGCTAAGAGCTTGTTGTGACAGAAAATTCATAAGCTAACATGATCCACTTACTTACTCTGTATGCTTTTTTGGAATAAATACATCATTAAGTTCAGCAGCATATCTTATTTGCGTATGTTTACTAATGCTAACCTAAAAATGCAATTAATAAGAAGATTAGTTGGTTAGCTGATTAACTCCTTAATTTAAGATTGAGGGAATGAAACATTTTAAAATGTTAACTTCACAGTACGAGTTTTAATAAAATTTTACATTTTGAAAATAAATTTGGTGATATTCAATTTTATTAAGAGCAAAGTGTGCTACAGTATATAGTAGATTGTCAATATAAAATTGGTGCCATTTTGATCATTCTCTATCATTTAAAATGTACATTAATGAACAGATGTTTCAGAAGAGTGTTTCAGTCTAGAGTGGTTCTTACATGCTACCACATTTTATTTCTTTTCTTTTTCTTTTTTTTTTTTCTTTTTTTTTTTTACTGAGACACAAATTTGAAATTATTGCAGCTTTGAATTCTAATGAATGCTGAATAGAGGTTTACCTTTTCCATATATTAAAAAAAAAAAATCATTACAAAATCATTATATATTTAGTAAACACAGCTCAGTCTTAGTGACTGCCAAATGTTTGGTCTTTGGATGAATTTGACAATTTTCGTTGTCTTTTTCCACGTGGAATACTGGGATATCAGACTCCATACTTAAACATGGCAGTAGAAGTCTGTCTCTCTTTCAAAGCAGTCTCTTCAGGACCAATGCATCACTATCACAAAATATTACAAATTCTAGATGGATATAGGTATTATTATGCAGGGGTTTTATCAGAAATTTTTCATTATAAATGGAAAATAAAAATTTCCTTTCCACATCTATATATTTTCTGATTTAGTTATCCTTCAGATGTCTTTTCCCACAAAATATTTTCTGGGAATGTGCTTCTTGGGAAGTTCCCTCTGTTAGTTTTCTAGTGCTATTAATTAAAAGGTTAAAACAAACAAAAAATCTAAGATCTTGTATGTCAAAATGAAACACTGATCCCACCTGCACTGAAGATCTAATTCCAGTTAGTGTTTTTATGTCTGTTTCCTGTAAATTCCTTTCACAATCGGGATTGCTGAGAGGAAGAGCTTCATAATCATTTTTTATGCTGCCTGTATTAGTTATTCATACAGCCTGGATCTCATTAGGACTTTCCACAAATCTAATCTGTAGTAGCTCTTACTTAAAATGATTTATGTTATGGCTATGATCCTATTTATGCTATAAGTGTAATGTATGTAAATACATCAGTTCATGTGTACTGTTGTGATCTTAGGGATATAGATGCTTGTTCATGTTAAATCTTCATTTTCCCTTTTTATTATATCATTATGGACCATAATTAAATGATCAAAATCCATTAATACAAACATATGTATGTTCCTTGGCAGGACTTTAGGTAGTATGAAATTAACATGATGGAAAGGGTTAAATATTCTAGATCAATCTGCCTTTATTTGTGTGAGGAAATGTCTTTCACAAATTATGATCCCAAATAATATTGGTCAGTATTTTTTGATTAATGTGGTGTGTATTCCGTATGTGTGAAGATGCCTTTAGTTAATCAGTTAAACCTTTATGTGAGAAGTTGTTTGGCCCTTGGATTCCAGGGTTTTACTTTTTATTGTCAGATTACTGTCTTTCCAATAGTTAATTTCTTATCATGTTGAATTATGCTGTAGTGAAGTAATGTGTTACATAAAAGTGTTTGCCTTTCTTCTGGCTCCTGGTAGTTGACTCAGACTCTGGAAAGTAGTTTGCAATCGATCTCATTCCAGGCCACCACTCTTGTCAAGCGTCATGAAGAATGGACATGAGAGGATAGAGAATATGTAGATGTTCCCATCAGACATTTTATAAACTATACAAAGTCATCTTTATTCTTTAGGTCTCACATAACATAATAAGCTACTTCATTAGTTTAATTCTTTATGTGGTTTACACTACATTGAAATGATTTTACAGTGTGGTTTTAGTACTTTAAATCCAAACAGGAGCTCATTATACATCTATTAAGATGGGTTCTTTTAGGAATGTGATTTTGCTTTCGTTGCAAACCAGTTGAAATTAGGAATAAGGTTCTTTGCTGATTTTTAAGATAGCTGAACACATGAGAACCACCTTATTTGCCTAACATATAGATTCTAATGTCTGAATTAAACTGAACTTATTAAACTAGACATGGCAGTTCACCTGGTTTGCTCAGCCTAGAGAATAGGAGTCTGAGGGGAGGGCCTCATGGCAGCCTACAGCTTCCTCATGAGGGGAGCAGAGGGACAGGCGCTGATCTCTGCTTTCTGCTAACCAGTGATAGGACCCAAGGAAACAGCATAAAGATGAATCAGGGGAGGTTCAGGTTGGATGTCAGGAAAAGGTTTTTAAACAAGTGGGTGGTTGGGAGCTGGAAAGTGGTCAAAGCACAGAGCCTGCCAGAGTCCAAGAAGTGTTTGGACAACACTCTTAGGCATATGGCCTGATTTTTGGGTGGTCCTGTGCAAAGCCAGAAGTTGGACTCAGTGTTCCTTGTGGATCCCTTCCAACTCAGGATATTCTATAATTGTATGATTATATGGTAGACATTTTACAATAAAACTTGAGAAAGAACCGAATCTTGCAAGTAGATCCAATTATTTCAATATTTTATTTATTTCTATAAAATATCATTATTATTAACGATATTGCATAAATATTATTTCAATATTTTATTTACATTTGAGATGTTGGTCCTACTTACTGCTTAATGGTTACAGTTGACTTTGTATGGGTTAAGAAATCAAACTCCATATTTAATACATGAACGTAGATTTAAAAATGATTTTTAGAACATGCTTATTATTCTAAAAAGCAAATCATAGAATTGTAAAGGTTGGAAAAGACCTCCAAGATCATCTAGTGTAACCATCCAAATAACCTCAGCTGCTTCTGAGCAATGCTTTACAAAGCAAACAAATAAAGAAAGAAAGAAACCTAATGTGTTATACATTACTACAGAGAATATTAACAATTTTATCTACACTCATTATGAATTAAAAGGATAGAACTTTCCCTAGGGAAAATATCTTAAGGGGTATAATAGACTTGGAACTTTCAATAGTGTGACTAACGAATATCCAATTTTACCCCACATTGAAGTGCACATCTTTACTGCTCACAAGTAATATGTAAATACTAATTCCGTTTATCATCATGGACAGTAATAAATGGGGAATTTAAAATACGAAATGGGAATTAGACATGGTAAAATATTACTCTTAAAACCAGCTATGCAGTAATACCTTTATGTTTTGTGCCAAATGTTTAATTTTACATTAAATAATTTTACAACACGTTAATTATGTCTTCTGTGAAGTGGGATAGGGAAGAAATGCCGTCACCTCACTTAGACAAAGCTAAGACCACAGTGTCTTGTCTCTGTGTAACGACTGTGCTAGGAGGTAAAATATGTAAGTATAACAGCAGAAGTACAGGACGAAAACTTACAGGATCTATTGCTCCTATTTAATAGGTTATTAAATGTCTACCAACTTTGGACAATGCAAGAAAATAATTGAGATATACATTAGTTACTGTTAGTACACTTGGAAGACAATGCATCTTTCAAACAATAGCTTATATACAACTACAAATAGAAATTTGTGTAGTAAAGTTGTGGCATGTAGACCTAGAGCTGCTGTCACGCTCCCACCCAGCTGCTTTCTCACTCCCCCTCCTCAATGAGATGGTGAGAAAAAAAAGATGGAAAAGCCCATGGGTTGGGATAAACACAGGGAGATTACTTACCAATTACCATTACATGCAAAACAGATTCAACGTGGGGAAATTTATTTTACTGCAAACTAAAGCAGGTTTGAATGTTGAAAAATAAAGAATAAAACTAAAACACACCTCCCCACATTCATACCCCTTTTCTCAGGCCCAACTTCCCCCCTCCATTCCCTGCTCCTCTCCCTCCTGCCCCTGAGCAGGGCAGGGGGCTGGGGCCTGGGGTTGGGTCCAACCCTTGCAGCCCCTCTCTCTCCCTGCTCCATCTTGGGGCATCTCTGAGGTGGGGCACCACCATCTTGGCTGCTGGGCCCAGCCTTGCCCTGTGGTGGGGGCAGCATGGGGCAGCCCCAGCATCTCGCCACACAATAGCACCACAGCACCCCAGTGCAAACACTGGGCTGCCTGCACTTGGCACAGAATACAGAAAGCAAAAGCAACTTTTTCTTAGAAGAGTATAGAGCCAGTGACCAGCTAAAATTTCCAGTTCTACTTATTTATTTGAAGTAAAAGGTTTTACATTACATTTAAATAGCACACACTTAGTTGGGTACATGTCTTTTTAAAGAATGTTTTAAATTGATTTTCATAGAGTTACTTTCCCTTGACAATAAATAGGACAGGCTGTAGTGATGGCTTACCAGTTGTCAAACTGTTGTCTGTGAATCCCTAATGATCTGTGGAGCATTTGCTAACAGCAACCTGAAAATATACCCAGTAGCTGCAGTGCTCTCCATATTTCAGTTCTAAAGTTGCGCTGAAAAAAGTGTCGAGGGAGTTGCAAAAGTCAGGAAAAGGAGAGTACAGATTGCCATCTAAGGAAGAAAGGAAGTAGGGGCACCGACTAGTAAAACAACCACAATACCCAACAACCACTAAAGCTAAAACAGGATGAAGACAGGATGAGGCACAGGAGGCAAAGAGCTTTATAATATAAAGGTGAATGCAGAGTAGATAGGGGAGGGAGAGAGCAGGAGGATAAATAGTTTTACAATGAATCAGAAAATAATACATGAACATAGATACATACTTACAGTACTTTCCTAACATTACTTCTCAATGTAAGCAGTGGCCACCTTTATCTAAAGGACCCAAAGGAAAGGCATGAATCTGTGTCAGGGGAAGTCCAATCTGGATGTTAAGCAAAGGTTCTTCAACCAAGAGGGCAGTCAGGCACTGTAATTGGCTCTCCAGGGCAGTGGTCATGGCACTGAGCCTTACAGAATTCAAGAAGTGTTTGGACAACACTCTCAGACATATGGTTTAATTTTGGGGTGGTCCAGTGTGGAGCTAGGAGTTGGATTTGATGATCCTTGTGGGTCCCTTCCAATTGAGGACAGTCTATGATTCTGTAATTCTAAAGAAAAGCTTCAATTGCAAATGCAAAGGGATATATCACACCAGGCACGCAGCTTTTCTGAGATGTGATGTGCAGCTGTGTTTCAACCATTTAAATAACGTAAAAATTCTGTCCTTGCAACTGGGAAGTAAAGGTCATACAATTCTAATTGTTTGCAAATCATTAAAGTTTTTAAATTATAAATTATTAATCCTTAAGGATCTTTGCCACCAAGTTCTCTCTTAATGATATTCATTCAAAGAGGCAGTGAAAGCACAGAGGCAGGTTACCTTTCCAAAGAATATAGAGGCATCCTTGTGTTGCTGCCAAACCCTAGAGCCATAGAAGGACCTATGAAGGACCAGTTTGAAGCCCTGAGAAACAGACTCTTGCAGTTGCGCTAAAGGCAGTTCTTCAAACGACACAACACAAAACAATGCAACACAAGCAATCTTGAGAAAATCATAGATTTCTAAGTATTAAACATATCTTCTTTAAACAACATGGAAACAACTAATTCTCCTTGACCACAGAGGAGTACAGAAATATGTTGAAGTGCCTGTGTTACCCAGTATAGCGTACATATTCATTTTTGAAAATAGTGCTTGTTTCTTATTTCTTTAAAAGTACTTTAAATATATTTAAGCTTAAAGTACTTTCAGTTTTTACTTCAATAAAGTTTCTAAAAAACAAGAAATACATTTTTGGAAGGTTGCCTCACAATGATTTTACAGAGAAATCTAGTATGAATGGCTTATATATAGATTAGATCATTATATGTGTCTTTGATAAGCTTGCTCTTGTGTACATCCACAAAACAAATATGCTGTGTCTACAAATCTTGTTAATAGGATATCGATTACGTATTTTGCCTTCTAAATTTTGCCTTTCTTAGTTGTAAACAGTAACATTGTGTTGAATCATATCTTCAGATGAAGGGTAGGCAAAAACAAACAAACAAGCAAAAAAACTGCAATGAAAGCAAACAACAATTCCGTCCAGTCAATTACCTCTAACTTAAGTAACAAAACACAAAATCAATTGGCTGAAATATTCAATTTTATATGTTTGCACATTCTATTAATTATACAAGTGGAAAACATGTCCCAGATTGTCCGTCATTTTCTGCATAATATTACAAGCCAGTGTCAGCAGTGATACCTATAGCAAGAACATATTAGAAGAATTATTGCACATTTATCTTTGCTTATGTTGCATGATATTTAATTTGAACAATACCAGAACATATGTGCTAGGCTCTGCTAATGATCACAGATAAAACTGAAAATTTATCTATTCCATCCTATAATTAGTTACAAATGTGAATACTCTGATGGCCACAAATTGCAAACCCATGTAGCTCCCAAACACTTATCTACTTGCCAGTAGTTTTGAACCTTTAAGAAACCGTGCACAGTTCTAAAAGCAGCCCCACTGGCAGCTAGTTCACAAGGAATGCAGTGTGAAGAGGCTTGGGAAAGCTATGTTTTCAAGTAGCGATGGGCCTTATGCTATCAGATATCTTTGTGAGTCGAAGATTCAAAAGTCTAACCATTGGGAAGAGCAGCTTCAGTTACTTTCAGCTTCCAAGAAGACAATCATTAATGCTACCTGTCAACGAAATGCATCATAACCGGAAGACTACAAATCTATTTCATTTGTTCTTTTGCATGTAGAGGATAGAGGCTGGGATGAGAAACCTCAGTATATGCAGTCTCCCAAGTATACGCTCATTTCAAGAAATTAATGTTAAACTTCATATTACTTGGAGAGTAACAATAGGCTCCACCACTTTTCTCAGAATGGTTACTTATTGACACCAAGTGTTGAATTAATCTCATCTGTTATAAATTTCTATTTTTACTTAAGTATAACCAGTTGCAGTAACTAATCAGAGGCGCCTATGCAATATAGCAATATAGCAAGATGTAGATGTGCTTTTTTCTTTTTTTCTTTTTTTCTTTTTTTTTTTTAAGTCCAACAACATTTAGAATTTTCTGCAAAATTATGCAGAGAAAACCCTGACTTACTATGGTACACGTTTGTGATAGTAGGACAAAGGGATTACATCTAATCATTATATTAGAGGAGCTCTAAGAATTTTGTGTCCTGGAAATCTATAGCCTTCTATAATCAGCATTCATCTCAAGCTTAAACTCAATGGTCAGTTCTGTCTATGTGGCTGCTATCTTAGACTTAGATTGATCAACAGAGCTAATCAGCCTGGGGTCACATGTCATAAAAGTGGTTTACATAACTGTTTAATGATAGCTTTTCATTTATTTATTTTATAGTTGTATATTTTTCTGGGCAGCAAAACTAACTCTTATGATAATAGAACAATGAATTGGGTACTCCTCATGAAACTTCTTCTTGTTGGTGAAAGCCTTTTTCCTTCCCTCAGCCAGGATAGCAAGTATTCCTAGACTTTAAGTGGCAATAACTAAAGAATTTCATGTAAAAATTAATGATGCTATTTCTGCTTGGACATGCATTTTGATTAGGTCTCATGGTACTACAATGGTAGAAATGGGAGCCTGCATGATATGAATTCCTGACATATGGAAATGCTTTTACAAGCACTGTGCAAGCTAAAAATGCTCCCTTGTGCCTCAAGCAGATTCTTGCCAGAAGATATTAGAGAGATTTTACTGTGTCCTTCACAACTAGGAGTCACACTTATGTCTGCACAAAATTCTTTGTGACAGACTGAAGTGAATAGTTATAGGTATCAGAAGATTGGATGTGCAAAAGCTCAGTAAAAGTAACTAGCAACATAAGATGTAAAATAGAACTGGGAGTGCTTCCTTAAGGTTTTAAGGCATTTTAAAGCATTTTTAAGGCATTTTAATTTTAAAATGCCTTTAAAATATCTATGTTTTAGTCCCTGGCAAAGATTTATTTCCCAAAAAGCTATCATTTGAACTAAAAACTATCTCCCTCAAGCTATCATACAGTTTGTTTCTGAGACCTAAATATATGTAAAGAAGAAGAAAGTGGAGGAAAAACAAACAAACAAACAAACTATATTTCCAAATTCTTTGAACTGTAACATTTTTTTTTCAAGGATCTTCACACTCAGAAACACACCTTCACATTCAAAGGAAAAGTTTGAAGTTTATCAGAGGTCACCTGTTGGTAATACAGGTTTTGGGTTGATTGTCAAATATTGTCAACAATTATTCTCACTGGAATTTGCTCCTTTGATGATTACATTTGTTGTTCACCCTACTTAAATTCATCATGCGCTGGCTTGTCATGTAGGGGATGAGCTGAAATTACAGAGATCAGTTCTTTCAGTAGCACCATCTGTGTTGCTGCAGACAAAATGGTATGTGCAGTACTTGTGATTTAAAGGAAGAAAGTACTAGCAAAATCTGTGCTGTGGAAATCCTGTCCCAATAATTTTTACTCTGGACACCTATTTACCATTTTGGGATTTGGAATCTCCTTTTACGTGATGGAGGACATTTCCCCTGACCTTGCAGAGGCATTAGAAAGATGAATGCATTTCTTTATGGGGAATTCTGATATAGTGATGGGAAATTCCATATCCATTTGGACTTCTTAAGTTTTATTTAAAAATTTTAATCTGTATATTGCTTATAGTTTTGTGTTTACTGTATTTGTAAGTTTCATAGAAATAGATATAGGTCTATGTCAACTGAATATATTTCACCTGAATATTTATTTATGATTCAGTGGTGTTGAATGTTACCATTTAGTTTTTATTTAATGTGATGTCTGTGCAATCTGTAAACCACTTGAAGGGACTGAAAAGGAAAAGTTTTCTTGTTTTTGTTTCTGTTTTAAATTGCTTTATGTTTTAAAACACTATGTTAGCTTTCACTCCAGAATATTTTCCTCACCCATATCAACAATCAGAACTTGGACCTACATCCTGCTTTTACAATTATGCACGAAATATGTTCACTGAGGAAAGAAAAAAAAATTAATCTTAGAATAGTCTTGGCAAATATATGCAGCAAACCATAGGTAAAAATGCATATGAAGCTAACTTAAATTATTACCTTAAAAAAAGGAATCATCACGTTTGTCAACATGAATAGTTAAGAAAAAAATAACTTGGCAAAATTTGATGTACTGCTTTACTACTTTCTATTGGTCAATAATGTTAAAAATGGAGCAAGATTTTGAATAGGAGATGCAAAGTTATGTCACATTCTCTGGAATACAGCATCTTCAGTAACTTCATTCTGTTCACTGATATTGACAGTTCAAACGTTCTATTATGGCGGATAGTATTTACAGTGGTTCTTGTGAAATAAAACGGACTAAGTTAAGTAATAGATTATCTCATATGGAGAAGATTCGTGTGAGTGTTTTTGAAACACAGATGTCAACTTCAGCTAAAATATTACTGACTGACAAGAAATGGGAGATTATGACATCAGTATGGCTGGGGGTTTCTTTTTATCATTGTTCTCTTAAGTTCAGTTTTCTCTAAACTGCTATGTTCTGTATTTTTATATTAGACATAATCCCCTAAACACAAGTAAAATATTTCAATCATTATGAATGTTACAGCTGAGGGGCACCTGGATGTCCAAGGACTAGACTTTTTTTCATAGTTCAGTTTGCACAGGTATGAAATAAGACATAATAATACTCAATTTCTGTTATAAGTTATTCTGAAATACATGCAAAAATCATTGGATAAAGGTATAAAAGAGGATATTCTTCTTCATTGCGCAATCCTTTTCCATTACTGAAAAACCTTCCTTTCTATGCATTAATCAAGACAGTAATGCTTTGGAAATATGTGTATGAAATATGATTTCATCTTTTGTTGTACTTCATATAACTATGATGATGATTTAAGGCAGTTCAGATGCATTTTCATTTTTCAGTCATCATATTCTTTTAATGTAGGTTCTTCCTGTATAGTTTGCATACAGTGCAGGTTTTCTGTTAAACATACTGAAACTTTGCTTGCAGTTACTTATATTTCCATCAGAAAATTTTGTCTGTGATGAACCTGTAGATAACTACATCAAAGTACAAAAGTAATCATAAATTAAAATGCCTCCTTAAATCACTCTCCAAATAAATGTGATTCCATGATTTTCTCATGGAAAAAAGAAAAAAAGGTTAATCCAGTTCTCATTACAACATTATAATTTTTCAGTTTTCAATAAATGAAGCTTATGGTTTGTATTTTTTTTTCAGTAGTCAGTACATCAGACCATTTTTTATACCATTATGTAATGGTATTTCTTCAGTATAACCTAGTTCACAAAAGTATACAAAGCTATAGCCAATAGTTCATTCTGGTAAATTGAAAAATAACAACGTTATCATCCAAATCAAAATATTTGCAGCCTATTCAGTCAGGATATAGTGTGATTGCTATGCATGCTTCCACATTGGAAGCTTGAAAAAGAAGGTTCTTGACCAAGTATAAGTGTTCATTTTGTCCTGATATACACAGTAGTGGTATTTTAAAGGAAAAGAAAGGCATATGGCATTCTTCTGAAACTTTAAGACAAGCCAGCCCTTCCATCTTTTTTTTTGTAATTTGACAATTATTTGAATTTTACCCTGTCTAGTCATTTTGCTTTCATGTAGCTAGCAAAATGAGTATTTCAACAAGCCACTTCTGTTTTACCTAACTTTTCTAATATTACTTGATCGAAGGAAATTGCTACTTTTATAAAACTGTATTTAGTTAATTTATTCTGCATTAATATTTATTGTAATGAATTTTTAGAATCTTAAATCTGTTATTTAAGTATGATTCAGACAGAGGTTACAAAAGTAAATACTGCATACTGCCACTAGATATTTTTTAAGAAATTGCTGGAAGGGACTTTTTTTTCTTGTTTTGTTGAAATTTCAACTGTGCTAGAATAACTTACAGCTGCTAAATACAGAAATGTGAACATTCAGTAGGAAATAAGGTAATCTGCTATCTATAAAGGCCAATGTTCTGGAGTGGAAAAAGATCAAAAGCATCCATGTTGCTTGTATGGTTCCAAAAGTCCGGAAGAACTTTTGTCGTGCTTATCTCCAGGGTTTCTGTAGAAACATCAAGGAAAATATAGCCTTATAGCAGGTGCCAGTTTGTTGCAGTTTTTCTCTCTCACCTGTCTGAAGGACGAAGAAACACTTTTAGATAGGTCTGGAAGAGAAAGCTTGTTCTTTTTATTATTATTATTATTTTATTTTTCTCTGCTGATACAGGCAACTGCAGCCTAAAATGACTTAGAAACTTGTCAAGATTTTTTTTTTTTTTTACATTAGTTAGGCCTGCATTGGGTTCCTCCTATTTCTTTTGAAAATTTCTTTCTTCTGACAGCTCAAACCACAGCTTTCAGTCTGAATGTATTCTTTGCCATCTCGAGTTTACTAGTTTGGTTGTAAACAGTGTATTTCGGTTCAAGTATCCCTTTTCCTTAGTTCGTTTTTTCAACCCACTAATTAGTATAGAGAGACAACACTTTTTCTCAGCCTCTTCTGATCTTCTCTGGACCATTAGAGAACCTTTCTAATTTAATTGTCCTTCTCTGTGCTTGTGTGTATTTATTTTCGTCTTTTTCATTCTATGTGTAGTTTACTTTTGTACAGAAATAAATGGCCTGATAAATGAGGGGATTATAATTTTAATTTTCATGGCAACATCACCTTATCCTCCAGATTCTATGTGATGAAAAAAAAAATGCATTCATTACTCTCTTTTCTTTTAATTTCCATATTGTGCCCCAAGTTACTTAATATCTGGATGTATATATATTGGATATTGGATGTATATATATAGTATGTATTCAATTGTAGTTACTTTGCTTTACTTATTAAGCTGCACCTGTAGGATAATCCAATACATTTCACAGTAGTGATGTCTCCTAGCTTTTTTTAATAAACATAATCAGGACACCGTACTTTTATGCCCAAATTGTTAATGAAAAAAATAATTACAACAACGGCAATAGCTGAAAAGTAACTTTCCACTTGCAAAACAAGTTCTCCATAAACTCTTATTGTTTCCATTAATCATTATTTTTTTTTTCTACTAATACTTGTAGGGTGCTTTTTCAAGTTTTACTGAAGTGCAATGATCTCTTCTATGTCCTTTGTGTTGATAAGGCATGAATTTCTCTGTATTTTTATCAAGGAAGAATGTTGCTATGAGAAGGTGATTCCTGATGCCTACTTTTATCTTTTACATTGCCCTGAGATGTGTTCCTTCAAAGGCCTTCTTGTTTAATTGCCATTGTCTCGCTGTGGCTGTCACACTTCTCAAAGACAAACAGCATGTTCTATTCTGTTGGATTTTTATTTTTTTTACGCAATTCAAAGTGAAAACTCCTGGCAGACTAGAAAAATCTTTAGTGGATAGAAATTCAAATATTCACAGAAAATTTCATACTTGTTTCATTATGCTTTTTTTTTCTTTCTTTCTTTCTATCATTGAATCAGTTTTAGTTTTGTTAACCTCCTTCCTATTAATCTAGAGAACTGAACAGGTCTGTATCACTATAGTGTTTTGATAGAGCATTTCTTTAAACAAGCAGACAGCTGATGCAGTTCTCTCCAACTTGATTTTTTGTTTGTTTGTTTTGTTGTTGTTGTTTGCTTTTGGTTTTGTTTTTATCTGCAGTTGTGAATAGCTTCCACCAGTCTGGGAAATATAGATACACTGAAGGATAATTGGCTCTTATTCAAGCAGTAATACTGTGTACATCTATGAAATAGTAATTCATTTCCTGTGTGGATACTGCATAATAAGTTTGTAAAAAAAAAAAAAAAAAAAAAAACAGAAAACAAAAAACTAAAAACTACTGTAACAGCAGTCACTGATACAAAGTGCAGACCCTCACAAATACCCTTGGAAAGAAATACCCTGGGTAGAAAGCAATGCTCCTCAAGTAAAATCTTGGCCAAGTAACCAACCAAAATTTATAAAGGATAAGGCTACTGGATAGTATGAAAATTTCACTGGAGAGTGTTCCTGTCATCCAGCGTCATTTCCAGGTGTATTCAACAGTGAGCGCTGCAATCTATGTGCTGAATGTGTCCAGAACATATGTACCCTTTAGCAAACCATGATTAACTCTTCTCCAGATAGTACAGAGAAGTCTCTTGTTCACTGTTAAATCCACTACAGATAAAAATTTGTGTCACTATAAAAGAAAGGGGCTGTTTTTGACAAATATTTTTTATTTGACTTTCTGTGGATTGCCAAGAATGACATAGTCCAAGGCACTCTAGGGTAATATCAGCCCATTTTGTCAGGTGAATACGTGTGGTGGTTTAAAACCAATGGGCAGCTACGCACTGCCACAGCTTTCTCTCACTTCTCCTCAGAAGAAGAACGCAGTCTTTCCTGAACTGATTCTATGCGGGCTTTCCACAGACTGCAATTCTTCAAGAACTACTCAAATTTGGGTCTGTACCACAGGGTGCAGTCCTTCAGGGACAGACTCCTACAGCATGGGTCCTCAAGGGGCTGCAGCTCCTGCAAGACCTCTGGATCCGCCACAGGCTCTCCATGGGTTGCAGCCTCCTTCAGGGCACATCCACATTCTCCAGCATGGGCCCATCCATGGACTGTGAATATCTTCTCCAACAAGGTACACCATGCGCTGCAGGGGGACAGCCTACTCCAGCATGGTCCCCTCCAGAGGCTGCAGGGGAACATCTGCTCTGGTACCTGGAGCACCTTCTGCCCTTCCTTCTTCACTAACCTTGGTGTCTGTAGGGTTGTTTCTTTCACATTTTATCACCTCTTTCTCCCAGCTGCTGTTATGTAGCAGTTTTTTCCCTTTTCTTACATATGCTGTCACTGAGGCATAACCAGTGTCACTTACTGGCTCAGCTTTGGCTAGTGGTGGGTCTCTCTTGGAGCCAGCAGGAACTGTTTGTTATCTAACATGGGGCAGCTTCTGGACTCTTCTCATAAAGGCCACCCCTGCAGCTCCCCCACAACCAAAACCTTGCCACATAAAGGAAATACAGTATGACACCAAAAGGCTTGTGAGAAATGGACTTGTATTTGCCACTTACCATTCGGGTGTATGAATCACTAGGATTTTGCTCCAGATTTAGGTCGGCTGTTAGTCTGAATGCATCATGCTAGGTCAGCAGTAGAAGTAATCTGCTACAGAGGTCTGCCCAAGGTTATGCCCTTTAAAATGGGTATACAGAAACTGGTTAAAATTGCAAATGCTTAATTCACTAACAATATCATATCTTTCCTCTATAAGAGAGGGGAGTACCCAAGGGGGAAAACAAACAAAAAAAAAAGGTGCTATGTTTTTATTGCACATAATACTTGCTTACATGCTCTGGAAGTAATTTTGATATAAACTGGAGTACAGTACGGATTAGGTTTGGAATTAATTTTTAGCTGCAGATAAATATTACTTCTCAGGAGTCATTTACAATGCAGTCCTGGCTGCTCTGTCTTATATTTATATAATTTACAATATAAGAAATTGTTTACAATACATTGGTACAGATACTAAAAATAAAGTTACTTATTCACGCAGTCCTGCTCTGTCACCTTTTCTTTCCTAATGCCTAAATTATACCCTGTCATGCTAGCTGTTGAGAAGTCTTATTTTACAATAGATTTTGTCTTCTATGTCTAGTAAAATAAAAATAGTTCAGGAGATCTTCATTAAACATGAATTACATGTCACATGCATTATACATAAAAGAAGGTTAAATACAATGAGCACGAACAAGAAATGACAAAGAATGGTATTACAAGCAGAGGAGTGCCAGGAGGAAAACCAAAAGAAAAAGTAAAAGATAAGGGGAAAACACAAAATACGGAGATTAAAACTTGGAAACAAGAAGTTTTCTCTTATTTGAAATAGAACATCCATTCCCCAAAACAGATAATATTTCAAACATTAGAAAGTTGTTAGATAAAATTGTCCTCTACTTGTGGGATATCCACAGGCTGAGAAGCAGCACACAAATGATGACTAAAGAAGCAACAGTCTGTCAGGTTAAACTGCAAACTTGCATTAAAAATTTGCCGTAAGGTTCTATTTGCATTAATGTTTATATATCTTCAAAGTGATTCTTCTTCTTTTATGATACAGAACTTACATGAACCTCTTTTTTATTCAGCACCATTTCTAAAATATACTATCAAAATGAGTACTTGATCTACATGTCTCTTCTCAGAGGTAATGTCTGTTACTGAGTCAGTTTAAAAAGTAGAGAAGTTCAATAATTTCAACCAGATTTTTCTAAGTGTAAAAATTAAAATCGTGAGATAAGTAAAGAGAGATGTAGCAAAGAGGATATTTTCATAGACAGCTATGTTTCATGTTTTCAGAACTCCCTGTCCATATGTTTTGAGTTTGCTTAATAGCAAAAGAATTAGAGTTTTTGGTTTGGGACATTTTTTATTCTCCCATTCCTGCCTGAAAATTAAAACTTTAATTATGAATATTTGCTGCATCACATTTAAAACAATGCATGAACTTAAGCTTTCATAGATTATTTCTGTTGTACTGCAAACCACTTTCATGAATTCTGCAGGAGAAGTTATAGGAATGTAATGACAACTTTCAGTCCTCCGTCAAATCTGCTTCTATGTATTTACTTAACACTTTTACTCTATCCTGGAGCAATGGAGGTCAGCAGAAAACCTTTTATTGACTTCAATAAACATTGAATTGTGTACTATGTATGAAGCAGACTGCCCAGCTATTTATTTTGCAGGATATAACATTACTTATAAAGTATCCATTTATTTTTATGTGTCACAAGGATCATTGCTGTTGGTCTCCAAGTTTTAAGAAAAATATTTCACTCAAAAGAGATAAACAATATAGTTATAACACTTTGGTGAACCAGGCAGGCTCCATTTCTCAACTTGTGTTACTTAAAGGCAATTAAAGCAATGGTATGAGCATTAAAACCCATAGAGTAGAGTATTTGTTGAAAGTTTAGAAACAGAAATTGGTTCTGACCTGAAGTTAATTTCAAAGATTACCAAATTAATAAGTAACATCTTACTATCAGCTCCTTTCTTGTTTTCATGATCTGATGTTTTCATTTTTCTCATTAAAAACAAACAAACAAGCAAACACATTGAATTATAGAACTATAGAATCACAGAATGGCTTGGGTTGGAAGAGACCTTAAAGACCATCTAGTTCCAACCCCCCTGTCATGAGCAGAGACATCTTCTACTAGACCAGGTTGCTCAAAGCCCCATCTGACCTGTCCTTGAACACTTCCAGAGATGGGGCATCCAAGCTTCTCTGGGCAACCTGTTCCAGTGCTTCACCACCCTCATAGTAAAGAATTTCCTCCTTATATCTAATCTAAAACTACCCTCTTTTAGTTTAAATTCATTACTCCTTGTCCTATATGCTCCCTGACAATGAGTCCCTCCGCAGCTTTCCTGGACACCCCCTTTAGCTATTGGAAGGCTGCTACAAGGTCTTCTGAAGCCTTCTCTTCTCCAGGCTGAACAACACCAACTCCCTCAGCCTGTCTTCAGAGAAGCGGTGCTCCAGCCCTGTGACCGTCCTTATGGCCCTCTGGACTCACTCCAACAGGTTCATGTCCTCACGTCCTTCTTGTGCTCAGGGCCCCAGAGCTGAACACAGTGCTCCATGTGGGGTCTCAAGAGAGCAGAGAGGGAGAATCACCTCCCTCACCCTGCTAACCACGCTTCTTTTGATGCAGCCCAGAATACATTTCACTTTCTGGGCTGCAAGCACCCATTGCTCATGTTGAGCTTCTCGTCAACCAACACTCCTCAGGGCTGCTTTCAATCCATTCTCTGCCCAGCCTGTATTTGTGCTCAGGATTTCTCTGAGTCAGGTGCAGGAACTTTCACTTGGCCTTGTTGCACTTCACAAGGTTCGCACAGGCCCACCTCTCAAGCCTGTCAAGGTCCCTCTGGATGGTAGCTGGCATTAAGACATACAATCACAGACCCCTAAGTAGCCTCTCATATATGAATTTGTGGATCAAAATTAGTGCTCTGTCTCCCCAGTGAATAACACATAATGCTCTATTGACACCATTTTATTAAACAGTGTCTTCATTACCTGGAACAGCATGTATTTTGCTAACTTTCAGTCAGGAAATTTAATCTTGAGTTCATAACAGTAATATTACAAGAGGAAATTCTCCATTCAAAATAAATTATTTCAGTGACGGACAAGGCATTGCTAGGAAAGAAATGGTTTGACATGACAGCAATAATGTCAATCATGTCATAATGGCTCAGAAATACCTCCAGGAAGCAGTTACAATCAGAAGATGCTGCGTTGGAGAGTGCTAGATTATGAGTTAACTTGAAAGCTTATCTACTTAAAATTTGAACTACAACAGTGTACGGCCCTGACAGCCCTAACTACTCCTCGTGACGGTAGATTCTAATACAGCAGAATGCTTTGAGATTATGAACGACCCATTGTTTTAAAGGATATTATATAGTTAACAAAAACTTAAAATGTATTTCACAAATTAATACTGAAAAAGTGTTATTTTTACTGCTTGGAAGGGATTGTAACAGACAATGTAGAGGCTATTAACTTTTGCTTAATTGCAGAAGGAAATTAGAGGTGAATTTCTCTCTCATCAAACACCTTTTAGGAATACTGATTTAGTTGCAGTATTATATAGTCATTAGTTCAACTTGTGGAATTATGAGCAAGCTGAGCAGGCAACTGGCAACCTTTTCTGGGCTGAGCCAGAATACATTAGGAATTTCAAGAAGAAGGTTTTTAAGCGCAGAGCTTAAACAGAGAATGTCTAGGCATTTCATCATGGCAACAAGGTATTTTTACATTTTATTTCCTGTCTCCTTCACATTCTTCAGTATTTCTTCATTTTACTGAATAAAATTGATGGTGCTGCCAAAGAGAAGAAATCACCAGTCCCAGTGGAGAAGTGTGGAATTAGAGAACTGAGTCCTTACCTACCCTTTTACATCCTCACATGTTCATGATTAGAATAATAAATAGATGTAGATGTCCTTTCTTATTCGAGCATACTTCAAAAGGTTGTAGATGTCTACTAGAGGGAAGAAGCAAAAGGCTTCTGTTATATGAATAGACAGAGATACTTACTTCTGAGCAAAAATTGTTCTTTGGCTAGCCCTTTTCTCTGACACCATAGTTCCACGTTATGGGAAGATTAGTCTCAATATTAGAATCAGCTTAAGTATTAGGATTGTCTTTCCATACTTGGTTCTCCACTAGTTTCTCTGTATAACTAAACATAGTATTTAAAGTGTTTAGTGGATATAATAAAATAATCTGTATGTATTTGACAATATTTCTAATACCTAAGAAGGGAGAAGGGATGTGCTCTGCTGGGAAATGTTGTCTAGAGAGCTAGAAAAGAAACTGAAATATCTAGTTTTATTCATAAACTTAGACTTCCTAAAGTAAGACTCTAAATACAAGTTAGATTGCAAAAATAATATCCTTAGAAGATAGAGAAAGGCAGAATTAAATTTTTTATAGAATATATCCTGGACAGGATAGATTTAGGGAGTAGATGAAGGTATAGATTAATAACACAAAGCTTGTAAAAAAATAGTGAAGGAAGAACATTAAAAAAAAAATGTCTAAGAAGGAGAGTGTAGATCAGAGGAAAAGAAAGCTACTTTACTTTTTTAATATTATTATTTTACTTTTTCCTCTGTTCTAAAGCAAAAGTCATTCTTATTATTCAGAATTTTAAAAGAAAAGAAAAGAAAAGAAAAGGAAGCAATACCTTTACATTTGTTTTCACAGAAATTTAATTTCATTCATGCTAGGTATTTTGTATGCAGTCTAATCTGGAACCTTATTTTGATTAATGTTTGTCTTGGAACATGCTTTATACTATGCATCGGAATTATCTTACTTGGTATATCTTCTAATTAGTATCTTTTCAATGTGTGGGGGTATTAACATTGGCAAATGTCTAACAGTCTAACAAGGGACCTGTTAAACTGTCCAAGAACATTCTGTTTCTATAGCAGCTTTGGGACAGTAGGGACCTATGTGACATACTTTGGATAGTAAAATCTAATAGTATGCTTTGGGGACACAAGTATTCAAGTATCAGCTAAGCTTTTTATGAATAGGAACATGATTTTATGATCAGGCAACAATTCAAGGTGATTTTTATTTTGGCTGAGATAAAGCATTGTAATCAGGTTATCACATGTAAAAATCTTTTCATGTAGAACAACAGATTCTTAATTTTGAAGCACAAAGAGTCTGGTCTGTAATCTTGGTTTAAATTTGTTAGTTTTACATTTATTAAATCATTCAAGGAGTGACGTATATTAAAAATGTCTTGAAGTTAAGATGAAGATGTAGATACAGGGAAACAAATAATGTGTAGCAAAGTTTCTTGAGATGTGTATGCTGAGAAATGACATCTGAAACAATCTGAAAGGATGTGCTTTGAATTTGGCAGGTACGTAAAGATGAAGTGATGGAAGGACTGTGTAAGTACAGAGACCAGAAGGTCTGTCCAAAAGACACCTGCTCAAAAACTGGAGAACAAAGAACAGAACTGTGTATCTGTTCTGTACGGGTAGTATGGCAAGACAGAAATAGTTTTCAATAATGTTTATAGAATGAGCTAGGAGAAACATTGCATACAACACACTAAGGCTTGACCAGGAAGAAATGACTAGACCTTATAGGCAAAGCAGTCACACTCTGTAGCAGACAGCATCCCCGTGGAACTTGAGTGCAAAACTATAGGGAACTCTAAAGTTCACTTTTTTGAAGGATATTCAATACAGGTAAGATTTAATATTGAGAATATCTAAAATGATTTTTTTATAAATGTTATCCTCAGCAGTAGTAAGTATATACCTGTGATACAACTTCAATGCCATTCATGTTCTTCCTGGTGCTCTTAATATTAAACTCCAAAGCAAAAATAACATGGATGCAGAGGTTGTTTTACATTCTGCTGTAAAATTAGTCACTATGGAAACCGCTTGAACAACGTTAGAAAGTCCTAGTTATAATTATGTTAATACTAATTCAGAAGGGACATTATACCTTCAGTCTCTTCTTATTAAATATAGTTGGAGCACTTTTAGAATCTGTGTGCCTGTAATGGGGGTTGGATGTGTTGATTAATATGAATTGCATCATAACATCAATTAAAGTTCAGAGGCAGATCCTTTTTGTTGACATTTTCATGCCCTTACACTTCATGCATTATCTGAAAGGTCAGGAATTTCTGGTAAAATCATTGCAGTGAGTTAAAAGTCTGAACTGGAGAAGAAATGCAAATGTAATGTGAAAGCTTTAGAAAAAAAAAATCAACTGTGGCTGAAGAGACCAATATAATTTCAAATAATTGTATTAATTTAACTGGACGATGCTCTGGATGTTAAATTCAGGAGATTGCAGGTCTTGTATTAGGCTATTTGGTTTAAAATTTTGTTTGTTTATTTCCACTGATTTTATTAAATGAATTACAGAGAATTCATACTTAGTTTTTGTCTCCAAATTGCCATAATTTTTAGAACACATTACTTTCCATATGATGAATTTTAATTTTTTGAGTCTTAACTCTGTTCTAATTTTGCTCCCTTTAGACAGAAAAGAAGTCTTTGGGTAAACATTTGGGTAAGGTTTAGTTCTTAATATGGTATTAAAAAATATGAGAGAAAGAAGTGAGTGAAATAAGATTAATTACGAAAACATTTTGACCTTAAAACAACATTGCTTTCCTTGGAAAACTATGTTGGCTCTGCTTAGAAATCTAGCTTTCATGATTGCTATGTTCAAAAATTAGGGAATCCAAATGTCACAACCTATAAAATTAGATATATAAAGCTAAATTTTTTCATCAGACTTGGAACAAACAGCAGGATTAACAGTCTTCTTTAGCATTGTATATTTCACTGTAGAAAAAGCAAACAGAATAACATAGTTTCTTAAAATGAAAGAGACTTAATCAAATACTTTTCAGTAATACAGAAGTGCATTCAAAGCAGTTGGCTCCCTGGTCATAGCTACTCCAGAATCATCTTTGCATTTAGACCAAAAATTCTGTGCTCCATGGGAGTACTTTTTCTCACCACAAAATTGTCCTATGATTACATAAAAAAAAAAAGATCTGGAAAATGATAGAAACAAAATTATTGCTGCTATAAGAATGTGATATAATGTAATTACATTGACACAGAATTTGGCTTTCATACTGGGAAACACATCTAAAGTGAATAGTGGCACACAGTGCCATCACAACAAATACAAGATGAAGTGGATCACTTCAGTGCTTGTTTATTTATTTTTTTTAATTGTGCCTCAGATGGTGGTTTTCCTACAATGCACCCAAAGATTACTTTTTAAATGCAAGTGTTTCTTCTTTCTTTCAGTCCATGAAAAGTAAGGAGTTCCCCAGTCCTCACCCCCAAGCATAATGGCATACTTGTTTTCCAAGTGCCTAACTACTCTGATATTTTCAAAATAAATATTTAATTGTTCTGTGCTTGAGCTGTTGCCTCGCTATATTCATCTCAATTTCACCATCTCGTGGAATTTTTCTCCTTAAATCTCAAAACAACTTTCATACTGATGTGCTGCTAGCTGTAACTGACCTCCAGTTGGGAAAACAACAATGAACATAAAATGAAAGGAGCTAATAGGTCTTTACAAATATTTCTATGAAAATGGAAAGGAATGCAACCAAATCAATAGAAATAGCAGTCTTGGACAACCTCCTGGTTTGGTCTCATTGACTTACTCCTTGATCTGATGAAATTCTGTTGCTTGTACTGGAATATGTACTGAGTTGTTGGATATGATCCTTTAAGGGATAGGTAAATTTTTTCTAATGCTCGTTTGTGAAGCTGAGAATTTTAATTCAATGTTTATCTCTTACTTACAGTCTATCCATAGTTTATTATTTTTAAGATTTCATCTCTGCATTTTCTTGGACTCTTCAAGTGGAGAGAAGACATAAGTAAGCAAGTGGATAAAGCTAGGGTTTCTGCAGAGCTTCTGAACTTGCAGTTCTTGAAGATGCTCTTTCATTAATGCTTTTAGGTATTTATAGCACAGTTACAAGGTAATTAAAAGATGGGATCTATGTGAGATGGAGGCTAGTTCTTTTTCTCTTGCAGTCTTTGGGGACTGACTTTTTAATCAGATACATCTTAATTTTTCTCCTCCAGGCAAGTTCCTTCACCAGAAATTGCTGAAAATGTATTTTATCTTTTCCCAAGCTTTCTGTTTGTATCACTTCTCTGTTTATATGTTTTAGTCTAAATGTTCTATCTGGGAAATTTTCGTTCCCTAAGAGCCTTCCTAAGATACAGAGGGGGACAAAAAAGATTATCTTCTTACGTTGCTGGTTAGCATACAGTGGAGAAAAACAGGAAAATTAGATTTGTCAGGTGTGTGATGTCTACAACAAACTTTGTCAGTTCTTACACAATGCTATTATAAAACTTGTGCCATGAATGGCCTGAACACTGAATTCTGATATAATAATTAGAATTGTTTGTGAAAGTTGACCTCTGTACAGAAATCTTCATAATGCTGTCACTTGCATTAAAAAGTTTTCAACACTTTGCAATATCAGACAGAAATCATGAACAAATCTCTTCATTTTGACAGTGGTCAAAGTAATGTTGTGATGCTTGGCCAAATACCTTAGGTTTTTCAAATTTTAATTTTATTAAATTTGACAGAATACAGAAGAGTGTCAGATAAAGAACTTACCTAAAATTACATCTAATAACGTTATGAATGGAATGGAAAGTGCTCTGAACAAAAAGTACTTCTCAAAATAACTTTTTCATTTGCAGCTTAAATTAGCTTGCTTGCTTACATTTAGCAATGGAATCTATTGTTTGAACTATAAGTGTTCCTCTGAAAATTTGTATCTATTTATGCAGATATGCCTAATTCAAAGTTATATATTTCATTTTTATTTTAAATGTAATAGCAGAGAGAAATCTCAGGTTCACCTCAGATCTCTTATTCTAAGCTCAGATTTGTAAATAAAGTATCTTTGTGAATCCCGAACAGAACTTACACATTTTATTAGAACATATCATAACCATTTTCTGAATTCAAATCTGAGGACACTCATGTTCTTACTACCAAATTCACAGAAATAATGCTTTCTAGCTCCATTCTAGGATTAATGGGGAATAGAGCAATTATAAAACATCTTTTCAGCTTAAAGCTCAAGGACAAGAAATGTTGATGATGCAGACCAGACTTGTAAAGCATGGCACCTCATGTGGCCTTGGTAAGTCATTTTTTTTTGTTCTGCTGCCTAGAAAAAGACAGTAGCTGCTTGCCATGTCCCATATCTGACAGAGAGCAGTAAGTGTGTATGTACCTCTTGTTTCTAGCCATCAAATAATACTTGGGATGTTTTGCTGACAAGACTAATTTATGAAAAATCTGTTGACAGAGAGGGAGTGAAGATAGTGATGTAATGTCCAGCACTGATAAGTTGAATCTTTAAGTGGACCCCCCAATGACTTGAGGTGACACCCTTCATCAGGTCTTCATAGATGCTTCCTGAAAAATCAAAAAGAGGAGAGTTACCAACTATGAAAGTCTTATGTGTTTCATGACCCTGCATTTTTGTCAGTTTCCAAGGCACATTCTTTCATAAATAGAGCTCAACCGGATTTACAAGACTGGAATGTGAGCTTGTGGGACCACCTCTTAAAGCTCTGTGCTGCCATTGAATCTAGATGAATCTTAAGGCAGTCTTCAGACTCAAAGACTGAACCTGCCTTCTTTTCTTAGAAGCTGGAAAGGCAATCAGAGCAGATCTAGTCTTAACCTACTCAGATATCAAGTGCTCTACCAACTTATTTCATTTTTCTCTCCTATGCTTTATTGCATCTATATACTCAGATTCCCATACTGTAACTTGTATTTTCAGTATGAATTTTGTTTCCCAACTACGCTTGTTATATTTTGGTTGTAATAGCCAAGTTATGAAACTTATAAATTAACTTATTCTTGCTCTATGCCTCTTGTTGTGTTAGTGAACTACAGTTGTTACATGCTTGAATTAACTAATAGAAAAAAAAAATGAGTTAGTGCAGTTAGCATCACCAGAACCATGTGCCAAGGCCTCTTCTGCAGCACAAATCAGATATGCTGTGTGCAAGCAAGAGATTTCTCACTGCATGCATAAACCTACAGCAGTGAATTCCTAATAAAACTGCTGGCAAGTGTCATGCGGCATGAACGGCAGATAAATTGGTAGTAGTTTACAAGCCTACTGTGTACTGTTTTGTGAAAATTAGCTGTAAAGCAGCAACATTTTGCTTTGGTATTCTTTGATACAGATCCTGTTTATCTGTAGAGTTTTCTATTTTGCACAGAAAGCAGAAGCAGTCTAACAGACTCTGGAACACCAGTGCTGGGTCATCAGCTGCTCATCTGAGTGAGGAAATAAAAAGGCAGGATGCTTTAAAGTGAAAAGAAATAGCTTTTGACAATCCTGTTGTGGAACACCAAAAATCTGTCATTCATATAACTCTATAAACTGGCTCAAAAAGCTAGTTAAATGCTCAAATGAGCATTGAGTGTTGTATTGCTGGGCTTAGGACACATTCATGTTTTTGATGCTTACTCTTGAAGTATAAGACAAATAGATAGAAGCAGTGTCTACCATTTCTGAAAACAGATGATCACCTTGTATTAAAGGTCTTTCTGTTATAAATCATTGTCCCATTGCAACATTCTTCAGCATTACAGATTGTCCATCATTATTTCAAATATCATTTGAACTAGTCATTATCCTTTTTGCACTCAGAAATGGCAATAATGTTCTATTGCTTCCCTGTGATAGTGGATACTGAATTAGATGGTGATATCCTTTAATTCTGTTCATTTTTTAAATTGCTCTGTTTTAAAGTATGAACTACTACAAAAAAGTGCTGAAGATCCTTCAAGATATCTGCCTCACTAACATAAAAACAAGAAGGTGGGATATCTTACAGTGATTTTGTTGCCTCAGCCATTAAATGACTGTGGCATCATGAGGAGAGTCAGAAAAGAATTTATTTGCATTAATTGTCTTTCATTTAACCTTTATTTCATATTTGCAAACAACATGTAGCATGTTAGAAATGCATATAACTGAAATTCAGCAACAATTTTTGACAGTTTGTTGCAAACTACTGTAATAATAATAACAGCAACAACAACAACAACAACAACAACAATAATAATAATAATAATAATAATACAGGGACAACATGGCCTTAATTTGAAAATAGACTGTGACAGGTTTCACAGGTTTCTTATTGCTGTGTAATCAGTCCTTACTTATTCCTGCCTACCTGAAGCTTGCGTCTCCTCCTTGTCATTCACATATGGTAAAAGGGAACAGCACAATTTGGGGTGTCATAAACTAATTATATCTCATTTTATTTTGCTTTTCCAAACTTACTTTTCTGATGGAAAAACATCTTCCCCTGTACTGTAATACAATTTGCAGTAGTGGAATTTCCTGATGCAATGAGTAGGCAGCTGTTAATACCTTTGCTGCTCTTAAACAGCCATAGGTACACTCAGAAAAGAGAATTTATTTTCCAAATCACTCTGCACATTTTTTTTCATCTCTTTAACAGTTCACTGCTTCACATCTAGCCAATGTCTCTGCAGAAAGCTTTTGAAAACATCTTAAATTGTGAGATTCTTTCAGCAGTATTCAAACCCTGGAGTGTCCTGGACTGTAGCTTTGTCAGATTGGAAATTGAAAATGCCATCATTCTGTTAAAGCATTTCATTACATTTGATAGAGCTTTTGAATGAAAGTAACAGTGCTACCTATAAAGGTGTGTATCTGTCTTGTGAGAGATGACTGCTTATTGCCATTGCCTGATTCTGCTGCTTTTTACTTGCTTGTGTTAGATGCTGATCATAAGCTTATGACAAACAGAAAATGAAAAATAAATTAATCTTATGAGGTGCATTTCAGGTATCCCCAATGAAGCATAGCAAAACTGTTCCAGATACTAACATTATTTTTCTTTTCTTCTCCCATGACTGAGTGAGTGCTCGTGACTATAAAGGTCAAAGGATTTGCAAAACTCTAAGGGAAAAATCCAGTATTCATTCATGAGACTTTGTTTGATAAACTTATGAACAAGACAGTTCTACCATTGTTGAAGCAATTTTATTTTTTATTGATAAAGAGTTATGGTACTAACTTCTTGTATTAGAGAATTAGGTTTATTCAAGTGCTTGGGATAGAAGAAATTTTTTTTTATCTATATTTTTTGCCTTGGGATTTTATATGTCTGACTCTGCTGAATGATTGGGATTTTAAAACCCCATTGATTTTATTTTACTGTAAATGTCAGACTGAAAATTCTGAATCTTTAGTTAAAAAATCTTGTGTATTTCCTTTAGGTCTAATATTGTTTTACACGTGCAAAGTAAAATGAGCAATAACTGAATTTATCTTTTTATATTTTTATGTCTTGATGTCAACACTGAGATCCACAAGAGTATCCTGAAAATGTTTGTGAAACTGGCATTTCTATTTAATGGGGACAGTAAAGAATTACACCTGAAATGATCAAAAAATGCTGAAAACAGCCTCAGGCAGAGTGCGTTGCAGTCACCTAATTCTAGGGGACTGTGTACAGAGGAAGATATAAGGTGCTACGTGCTATGATTTTTTGACATCTTTGAAAAGAAACATGGCAGCACTTTCTCTATACCAGGAAAATAAATAGCATGCCCACACTGATTCAGGCTAACGATGAAAATAAATGAGACATGAACATAGTGATAGCCCCCTTTATATCATCTCTCAGCTTCTGGCAAGCTTTGAATCAGGTACTCCATGAATAAGATGTCATATCTTTGTATTTAATAGCCTAAGATAGATTTTTTTTTTTCATCATGAATTTGCTTGTTATCTGAATCTATGTACATTTTCATCATCGTATACTATCTAGTTACATGTTGAATGAAGAAGTACATATTTTATTTTCAACCTCTTAGTTGTCCTGATGTCCTCTTTTTCTCATACTGTAAAAGCCAATCAGTAATCATACATTCTTCAGGTTATCGTCCTGCCTCTGATAGTTTTATAATCAATTATTGCATTTTCTATGTCATATTTTACTTGGCAAGAGCCCTTTTCCTTTTAATAGCTTCTTGTAGATAGTAGAGACATTTGTTACTCCAAAATTCTTAACATTCAGTACATTTTTGACTGCTTTCTACTGGAAGTGGAACATAGAAATGTGATAATTTTACAAGGCAGATGAACAAGAAGATAATTTGTGATAATGTTTGTGCACCTTATTTGATGCGTTAGTCACAGTCCTGATATGTTATCTAGGATTTATATTATGTTAGGTAGGAATTAATATGAGGAATTTACAAGAACAATATGAGGAAAGTTTTTTTATTAGTGCAAACAGCCCATATAAGTATTGATGTTACATTCTAATGTTTCCTTGCTGTGATCTATCAGTTTGTTACATGTTTGTGATTGGTCAGAGAACATTTTGCAATTTACTTTTCCAGGCAGGAACAGCACATAGCTAAACTGAAATGTATTAATATGCCATTGAATAACTGCAGCTGCTAAGAAACCCAAGAAACCCAAGATTGTTTTAAAAGCTGTAGATAAAATTGGCCAAATTACTCTGATAGAGACAATGTCTCTAATACTAAGACTGAGATATAGTCAGAGATAGATGTTTTTATATAAGCTTGCCTAGAAACCCTGTTAAATTTGGAAGAATTTTTGTTAGGCATACCAATTTCTTATGCATTTAGTTTTAATGGATATCTATATATTTATGAAGCTTTTTTTAAAGGTTATTTTTCCCCTGAAGAATTTATCTTGAATTTTTTCTCAAGCATAAGGGTGGTGTAGGTTCTCTGGGAGATTTACGTTTTACCTTCAGCCTGAGTCAGAGCATCTGCCATTTGGAAAAACAAGCACCTGTCTTATAGCTCTTACTGTTCTGAAGCTAAGCTCTTATAGATGGTGTTAAGAAGAGGATTTTACACTTTTTTGTGTGTGTGTGTGTGTGTGTCTGTTGGTTTTTTTTTTCTCTGATTTGTGCAATTTTTATGATATTCAAAATTTCTATCCAAGAAGGAGGAAAAATAAATTTATATTTATTTTATCCCAAATTTGTAACAGCTTCAAAATGGCCTTATTTTTGATGCTGATATCCTGTCCAAACCAAATTAAAAATAGAAATGAATGCTCCTTTTAAAGGAGGTGCTACAAAATGTTACAGAACTATTCACAATGTAGGAATCATAGAATCATAGAATATCCCAAGTTGGAAGGGACCCATAAGGGTCATTGAGTCCAGCTCCTAGCACCACACAGGCCTACTCAAAAATTCAGATCATATGACTAAGTGCACAGTCCAAACACTTCTTAAACTCCGACAGGCTTGGTGCCGTGACTACATCCCTGGGCTGTTCCAGTGCATGACAACCCTCTCAGTGAAGAATGAGAGAAATGTAGGAACGTGGAGGTCAAAATGAAAGTCAAGTATACAGTTTTCTATTTTATCTTCTTCTGAGCATCCTAAACAGAAGAAGTCTGTGTGAGGCTGGTAAACAGAGAAAAAATGTGTCTCTTATATATACTATTGCTGGAGTGTGAAACAAAAGGATCAGAAAACTTAACTCCTGCTACTCAGTTAGCTGACACAAGAAACAGTGATGTTGTAGTTGGACAGAGAAATCAGTATTTTGAAAAATCTAAATGGATTTTAAAACTGTACGACCTCCTTGAAAAATTTCTGTAAGTGAAGGACAGCTGTTGCGAAGTAAAGGCTTCTTCAGAGTGCATGAAGATAAACGACTTCAGAGGAACGAGGCAAACCATGAAAATGATGAATGGAGCATTTAAGGTCATGCACTTTATATAAAGGGTATACAATGTCACCATTTCCCCATAAATATCAGAATTCAGAATCTTCTTGTAAAGGAGAAAAAATGTACTAAAAGTAGTCAGCACTGAATTGACTAGATTATCCTGTTGGATAATCATATAGATGATACCAAACCATGTGTGCCAGGCAAGTGAATAAGAAATTCTTCTATAAAGTGAAGGCTCTCCAGCACAGGAGAAAGTTTTTAAATATCTAGCTCACAGACTCAAATCTTTCAGATGATAGAGCACGAAATTATCTCAGTGGGAAGGAAAAAGAGATTGTTCTCTATTTCCTGAGGTAAAATCCTTAAATTTCCGTTAATTTTTGGGCTCTTAAACTGAGCTCCCCTAAATTACGAAGGCTTCAACTTAAATTTATGTAATTTATTTCATATGAATGTATTCCTGGTTGCCACATTTCTGAAGGCTGTATTAGAGATTTTAATGTTTAAACACTTTCCACATAATTAATGTGCATACCCACAAAAACACACATATATTAATAAATCTATTTCCTTTATCATGGCCTCATTTTTTTTTTTTTCTTTTGGAGAATACTAAGACTTGCAGCATAGTTCATTGGAGGAAAGAGTAATAATTTGAATGCTGAAAGACATCAGC
Organism: Anser brachyrhynchus; assembly: GCF_964034855.1. Lineage (NCBI taxonomy): Eukaryota > Metazoa > Chordata > Aves > Anseriformes > Anatidae > Anser > Anser brachyrhynchus. The sequence goes on along the minus strand of NC_137695.1, from coordinate 83,959,771 downwards.
TTGTAAAGAGTTTTAATTGATTAAACATTATATTTGTATTGTACCATTATAAAACACATAGTAGGTGTTTTTATAATTAACCACAAGAAGAATTAAGCATTCTACATAATCTGAAAAATATTCAGTTCACTAAAAGTGAAAAGAACTAAAAGAAAAAGAAAGAAAGAAAAAGAAAGGAAGGAAGGAAGGAAGGAAGGAAGGAAGGAAGGAAGGAAGGAAGGAAGGAAGGAAGGAAGGAAGGAAGGAAGGAAGGAAGGAAGGAAGGAAGGAAGGAAGGAAGGAAGGAAGGAAGGAAAGAAGGAAGAAAAAGAAAATATTACAGAAAAAAATACAGAAAAAGAAAAAATACAGAAACAGGGAGATAAGTTAAAATTATCTCATGGATGCTTTTCCTTGATTTACTTTTCCTAGATAAGATATATTTAGATAAGTTAAATAATTTATATTATTTGTTGTCACCCTTGTTAGCATAGAATTCTAATGACACTGATTTTAACAATAAAATGGTATGATTCTTATGATGATAAGAGGTTACTGACAAGAGGAAATAATTGTACGTAAAGAAGAAAAAATCTATTTGATAAAACTTCTTTGTATCTGTTTTTCCAGTTCCTTTACTTCCTCTTCCTTTTGTTTCAGGGTGTGAGGTAAGGAAGGATACTCTTTAAAACTTTAAAAGTTTCTCTTTTTAAAACATGAATTCTCAGAGAATTTACAATATCTGTGCTTTATAACTCTAAGTAGACAAATCAGCCTGGAGAATTTCCTATAGATAGGGCAATTTTATATTTCTTATCAAATTTTGAGCATGCCTGTATGTCTCATTGTCTGTATTCTTATTTAAGAAAAGATTCTTCTATTGACAGTGTCAGTGATTGCACCTCAGTTTGTTTCTCTAACTTAAATATATCCTATCTTTTGATCTGAAGGTTTTTTTGATAGGAATAGAGACAAAATGTTTGATAATTTGCAAACTGCTTGGGTCACAGAAATTCCTTCCAGTAATCCCTTCAGTGCTATTCACACCTATGGCAGTACATGAGTAATAGCACACCGAACAACAAAAAATTGCTCAGTCTAACTTGTAATTAAATTCTTCTGTCTGAAATTTGGTAGTCCTCAATAAGCAACATCAGAACATGTCTGTCTAAAGGGAAATTTTCATGAGTGAATGCAATTATCCAGTTAGACTTTGTCTACCAAACCATTTAATAATAACTGACTTGTGGCCACTCACAAGCCTAAGTGGCCTCACAGGGTTGAGATATCCATTTGCATTAAATAGAAAGGATAAAACTCAACAATATGTTGTTTCTTCTTCTCCCTTTGTAAGATCAGTACGGTCTGAGAGCAGAAGGTTTTTTGCTAAGTCATTGCAAAGAACAAAGAAATTATTGTTATTATTATTATTGTTATTGTTTGTTATTGTTATTGTTATTAATAATAATAAAAGGATTTATAGTTTTAAGTCAAGTGGGCCTTCCTCATAGTCCTTTTTTTTTTTTTTTTTTTTTTTAATCTAGGCAAGAAGAGGTTTTCAGAGGAAACAGGAATTGCATGAAATAGTCTTGCTATCTATCCTTGTTTCTTCACATATTTTATTTTACACACATTTATTTTAAATGGAACAAGAAGTTTTTATTATCTTTATCAATACTTTCTCCTAAGTTTAATTTCTGGACTAAGAGAAATTGAGCAGCAGAGACTAATTCCAGAGTTCTCATAGAGAGAAGCAGCACAGCCACTGTACTTCTATGTACAGAATGTGTTCTTATTCTTCCTCCAACTATAGTTGGGATATCTTTCAAGTGCTTTTTCTTTGCACGGGATACCATTGCAAGGGATACATTTCAGTGCTTTTTCTTTGCACCTTAAAAGGCATGAAAAGGGTCTGAGATGTTTTATTGTAGTGTGCTAGTTCTATACAGTAGACTGCTAGGTCTATGCAGTATCTAAGCATGATTGGCCTAAGCAAGTTTATCAGACTTGCACTTTAGTGCAAGTTTATCAGAGGACCACATTTTGTTTCTTACAAAATAAACATAAAAATATGAATAGGTATTCATAGTTAGTATTCAGCGCTCCTCTGCTAAATGCAGTCTCTTTAGATTTTAATAAGACAATCTATTTTTTTGCCACCATCCCATTTCATTTGTCTCTCTACTTCTTTTTCTAATATGCTATCATATTTCTTCCAGTTTCTTTAGTCTCATTAGTACTACTAATTTCTGAGATTTACTGCCCTCTTCATCTCTGCTGCACTAGGCAATTTAGAAGTTACAACTTATTAACCATTGCTGTTAGCAGCATCTAATTCATGAGAATCAAAATACTTTTTACTGCTTTTTGTCACCTTTCTTCTCCATTGTATCTATCTTGACAGATAGAGAACTTCTCATATTTACTCTAACTTGTCATTGCCACTGCTGAAGACTTTCTTACTCTTAATGTATTCTTCTACAGAAGACTACAAGCTGGCATGTCATTTGCATGAAGTGCTTTCAAGATCTGCTCCTAAACATGACAGTCTGCCGAGCTGCTGTCACAGGTACAGTATTAATACCTCTTCCCATTAATGGCACAAACTGTGGAGGAAGGATGTAGAGGGGTGATGGGTCAGACTCTGGTGGTGAAGCTGCTTCCCTTACATTTCAACAAAGCAGATTGCTTTGGAAAATCTATTGTCATAACTGGGTTCATAGGAGAAAAAAAAAAAAAAAAAGTCAAAACAACCAAATATATTCCCAGATGTGCTGTCATCCCAGAGAACAATCAAATAGAAAATAGACTTGCTAGGAGAGATAACTTTCTAGGTATCAGGATGCATCTGAACTCAAGTACTTCTTGTGAGATGAGTAAAAGTTCTCTTTCACAGCCTCCAAAGCCAGTTCTGTCTGTGGTAACAGCGGCCCACTGAAAGTCACTTTTGGCTACCAGATCTACAAAAGAATAAACATCCATTGTATAGCAACAGACAATACAACTAAATACATGATTCTTCCTCTTTCTGTCCTGATTGGTAAAGTCTGTAGCTGAATCAAGTATACAGTGTAGAGAATGGCGTATATGGAATTTTTATCTAAGTATGAGCTGGCCTAGAGCTTTTCTCACATTATATTCTTCAGGTGAAGAAGGAGGACCTCAACAATTTTGTTGGGAAGAAGATGGTTTAATATGTTTGTACTTTAGTGCAAAGTTTGTAATTTAGCTAGAAATTCCTATTTTGTTCTATGTACTAAATAATTTATTTTGAAAAACTTTATTCTCGCTTTTCACAGTGTTTGTTTATTTATTTGCACTATGCTGTACTTAAATAATGACTGTTCATTATATACAGCCATATTTTATTTAAAAAATAATAAAATTGCCTCTTGCATCTTCTTTTCTGATTTCAGTTTGAATTAATCTCATTTCACAAGAGGAGGATTTAATCTTTCTTGAACCTTTTTTTCTTTATGCTAAAGTCATTTTGAGTAACTTCAGATACATATAGCTCGGTTATAAATAGTCCTTCTGCTGCCCTGGGGGTTTGGTAACGCTGATAGTGTTTGATTGCAACTAGCAATTAAATATTGCTCCTTTGAGTTTTGGCTTCAACCTAGAAACAGTTTGAAATGCATACCTCCATACATGCATTGCAGTTATCTGTTTCCACGATAATAGGAACATCAATTAAGAGTACCAAAGGCCACAACTGAAAGTACAGGCCAGTATGGATATCTGCCTTTTAGTCCAATGCAGACAGAAATAAGGTGACTGGATTACTTTTGTAATGAATCTACATAGATCAGCTTCTGTCTGTCTAAAAGCAATATGAAAGTGTGAAAGCCTGCAGTTGATGCTGAATACATTCACTCTGTGAATAGGATAAATGCTTGTTGCATGACATCCTCTGGTTATTTTCTTCCGCCCAACCTCAGTGAAAATGTACAGGGACCACACAGGCAGATATGCACACTTTCCTCCCTGACACCCTCCTGCACCATGACTTTGCTGAACATGCAGGAGATGCAGGCTTGAAGTTTCTGTAGTGGTTTGGCTTTTTCTTAACACCAAATAAAAAAGATTACTGAGGCTACCTCTCATAATTACGTAGGCAAAGCAAACACAGCTGCTTCTTGCCTTTCTCTCGTGAGGAATTTTGCACAGGAATCTGTTGCTAAAATAAATATATTTAATATGAATTTTATATAAATATTGAAGTAGCACACAGACAAGCTATGTTTTCTAAATAATGAAAAAGTAATTTTCCACAAATATTAAATGGTGAAGTGTAACAAAATAGATAAATTTTACTGAGTCTTTTTTATGTTGTTAATCAGTGATTGTAATGCTTTGGGAATAATTGGTAGATTTTTTTTTTTATTATTATTTTTTCCTGTGAACTGTTAAAAAGAATTCCTGAGTTGTGTACTTGGTTTGAATTTTCTTCCAACTTGATTCAAAGAACAGGAACTTATTTCATGTTATTTATACAAACATCTTAGCAGACTGAGGTTGAATAATCACCTAGGATGAGCTTTTTAGAGAAAATGCTTGGGAAAAAAAATGTGACAACATAAAGAGTCTTCTGAACCCCATTTAATACCAGACTTCTGCTTTCATTTGGACACTAGAGAGGCTGTTAGAGAAACAGCAAGTCAACTGAGTTGATATTTTCAGAAGACAGCCCACACAGGCAATAAATATATTTCTTTTTCCTTTTCCATGATTATTTACCTGTCGCTGCTTCACTTATTGTACAACTCAATGCAAATATTCAAGCAAAAGTTGGGAGTATAAATAATTATAAGATAGTGGTTTCATAGCTTGTTAGAAGACCCTAAAAGAAATTAAACAATTCACAATGAACAAATTAACAGCACATAAAGAAAAAGAGTCAAAAGATAGCAATAAAATTGTTTGCTTTTTGTTGTTGTTTTTCTTTAAGCTCCTAGTTATCATCTAACTACTTCTGACTCAGACGGTCTAAGCTGCACTGGGACATAAGAAGCATTTTAAGTAAAACTTCAAGAGAATTTATTAGTTTGAAAAAGTTATGCCTAAACTGAATGTGTCTATAAAGAGTAAAAAAAAAAAAGTCGCATAAGCTATAGGGAAATAGGACTTCTTTCAAAATTCTCCCGTGCACTTGCTTTTAATGAAGCTCAAAGAAATGTTAGTGTTATAAGTCTAAGATGGTAATTATAAAATGTTGAATTTTCAAGGTATGCTATGTGGAAAAAAAATACAACTATATTCAGAATACTAGAATGTGAAGCTTTATTCAGAACGTTATTTATGTACCAGTTAAAAGGTACATAAAATAAATCAAGAAAAGCCAGAGAAGAGAGGGGAAGAAAAGACCCTAACTGACTATTGTTATGTACTATCACAGATTCATAACCCCTTATATAGAAGAGGCATGTAAGAAGAACTCCAGCTCAGTAAGTAAAGAAAGGGACAGCTTCAGCTCTTTACTCCCAGTGTTTCTTTTAAGCATCTTCCCAAGAAGATGTGCATTGGAGCACAGAGAAAATAAAAATTGTAACCAACTCTCTAGGACAAAATAGCTCAAGAAAGCTCCTGTTTTACCAAACTATGTAAGAAAATGAGGTAGTGCGGATTTTTTCTTACATATAATTTTACTGACTTCCCTTTATTTTTTCTTAATTTTTATTCTTTCACAGAATCACAGAATCACAGCTGAGGTTGGAAGAGCCCTCTGGAGTTCATCTGGTCCAACCTTTCTGCCCAGGCATGGACTAAATAAGGTTTCCCAGGATCATGTCCAGGTGGATTTATGAAGATCTCCACGGATAGATTCCACAACTTTTCAGGCAACCTATGCCAATGCCCACTCACCTGAATAGTAAAGTGTTTCCTGATGTTCAGAGGGAGCCTCCTGTGTTTCTGGTTGTACCGATTGCCTCTTGTTCTGTCACTGGGCACCACTGAAAAGAGCCTGGCTCCATGTTGCCTGAAACCTCCCTTCAGGCGTTTATATATGTTGATGAGATCTCACCTGAGCCTTCTGTTCTTCAGGCTGAAGAGTCCCAGCTCTCTCAGCCTTTCCTTATCGGAGAGATGCTCCTATGCTCCCTAGCCATCACTGTGGCCCTTTGCTGGAATCCACCCAGTATGTCTTGTACTTGGGAGCCCTGAACTGGACCCAGCACTCCAGGAATGGCCTTATCAGTGCTGAGTAGAGGGAAAGGAAATTCCCTCTCAGCCTGCTGGAAATACTTTGCCTAATGCAGCTCAGGATACCACTGGCCTTCTTTGCTGCAAAGACACATTTCTGGCTCAATATCACAGAACTTTGTGCTACCTTAACTTTCATAACTAAATGCTAATTTGCTTCCATTAATCAAATCTTTTCCTACAACAAAGTAATGAATAATGCTTCACAAAATGACAAGAAAATTAGTTCAAGTAATGATATTTTTAGTGCAAGTTTTAATATTTTGTGAACATACAGTATTTCAGGATCTTGATCAGAATGCTAATGTGGATCATTGATGCCAGTTTGGAAAATGAAGGAAAAAAAATGATGGTGCACTAGACTAACTACTATAGGGGTCAGTCTGCTTTTCTGTGAATTTAATCAAATAGTCTGTCTACTCTAAATGAGAATTGATGCAAAATGTATGGGCACAAGATTTGTTTGTATGAATCTTTAGGTAGCATGACTACGTGACTCACGGTTTCCCTATCTGCTATCCTTGTGAGGCTCATTAGTAAAGAAGTATGCAAATCTTAAGGTCTGTTTAGAGTAAAACAAGGGAAAACTTGATTCCTCACTTGAATAATCCAGAGTTTATGCAACTCTGTTTGTTATTGGCATTTCTTTGATTGGTTCACTGATTAATGAAGTGAAAAAACATTTCTTTATGCTGCACAAGGAGGACATCAATTAACATTTCATACCATCTTAATCTGTAAGTCGTGGAGAATGCATGAAGTAATATATTCATCTGGGGGGAGCAGAGAGACCTAATTCAGTTGATAAACTGCCAAGCTCTAGAAAGGGATATGTCCAATCATCCTCAATTGTTTCTCAACGAGCAGAAAGTGGCGAAATGGAAACTATCAAAAGTAAGCCTTGTAAAAAACAGTAATTATTAGAAACTGTTTGTCTTACTTGTCTTGGTTCACTTGCTAGATGATAATATAATTGTATCTCAGTACTGATAGGACTGAGAAAGCTTTTGGAAGTGAAAGATGTCCAGAAACTTAATTTTACATGTATTCTTATTTAAGTAATTGCAATCATTTAGGTCTCATGTAGTTTCCATAGTTCTCAAAGATGAAGGAAAAAAAAAAAAAAGAAAAAAAAAAGTATGAAGGTGCAGGCATAAGATAACTAGATTTTTGAACTGCAGATGGCAGGTGGCTCAGAAATAGTTCAAATTTGGTATGACAGTAGTTCATCTTAATCTTTTATTATAAATAGGATTATTCTGAAAAAGATTAAGCATTGATAATCTACTTGTATTTTTAGTCCAAATGCTTACTTGCTCAAAACATTTTTGGAATCACGGTTGATAATTTTTTTTTAGAAAATGTATTTAGAAATAAGATAATAAACCTGCACTATGACTACACCAAAACAGAGACCCTAAAGCTTCTGAAAAGCCAGATTTGCTAGCATCCATCTCAGACACTTTTACTACCCAAGCTTGTGCAATAGTATTCAAAATTTGTTGTGCACCTTGTAGTCTTAGTGTAAGCCCTTCTAGGTATGATGCAAAGTGGAGAATTTGAACCTTCTGTCACTGCTACACAAGTCCCTATACTTGCCAACTGGAGAGATTCTACCAGAGTGTTGGAATTTAAGTTCCTTGCCCTCTAGGACTCTTAGACTTATTATTTTTTAATGCTGTGATTTCTTTACACCTCAGGGTCCTGAAACTGGCAGTAGCAGCTCAGACTGCCCCCTTTAGATATGTTTGTGTAGAAAAAAAAAAAAAGTAGGGATGCCTATACTATGCATTTCCTGGAGACATTCAGTGCAATGCATGCACATTATTTCGCAGGCATCCCAAGATGACAGCTTGTAGAACAGGTGTGATGGCAACTCGTTCCTTTGTAGATCATGTTGTAGGAGGACACCATGGATAGAATGACCTTCAAAGTACAGGCAGGTGTTGGTGGGCATGAAAACGAATGCGAAGGGAGTGAAGAAAATGCTGGCAGGGGGTAGAGAAGCTGCATTATGCATTCTGTGAGAGAGATGTTGTGTTACTGACATTTATCTGAGAGGTCTTTCATGCCAGCTTTGAACAAGAACAAATGGAGAATTTCCTGATGTTATTGATGTTGAAGATGTTCCCATGGACAAAAGAGAATACCCTTTAAGGAAAGCCAGCAGAATATAATTATTGTTTGCTCTGTAGCTAATGTATGTCATGTCACTCTCAGATAAGATCACAGTATGCTAGTCATGCTTTTTGGATGATTAAAGGCATGCTTCCACTGGTTATGCAAGGATCTGGACTACCTGCTGCTGTAGAAATGCACCCTTTCCCCCTCATGTTGAGTAGATGAATATTGAACTTTCTGTGAACAAAACATTTTTATAGAAATTTGACTGACAATGATCCTTGACCTTGCAGGCTAACCTATTTCTGTCTTCAGAATTCATATTTTTAGATATCCCCAAACAGTCCCCCCCAATATATAAACAGTCCGTTTTGCCCTGAAGACTGCCTGGAACTTCCCCATCTCCAGCTGATATGTCAGCCATGTTTGTTTGCTTGTTTGTTTGTTTGTTTGTTTCTGGAAAACTGTGATCTGGGTTCTAGAATGACTAGTATGGTAGGAATTGTATGTGTGTATATTTTCCAATTTTTGTTGGTGGTGCTGATGTGTTTGTTGTTGTTGTTGTTGTTTTGTTTTGTTTTGTTTTGTTTTGTTTTTTGCCAGGGAGGAAGGTGTAAATACAATAACTCCTGGAACCTGAGACTGATGTTATAGTAGCATATTGTTATGTGATCTTAATGAACTGTGTTTCAGTTACAGATATTGTTTCCAAAGACTGCATGTGAGGTCTTGGATTTTCAATCCCAATATCACTGTAAATTAATGTACAGCATCAATTTTGAAAGTATTGTATGCCTTTTCTACATGTAAAGTGTATATACATGCAAATTCATACCTAGTTGTCATAAACACTCTGTACTGTACCTGCATCTACCTCTCTTCTTTGTGATGATAAACCCTGCTATTTGCTGACAATATAAATTGTGACATGATTGGCTGGAATGCAAAAGTATTTCAGGACTAATGACAAATCAGTTTTCAAGTAGACAAAAGAGCTTATCTGGCGAAAGGCACACTTTTTACTGCAATGACTTTTTTCTTTGCAGCAACAGCTATCCAGTCTCACACAGCATGCTCTCTGTGGGAATATTCCTTCTATCTATTCCAATCTTCTTTCTTTCTCTTCCTTCCAAAAAATGAAAAGAAAACATGATAGTCACCAGACCTGTATTTCTCTTCTTTGATGGAGAGACCAGCTGATGATTCTAGGGATAGTTGTGAATAGAGGAGAAATGTTGACCTCTGTGAATAGAATCCATCCCCTCTAGGCACTCATGCTCAGAAGACTTATGCTTCCACTCATGCTCCTACTGTCTAGCTTCGCAGAAGTCACAGTTTCAAACCCATAGTTCAATAACTAGAATTTACTGTCATTTTTTTTCTTTTTTTTTCTTTGTTTTAAATTGGCAGCAAATTAATTTTCCCCAAGTCAAATCTGTTATGCCCAAGATAACAACTTGTAAGTGATTTCCCTGTCTTTATGTGAACCTTTATCTTCATCCTACTTTCTCCTCTTGTCCTGTTGAGGACAGGTAGTAAGTGAGTGGTGGAGTGGAAACTAGTCCTTAGCCAATGTCGGCCTGCCATGGTGTTAAATTCAGGTTTATTCAAAATCTAATTGCATATGCTTCTAGTAGCATATGTATAGATCAATCTGATCAATCAGGTCTCTGTACCTTCCTAAATGTAACGTAAGTTAGATAAGTTGTTCTTGTAGCAGCAAAATCTTCCCTTGGCTTCCACATGGCTGACACAATTCAAGTTATTTGCAAACGGGCGAACTGGCGGGGGGGAGGGGGCTTTGGGAATGGTAACCATTCAGAATTAAATTGCCTGTCAGCAAAGCACTTCATTCAGTGTAGGATAAGGAAATGCTTTGGAAAGACGGAAGTTAGCTATCCAATTTGTTCCAGTGGTAGCTCTTGACTAGTGCCTTCTCATCAGTAAGTAGGTTTTTTGAAGAACACCTGTGTATTCCATGCGTAAACAGTATTCCAGGGAGGTCCTGGACATAATGTACAAGCACAGATCACAGCATGCATATTCAGCAAAACTCATACCTCTAAGTGTATTTTGTTTTTTAGAACACCAGGTTTAACAGAGAGATGCAATGAGTTTGAATATATTGTTAGATGCACTTAGTTTGGAGGGTAGTAGTCTTCGTTTGCTCTGAGAAATTAAGTTCTTTTATTGTCTGAACAGATGCTGCTAAAGCAGTTTGTAGTCCCTAATATTTGACTTCTACTAGATGTGGTGATTAAAAAAATTTGCTGAAGTTTATAATGGACTGTACTTTTGTTCAGGACTGTACTTACCATTGTATGTAAAATAAATAAATAAATAAATAAATAAATAATAAACAAACTCTAGCTTATTCCAGAAAACTATATTATGGTATTTGGTGAAAACACCACCTTCTGGGGAAAAAAAAAAAAAAAAGAAAAAAAAAAGACTAATTACTTTCTGTTTGATTTCACAGCTACCAAGTCATGCACTTTTTCTTGCTGTACCTAATAAAAAGACAACACTTCCCACTTCCTCAGGCTTTATTTTGTTGTGCTATTTTTTTTGGAATAATAATAATAATTATTATTATTATGTAAGTTCCTACAGAATACATTTTTAAATTTGTAGCCTCATGAGGGATTTCTCTGCCTTTTCTTGGGGTGAACAGACATACACTGGGGCAATAAACTGTTTTATCATTATAGCTACATGGTTTCTAATCATACTAGGCTGTAAGAAGAGCTTGTTCACATATGCATGTGAAAGCAGTGCATATGTACATATACACAGACACAAATGCATTCTTGTAACGGCCTTCTTTTTGTCGCCATCCTAATAGGTCTCTTCTACACCTGCTGCACATCAAATTCTTCTTCCTGAAGCCTGTGTGATTACAGAGTTCTCATTCTAACAATTTCTTTGAGCATCAAGACTACTTAAGTATTTTGCATATCAGTTTATTTATGTGGAAGGCATGCTCCAGAGAGAGATTCTGTAGCCTGAACCTATGAGAACAGGTAAGTCTTTAAAAAATCTCATTTCTGAGAATCATATTAAGTCCCAGGAAGTGGGATCAAAATATCATAGAATCTTTCTCTTGCAGACAACCCTATAAAAATTCTAGCATTCCACCTCTTGGCTTTGCCCGAAAAACTTATGTTAATGTATAAGGCTATTGGAAAGTAAGTTATGCTCATGTCTATAATCACCCTTCTACTCTGGCTAATAATTCTAAACTTTGTAAATCTGTTTCAATTTCTTCTCTTTTAATTTGCTTAATTTAATAGATAAATTAATTGCATAGTTTACTCCATCCTTTACACCACAACTGTTAAGAAAAGGGAGAAAAAAAGCTGTAATTTGCTACAGCATTCAATACTTATTTTCCAAGTACAGCCCAGGAATGTCAGCACTACTGGGATTGAGCTGAAAGGTTATTCAAAATGGGTTACCATGCCGACCTTTATTTATGACCGGAGAAAATAAGTCAGTGAGAGTATATGATGTTTGGATTTTATTCCATCTTTCTTCTCACTCCATAATTGTGACCCAACCATTAGAAATTTCCTTGAAAGAATGATTATCTTATAATAAGCACTAATTAGCTATTGAACTGATTCTAGCATATGGTGCAGCAGAACTTCCCCAGAACTGGCTTTAATGGAATGGTGCCATCTGTCTGGGTTGAGTTCAGATAACAATCTGTCAGATTTTGTTATTTTAACCTCTTTGATAATTAAAGAGAATTTGGCATAGTCTGCTAAGATAATGGAACGTCCCAAATAACTACTGGACCTTCAGTTTCTGTGAAATCAAGTGTCCTGAGAATTGTAAGCAGCAATTAAGTTTAATACTAGTAAAAAACAGACGTAACAGACTATTTTTTCTCTCATCCTTAAAACTGATCTTCTGATGTAAAGGACATTTAGGTTAAATATAATTTGTAGATTTCTGTGTTCTGGAACATTGCCTGAAAGTGTAAATTCTATTTACTTTTCTCGTCTTTATAAACAACAAGTACCTTATCACAGATTTTAGTAGTAGTTAACTTTTGGAGAAGAATGGGGTAATTAAAAAAAAAAAAAAAGTAAAAAATATATCAAATGCTTACCTATCAGCAAACAAAACTTGTAGAACAGACTTAGTTCACACTTTGTTAATGTCTATTATGTGATTTCTGATGTGGAAAATCTTTAAGTTCCTTCTTTCCTATTTCCATTGGAAGAAATGATACAGACCTAAATCTCAGTGAGATTCAGCTGAATTCTATTACTTCAGAATGAAAATAACAAGCTTGTATTTCTGGGAACAACTTTTCACCAGATTCATTGTGCAATACCCAACACAATATTAAGCTCTACATTATGCACACTAACTAAATAGAAACACAAACTTATGCAATTTAGCTTATTCAAGAAGCTACTGAAGAAAAGAAAGAGTTTTTATATTAACAGAGGAGTAGAGGTAGGGAATACTTCCACAGATAAAAAAAAAAAAAAAAAAAAGAATAATAAACTGGAAATGAAAATCCATTTATGATATTTTTCCTTCAAATTAAAAGCTGCCTCAGTAATATGTGTTTATGTTTTTGGAGAAGTCAGTGCACATTTTTTAAAAAATAATTTAATGAAAGGAATCTTTTGAAATAGTATCTGCAGATAAGAATCTCGTTATTTAGTCTCTGGTCATCACCCTAATATTTTGAAGGTTCTAGTTTAGATGCACCTACCTATGTTCTCTCTTACCTAACCCCTCCAGGCTAAAGTAAATAGAGATTGTAACAATCCGTCTACTAAGAGTAGATTAATTTGTGATTCTTTTCAACTAGATTTTTTCAGCAAAATTATTGTTTCATTCTAGAAAGTGTTTTTAATCATAATTTAGTTACTATATGTTTTCCAACACTGATAAGAGTACAACTGCACAACTGAAATTCTATTTTTGTGTGTGTGTCAAATATATATATATATATATATATATATATATATATATATAAACAAGCCAGAGGGCTGTAGCCATTCATTTTCAGGTTTTCATAAAACTCCATTAAACAGAGTATAAGCCTGCAGAATTGTCAGCATCATAGTATAATTCTTCCAAGTGTAAATACTTCTAAGACTAAATAAGAAATATGAGACTTGTTCTAGTTAACAACTAGATAGTTTAATTTCTTCTCAATTCAGAAAATACTTGAAAGAACATGAAATTCTTATTAATTATTATATGTAACTCGTAAAATAGTCAAAAGTTCATGGAGGTGTGAGACTGTTCGCATAACGTGATAGCTATAAAGTTAAATTTGGTAAAATAGTGATTTCTGTCATATATATCAAATAGCTGACTACAACTTACACTACCAGGTAAAAAAAAAAATAAATAATAAAAAAAAAAAGGTTATCTAGAAGAAATATTGTATACAAATAAAGTTCAAGAGTAATATGACAGGAAAAAACTACAAACAGTAAAACAGCATTATCCTCTTTAGATTAATGAAAATTATGTTGCCAATGTAGTTAAATTGAGATTTGAGTTTATTCTAAAGGATAGACAAGTTCAATATTATTTTGTTCAATTTCTCTAAAGTTGAATACCCCCCCACCCCTGCATCCCCCCCACCCCCTGGTACGTAAATAAACAAATAGGCATTTGCTACTTCTTGTATAAATTATTATGCTAATCTATGGATATTCGTTCTTCTCCCACACCTGCTTTTAGATAGCATTAGTAAAAATAAACATGTTCCTTAAAAAAAATAGTAAAATAATAAAATAAATCAAAAAACTGTGACAGTTCTTAAACTGGATACTGCTAAACCATTTAAGTCTACTGAAAACCAGCTTTGATCTTCATTATTTGAAAACATTCTAGTGTTCAATGAATGTCTTTAATGCTGGTTCATATTATGCAATATATTGTCAAGAGCTCTCACATTTGAATGCCTCAGTGAATACCTCTGTTTAACAAAGAGCATGAGAATTAATAGGTTATCTGCGTCTGATTTGAGAACTTTTAATATTGCCTCAAGTCCAATTTTGAGATATGAGATTGTTGCATCTGTTCAACAATTGACTGAATTTTTATAACTGAAACAGTGCCAAATCCAACTCTCTCAAAAATTATTTGTGACTGCACTTCATTTCTTTCTTGAATGTGTGGTGGTTCTTTTTTTCTGTTTGTTTGTTTGTTTGTTTTATATGTTTGTTTGTTCGGTTGGTTGGTCGGTTTAGTTTGGTTTTTGTTTGTTTTTTTGATGTGTAGTTCCACATGTATAGTAACCACACTGGTAGATATTACCCACTATTGGCAAACACTTTTGAGATACTGAACAAGTCTGAATACATGCCTAGAAAATTAGAGTTTATTTTAACCAGCCAGAATACAGATAATTCAAGAATAAGTGACCAGAGAAGAAAAGCACAAGTAGAGGGTGGGAGGGTTGGGGAGTAGTAAAAAGCATGTGTTATTTGAAGTAGTCTGAGGAATTCTAAAAAACTATTATGAAATATATGTTTTGGGATAAGCTAAATCTTATCAATGCTCTAACTAGTTCAGAATTACAAATTAATTCTCAGACTTATGAAGATGAAGAATGTTAAACTACTGGTTGACACAGGACATGCAGAAAGAAGGTAGCTCAGTAATGCTTACTTCTTGCTCTGGAGAGCAAGTCTTATGAGGAGCGGCTGAGGCAGCTGGGATTGTTCAGCCTGTTGAAGAGAAGGCTCAGGGGTGACCTTATCGCTCTCTATAGGTACATTAAAGGACGCTGTAGAGAGGTAGGGGTTGGTCTGTTCTCCCACGTGCCTAGTGACAGGATGAGGGGGAATGGGCTAAAGTTGCAGCAGGGGAGGTTTAGGTTGGATATTAGGAGGAACTTCTTTACCGAAAGGGTTGTTAGGCATTGGAATGGGCTGCCCAGGGAAGTGGGCGAGTCACCATCTCTGGAGGTCTTTAAAACACATTTAGATGTTGAGCTTAGTGATATGGTTTAGTGAAGGACTTGTTAGTGTTAAGTCAGAGGTTGGACTAGGTGATCTTGGAGGTCTCTTCCAACCTAGACAATTCTGTGATTCTGTGATTCTGTGATTCTTTTCTGAACAGAGATCAGCAAGAAGCTCCAACTAATGGTTTCATTTTAGACTCTGAAAACAGGTGCTAAAACCATAAGCAAGTTTGAAATTCAACACAGACGCACACCCGTGTTCATGGCTTTGTTTCAATTCAGTTTAATATGAGGGAAATACCCACGCTAAGTTGTAATTAATATTTTGGCTTATATAGAGTTTTTTTGGTAATGAAATTAAAACAAAACTTGTTAGAACAGTGTGTTAAAAAAATACTTGGTTTAATTCCATGGTGGTCCACTTGTGAAAACATGTAGAAACAATAAGAAACAATTCTCACCCCAGCTGTTTTATTCCCAAAATATGTGGCATGTTTTATTAAGTTTCACCGTAATCTTTGCTACCGAAAGCTATGATTTATTAGTGAAAATTTTGATTTTAAGTAACTTCACATGAATTAAATATGAATTTACACTTTCCGTTGCCAATACTTTGACTTATTAACAATTGATTATTATTTTAACATTGCTTGTCATAAAGACAACTTTATTATCTCCAGTCAAAACATAAAGTGAACTCAGTTTATGACTACTGATTTTTAAAAGCCAGTTCAAGGAATCTGTTAAATATTTTCCCTAGTTTGTAAAAATGGACAGATTTAAGCACATACAAATATGAGAAAGCTGCGTTTTTGAACTGCTTCAAATAGATTTTCTTAATTTTTTATTTTCTTTTTTTTTGTACTGATGAGAAATCACTTTATGGGCTGTTGTTCAATTAAACTAGATATAAAATCTTAAAGAAATATAATGCACACAGATAAACATTTAATATATACATGTTTTTCTTGTACAACAAATATTCCTGTAAAAGTGAATTTTGTTTTGTTTACTTATTCAGAAAGAGCTATTCTGCTTCACATAAAAGTTCTCAAATAGACTCTCAGTTAACAGCAAGCACTATCTGGTTCAGTGAAAACAATAAAATTAAGCATGCAAGAATAAAATCTAATTGATTTTTGGTCACTAATGAACCTTAACATAAAACAATTTCCTTCTTATTCCCATGAGCATAATCCCTACACGAGAACAGCCTTTTCTTCTTTTCTTTTCTTTTCTTTTCTTTTCTTTTCTTTTCTTTTCTTTTCTTTTCTTTTCTTTTCTTTTCTTTTCTTTTCTTTTCTTTTTCTTTTCTTTTCTTTTCTTTTCTTTTCTTTCCTTTCCTTTCCTTTCTTTCCTTTCCTTTCCTTTCCTTTCCTTTCCTTTCCTTTCCTTTCCTTTCCTTTCCTTTCCTTTCCTTTCCTTTCCTTTCCTTTCCTTTCCTTTCCTTTCCTTTCCTTTCCTTTCCTTTCCTTTCCTTTCCTTTCCTTTCCTTTCCTTTCCTTTCCTTTCCTTTCCTTTCCTTTCCTTTCCTTTCCTTTCCTTTCCTTTCCTTTCCTTTCCTTTCCTTTCCTTTCCTTTCCTTTCCTTTCCTTTCCTTTCCTTTCCTTTCCTTTCCTTTCCTTTCCTTTTCTTCTTTTCTTGCCTTGCCTTGCCTTGCGTTGCCAGTTCTGCAATGTTGCATATATATAATTAAAAAAATGAAATGAACTCCATTAAGATTTCCCTACCTGCATCTTGATTAAATTTGATTCAAAATTCAAGAGACGAAAATCAGAGAAAAATCAGAAAAGTCTTATCAAAGAGGACTCAAATATTCTAATTTAGCAGAAACTAAAACAGAGTTTGTATAAAATGAGTCATAAAAAAGGACATGAAGAAAGCTAACACAAATATTTTTTTAATTAGCTCCAAAAGATTTTACTTTCTTTTTATTCAGTATTTATTATGCGATATTAGTGAAAGCTAGTTTTATTTAGGCTTATAAGGCTGATATTATGTTTATTTTATTTCAGTTAGGTAATATTATTTTTGGCTAATTCCATGTAGTATTTATGTTTATTTAAATTATGTGTGTGTGTATATATATAAATATAATATATATATTAATATAAACATATACATAAAAATAAAACATAAATATATTAATATAAAATATAAAACATAAATATAAAAATATATAACATAAATATATTAATATATAACATATATAATACGTATATTTAAATATTAACATAAATATTACATGGAATTAGCAAAAAATAATAGAAGCTTGGCGAGTATGAGCTGTAGTGATTCATATTGTAGATTGACAAAACCTATTTATAAAACAGCACAGAACATGCTCAGTAAACTACCATAGGTCAAATTCTGTAATTCATATATATATCAACTCATTTTGATAGGTGAAGTTCAGAGTGAATACATCTGTTGCCTTTCAAATACAGAAAAGAGCTCTTCTTCTAAATAGCATTCATCAGTTAGGCAACAAATCCTGATTTTTCTATCCTACTTTATGAAAAAAAAATATACTGTTACCATTTCCTATACCATTTGGGTGCCCTTTTAAATATTTGGATTTTAATACTACGTAGTGGTTCTTGGTTACCTATTTAATTCTGTGCAAGCATATTGTTCTGATATTAATATATTGTAGAATTATCATTTGTGCCATCTTCTACTAGTCATATTTTTAGCCTTTTAAATAACACTCCCAGCCCAGCCCTGAGAGGTCAGCCATACATTGTCAAAACTTTTATTAAATACTTAAAATCTCAGAAATCTCAGAATTTGGCTAGTTACAAAAATCAGTTTAAAACTACTTGATTAGCTATATTGACATTGGTTTAACTTGAAGTAAACACAGCTTCAACCAGTCTTAAAGACTAATTTTGATATTCTGTGTTTGTTACAGCTAATTCTGAGATTGTAACCAGCAGCTTTAAATATTTTATCCAGAGCATACTTATGCATAAATTCCTGAAGGATTTTGGTTTCTTATGATGTTCCCACAAGTCAAGAAAAATAGTTATAGAGTCTAGATAATGAAAACATCTACAGCTCACGTTTAGGTTGCTAATGTATTTTAAGTGTTTATTGCCCTCTAGACAAAAGGCTACTGCCTCTGCCAATGTTTTTCATCTTCTAACATTATTGCTATTTATCCTGAGCTGGGTTTAATCTTCCTGCCATTTTTTTTTTTTCACTGAGCATCTCAAAAAAGGCCAAAAAGGTTTTAAAGTGAAAAACCATGACTTTCTTAGAATCAAAACTAAAGTATCTAGGTTTTAAAATAGAAAAAAAGTTTGAAGTGACTAGGTCAGGTGGAATACCAGGAAAATCAAGTTTATAAACAACTCCTCCAGCATTCCCTTGCATTCAGGCTGTCAGCTATCTCAGTGGCTTACTGAATTGCAGCAAATTCTGTATATATAAGCTACTTAACATGCACAGGTAACTGTCCTCTACTGGTTCCCAATTATTTCTTCTGTGACTTTCTGTCTCCTTACTTCTATTTGCCACCTCTCTGAGATGTCTCCAAACTTCCTTCCCTTATGCTTTCCCACACCTCTTAAAGAGAACAATCTCTCACTTCTAGAGGAGTCCTCTCAAATATTTACTATAGCCAACAAATCTAGAAACAAATAAAGCAAATAGTGTACATCACAATTCTGACAATCCATTCCCCACTAACTTGAACTTCAACCCAAAATGTGCCGTAGTTATGAACCTTTTCAAGGTGTCATCATAAAGTTTCTCTTCTAGGTCCACCTCTCTTGGACCATGCTCATCTGTTATACCCAGAATCATGTGTTCACTTCACAGTCACTACCTTATTATTCGAAGATTTAAGGGATAGAGCCAGGGCAGTGACAGGAAACAGGGAAATGGGCATGGAATGGGATGCTTGGAGCTCAGTTAAGAAGGTCTTGGGCCCAAAGGGGAAAGGAACACAGAGCACCACAAGCCCCAGAGAGGTCTTCTCAGTAGTCTGGGGTTGAGTAAAGTATTAGCACTGTGGGGAGATCAGAGCTAAGAGTAAGGCTAGTCACCTGTGTGGGTTCACAGGAGAAAATCCCTGCATGAATGCAGAGCAGACTCCACAATGCTTGGCTCATGATAGCCTGACCCAAGGAGCAGCATGAACATGGATGCTTTCTCAGGGACATGAGCAAGGGGGAATCACATGGCCGGCAGAGCAGGGACCTCACCCGCCTGGCCAAGCCCTGCCACACAGCCTAAGCAAAAGGAGAAGGACAAGCCCAGAGATGACAGACAGATTCAATGTAGACTCAAGGCACATTTGTGGTGAGGAAGCAAGTCTGAGGTCCAGCTGAGAAGTCAACCTGAAGATCAGAATTAGATCAAGACAGTACCAGTCAGGTCCATGATGATAAGTCAGGGTTAAGGTCAAGACAATCCATTGGTCAAGATCAACAGGATCCATTACAAGGCCCAGGCACAACAGAACTAGAAACCAGCATTCCCACAACATAGCTCAGACAGGGACTGAATGTTAAGACTGCGCTTAAAGGGTGCACAGGGAACCCTGGGTTGGGTCACGCAGACAGGCCCCAGGTGAGACTGGTCATAGCCCTTAGGGCTTGTTAGTGCTCTCAGAACCCTGACAAATTCTTTGTAAATCATGCAAGTGTCTAACATAGTTGTATAGCTTTTTGGATCCGCATTTTTAGATCAAAAGTTGTTTGTTTGTTGTTGTTCTTCTTCTTCCTGCTCATTTTAGAATCTGTGGGACATACTCTTTTTAAATGTCTGATTTTCTTTATTAATTACCTAAAGCAATCTAATAGCTTGCCAATTCACAGCTCAGTCTCTACAGTACCCATATTCCACTTCTATGCTATATAGCAGTGCTTCTGTGTGTTGTGCTAAATGAATTAATACTTTTCATTGAAAATCAATAAAAAGGTCCTACCTAATTCATAATGCCAGAATGAAGTCCCTCACAACCCATTTGCGTCATTACATTTTTCTACTGAAATGGTCCAAAAATGAAAACATTTTAATGATGTTTCACTGTCCAGATCATGGTACATTCATTGCCATAGGCAAACTGGAGTGTGGAAGCCCATATTCCAGCCACAGTCACTCTCAAGCACTTTTACGGACAATATAAAAATAAAAACTATCATATCTTTTAGCTAATTCTAGAAAGAGGATATGACAAAGGAAATCTCAGCATTAAAAATGTTTTATAGGAAGACAGATAATGTTTATGCCCTACCGAGTTCTCACTGAATTCTGAAAACAAAGTTCTGAGGAACATCAGGGATTATGTTGATTGTGGTAGAGGACAATTTGTATGAAAAAATGTAAAAAACTAAAATAGTAAAGCTTTTTCTTATCATTAGTCAACATCTACTATGTTGACAATGCTCCAGAAGTGGTGTTTTGTTTTGTTTTGGACTGACAATTTATTCTGTGTTCTCTGATGCACTAGAAAATTCTTAGTTTCTTTTCAAAGGGTGTAAACTCCACAGGTTATAAAGAATTAGGTGAATGCCAGGTTATCATTGAGCCCTCTGGCTTTTTAGTGGAACAGTGATGTTACAGGTGCTCATGTAATGGATAAGAGGCAGAAGCTTTTTGTTGAAGTTTCCCTTATGTTGAGAGCGCATTAGTCTTTCTGTACTTTGTAATGGTGTTGCTGAGGATTAGTAAAGACTTACATTAATATAACTGAGACATGAAAAAGAGGCAAAAGGACAGTCTATATCACTGGTGAGACAAAAAGGATCTGGGTGGAAATCAGTAGTTACAAGAAAGAAGGATGATTATAAAAACCACTGTACTCCTAGTTAAAAATGTTATTTCTTTAGTCCAGAGAGAAAAATTCTTATTTTATTCTTATCAGTTACATTTGGACATAAGCTTCTACCAAGACACATCTGCACAAATATATTGAAGAATACTTCCTTAACCTTTCCTTAGTAATAACAAGGGAAAATAACTATTCCCTAGCTTTGCACTTATAAGTGAAAAATAAAAAAAATAATAATAAAATGTTCAAAGCAAACAGACACAAGCTGAATAAGGAAAATCAATTGCACATACATAGAATAATTTTTGACTTGCCATTAAATGATATTTTAAGTGCTTAAAGACTCAAACAGGATGATCAAAAACAGATGATAAAAATTATTTTGTTATTTATCAAATGTAGGAGTAGAAATGAAATATGAAAGTTATAGATTAGCCATACTTTATAGCATCATCCCTATTCAGTTGAGATATTTTTTCAATGAAAAAAAACCTTTTAAACAAGAGAAGCTCTGAAGGATTCTTTTCTATTTTCACCTCAACAACTTTTTGTCTATTTTTAATGGCTTCTTATTTTTGAAGTCCATGGTCACTTTACAGAACACACATGTACCTGCTTTTTCAAAGGGGAATTGATAGAATTAAGAAGCAGTGCCAGTGATAGCAAGTGAGTTATTAGTTTTATTTAATGAAAAAACATGTATGTTAACTTTCCTACTGAATTGTGCAACTGGAGAAAAGATGTTCACAATTCTTTGTACCTTTCAGATGTGGTGTAGGCCTCCAGGTATAAACAATTGACAGGCAATTTTATTTCTGATTAAAATTGGAAATCAAGTAGAGACTTTGTCATACGGTTAGGGCTGAAAGTGGGAATCCAATGAAAGACAGAAATTTAGTTTTCTTTGCTCTTTTATTTTAAATTAAATAATAGTTTTTGGTTTATTGGGAATATTTTAACACAGGAAAAATATGCCATATTACTTTTTTATGAAAATCTATACAATATCTACACTAGAAAAAAACAGTCTTTGAAACTTTCGGTCACTGATTGATGGTTTTTGTTTTGTTTTGTTTTCTTTGGTTATTCTTTTTTGTCATTTTTTTCTTTTGCTTTTGTTGTGTTTTTCTTTCAGATTGTACTGCATTTCTCTAGCATATGTTATGCTGGAAGAGGAGTGAAGAAGAGTTTAGTTGGAAGTTTATTATCCTAGGCAAAAAACATGTATCTATGTATGCACATGCATGACATAATGGATATGGATAGTCTATAAACTTCTTAATGATTATTTACATAGTTAATTAAACAGCACACATTAATGAATAAGTTATAAAAAATTTACATTCTCAGCAAAATAATTCAAAAATCCATTAGTCTATTGTCAAAGTAGGGATATTTCCACCTTTGACATTTTGTTTATGCTTTTATGGCATAATTTCAAAAATATCTTAAACTTCCATGTTACAAGGATTTTACCTGATTCTTTTTTCAGGCTTATTTCCCATTTTTGTGTCCTGCAACATTGTTTATGATCTTCTGTTTTTGGTAGGCTTAAGATATGCAGTTTTTCATTTTAGATATTTTTTCCACATGACTTTATTTATGGAATAGTTTCCATCTCCTTCACCCATCCTCTGTGTATTCTTTTGCTTTACTCCACCCTTTTACATTCTTTACTTCTGATACCTTCACTTCAGAGAACAATTCCCCACAGAATTAGACAATTCTGTATTTAGAAAACAAAACAAGCTTTGTATCTGTGGCTGCTTGTAAGAGTTCATTATTTGGAGCACACAAAAATCACAAAATTAACACAATGGTGCTAAAAAGGTGTGCTTATTCTAAATGACCTTAAAAATGAGTTAAAGTCTGGCTCAAATCCATGTAGTTTTAATTCTTTATTTAAATGACAGAAATCAGAATGCTTTAGAAGATGTATTTAAAAAAATATTTGTAGAATTTACTGTCTTTTTAAAGAATTCAGGATTGTGAAGCAGAAAGGAATAAAGTTAATCTGAAAAAAAGTCTCAGTATAGTCTAAAATTACAAATCATCAGGGTGCTTATATACATTCATACAGAAATGGTATTGTCACAACTGCATTACAGAGGGAGAGAGGTTTGCTTCATGTTAGTCTTTAGAACAATGTAATTGAACTGAGAGTAGATTTGCATGGGGACATTAGAGAAAACTTTAGAGCATAACTCCACATACTCATTTTTTATTAAATTTAGATTTCTTAAAACCTCAAAATGTGTGACACCTATTTGTAGAGCAAAGATACTTTTCTTCATGCATTAATTTTCTTTCTAAATTTGAGAGGTCATTAATTTGCCTGTTTTGATTTAGTAGAGCAACACTTTCATTTTTCATTAATACCTTTGTTTCCCACAGTACAGAAAATTGAAAGGGCTTTAGGATTTCTTAATTTATCTCATTTATGATAGATTCACCTGTTTTCAAAATGAGAAACAGAGATGATTCTGTGCTTGAAAAATACATGAACCATGTGGTGAGTAAGCATAGGCTAATCATACAAACACACACACACCCTTCATGAAAACATCTTATTCTGACCTTTATTATTCACATTCACTGTATTTGTGAATGTTCAAGGTCAAGGGCCTTCTAGAGGAAAAGAATGTTGCTATTCAGCTTTTCTGTAAGGTTAATTTGCTTAATATCATATCACTTTTTTCTTCATACCCTTGACCATTCCCACTCTCTCTTTTTTACTCTAGTCCCTAAACCTTTCCTTCTCTTCCCTCCCTGCCAGGCATGGTACTTGTATTACACTGCATTGCAAATGCAACTGATTTTGATTAACAAAATATCATTTCCCCCTCCTTTACTTCTTTTATAGATCCCTACAGGTTTGAATTTATGAAAATCAAGTTCAGGTATAACTTTGATTTTTACAAGCTATTGGCATACTGACACCTTGAGGTCTTCTCTTGTGTCATTGTCAAGAATTACTATGTTAACAATCTAACCTTAGTGCCTAGAAAGTATTTGAGTAAGTCTGTTGGGATAGAATCTCAAACTTCCAAGTAGAAATTAAGACTGTTAGTCTCTAAACAACTAATCTGTACTTTAGGATTCCCTTGAGTGTAATATCTAACAGGTATTATTAACTTTGAGTCCTGTCACTGTTGGGAAACATTATTTCAAACTCACGATAAAAGCATGGCATAAAGACGCCCATTTATTTTGTTAGATGTTTTTTTCTCCTTTGTAAACAGTAGGATTCAGTCTCCTGATTCCACCCCTATCTCTAAGGAATTTTCTAGGTGTCAGTTTGAGGGCTTTCCATATTAGTGCCCAAGAAAATGGTATGTTCAGATATGAGGTGTCAATCTAAACTTTTTTCTTTTCTAGATGAGTGATGTCATACTCAACAATCCAAGAAATCCTCGCTGTGCAGTAGATAGTACTTCCACTGAAATCATTTGATAGATATTCCTTCCCTCAGGCCCTGTTTTCTAGAATTCTGATATCCATTGCAAAGTACTTTTGCCACAAATCACTCTCTCTTAGACTCTGCTTGAACGCCCAATGGAATTCAATCTTATCCTACTTTCATTGTAGGCATTATGTATTCTTTTCATTTTGCTATAAGAAGGAGGACCTGAAGACAACTGCTGTTTTACTGAATCTTTGTCTGCTTATATCCAACTAATTCTCCTTGGTCTCCTGTTGAATCCATCAATATAAAATCCACCCCTGTGAAATCCATCCATACAACTTTACTTGCCAGCTCAACACCTGCTTAGTCTTTTCATGTTCACATCGAATTCCCCTTCTATGATAATGCCAAATATTTTATATCTTTTACTTTCAATTCAGTTTTGGTGTAGCTGAAAATCTCAGTTTCTATTACCATTAGCCATTTCTCCTATTGTTGGTAAAAGTTTCCATCATTGTCCTTTGATGGATCATTTCCAAAGGAAAATTAGCACTTCTATCCTACATGCATAATTATCTCAGATATTCAGCAGATCAGCTTGTGAACTGAGCAATTAATTTAACACATCTAGCTACCTAGCAAGCATATTTTAGGAGTTTTCATGTGACTCAGTGGAAAACAATTGGAAAAAAAACTAAGGTGGGTAGGACAAAGAAGCCATCAGCACTTGAAATTCCTGCAATGGCAAGATGTAAATTGTATGATGTGAACCCACATGATCCATGCTTATAACAGTGTATCCTGCACTGTCTCAGGTCTGTCTTTCTATACGTGTGCTTTATCCAGTCCAGCTTCCAGTATGTGTTATTTGGATGATGGTCTTCACTCTATTTTAGATCTTTAGATTAACAAAAATATCTGAGAAACTCGTGAGGTAAATAAGTAATGTTAAATGTAATTATACAGTTTCCTATTTAACTAGTGAAGCTACAGTGACACATCTGTTAGAAAGAAAAATTATATATTTTTAGAATATCAATTCTACGATTACTTTGGTTTAGTAAGTTATAAGAAAAGGTAAATCAAAATAATAAACACAATAATATTAACAGCTGATGTTATTTTGGTACCACTGCAAAGGTGTTTGTTAAAAGCCAACACAATTCAATATTCTAATATGCATTATCCATAAAAGAGTTAAAATGTGAGAAGAAAATAAAAGTGTGAGGTTGATACAGTAAAAAAGACATCTTTGAGGAAGTTGTTTGACATGCTTCTCTAAAGGTAGTTGTGTTGCCTGCACACTGCAGAGTGGATACTACGCTTAAAAATAAATGATATTGAGAATATGAAATACTCTTGATCTGATGATTGGTGTACACACTATGAAGGAGACCAGCCTTTCTTCTCAGTAGGATGCAGAGGAGGTGTGATATGTCTGACTCAATATAGTTAACCATAAGATTAATCAGTTCATATCTCTGAACTGGTACGAGGATACAGATATGAAAATGTAATATACCATTTCTTGCCTTTTTTTCCCTACCCTTCAATTTATTCTTCTAGGATTAATACAAATTAGTGTTCCATTTCAGAAGAAAAAAAAAAAAAAGTGCTTTTCCTTTTTCCTTTTCCTTTATTCTTCTTTTGTTATAAGGTCAGCTTAGTCTGATTTTCTTAAAAATATATTCTACTTT